>NC_067205.1:19378038-19496627 GCF_026262505.1 Trichomonas vaginalis G3
TATTTAGAAATTCATGCTAAAGCTTCTTTTTAGTAATGGAATGATTCACTTCTGTTTCTTTTTATCGATTGCACCTAATAAATCGTCAGTCAGGTTTTGCAATTTCGTAATTTTCTTTTTCATTTAGCTGTTTTTGCTTATCCTTTTTGCTGTCAACATCGTGTATGAAATTTGAGAGGTTGACAAATTGTGGTATTGCTCGAACATCGCTAGAACCCTTATAGACAGGGCTAGCAGAGTCTTGCAACATTTGATGACCGTTTAGTGATTTCGGATGTTTCAGAACCATGGTATTAGTCTATGAACGATTGCTTGAAACGCAATATGAAACCACTGTATATCACAGAAGCACAAGTATCATTCGATGAAACACAAAAAACTCAAATTGTTATTAATAATTTCACCAGAATTCCTATTAGTTTATGATGATACAGGAAAGAAAATAGTTAGAATTATATAGCTTGGGTCAAACTTCGTGCAGCAAAATTGTTAGAAGACCAAGTTTTACAAATCAAATTCAAAAATAAAAATTCAAATTGAATCTAACAATTTTGACAATGTAATTTAACTTTATTCAGATCAAATACAAAAATATTGCTCAAAAAGCGAGCAATACTCGATGATTTCACCCAGAAACTTATATAACGTCACTTTCCTACGAGATTTTTCAATACTAAACAGATTATAATATCACATAAAAATATCCAAAATTTCATTAGATTCAAAAGTTTTTCAATATTTCGCGATTATTCTAGATAAAAATTCCGAAACACTTGATTTCATCAATTCCCCAAGTTGGATAAGTACATTTCTAGCTTATGCTATTGTATACCAATGATATCTCATCTATATACTAAATTATTGATTCAAAACTCCCAAAAAATATAATTCAACATATAGCAGGCGTTTTCATGCAATACACCAGTATAAAATCAATACAAATACGAGGAGAATTAACATCTGAAATATAAATCTCTTAAAATCTATAATCAAAAATATCAACCTCAATTTGCAAATTTAAATTTATAGATTCGAATATGATTGTTTCAAATCTTAACAATACTAGAAGAACTATCAAATAGTACTAGTCTTACATCTTTGGATTCAATAATGCACTTCATTCTGGTTCTTATCGATTCTTCTCAACAAGTCTCTTCCAACCATCATTTGAATAGTTTACGAAGTTTAAATATCTCAAATATGAAAGGAATCAATTTTGAACAACTTTTTCCAAAATTAAAATTTATTGAATCATTAGCATTAGAAAACGTTGATTTAGAACTAACGGATTTGTTTGATTATGCAGAAAAGTATCTTGGAGCATTAAATATCTCAATGTTTCAAGAAATAAAATGTTTTAAGCAAATTTTCCGAACAAAAACTACCAAATTCATTAACAACAGTTATTTCAGACTTTATCAAGTTCAATGACTTGTGTCTTTCGTCTTATTTTTTCATTTTTGATGGAAAATTGCAATTCATTTTTAAATTTATCAATTACTAATATAACTGCAACAGAAGAAGACTGGCAAAAACTATATATAGCTTTACAGAATCAGAGTTATACTAAATTAAAGTCTCTAAAATGGGATTTCAACAGTGTTGATTCGAAATTTTTCAATTTCTTGAAGACAAACAAGAATTTAACAGAAATTTCACTCAATAATTGTTTCAAAGAGAATAACCACAGTCAATCAGTTGTTTTGTTGACTTTCTCAAAAATATTCAAAAATTCTTTTCTCTTTGTAATAACATTTATCTTGGAAAGAATTTCAATTCAATATTACAATCATTAACAAGATAAATATAGAAACATTGCTGATATTGAATTGTTTCGAATGATGAAAATATTTTATTAATTTTGTAGAAAACACAAACACTGAAGAGGATAGAGTTTGATGGTATTAATCCAAAAGATCAAACAGTTTATTTGAAGATAATTGATACATTATTGACGAAAATATCGATTTCATTTATCCGA
This sequence comes from Trichomonas vaginalis G3, assembly GCF_026262505.1. Classification (NCBI taxonomy): domain Eukaryota; phylum Parabasalia; order Trichomonadida; family Trichomonadidae; genus Trichomonas; species Trichomonas vaginalis. The sequence goes on from NC_067205.1 coordinate 19,380,020, forward strand.
ATTCTGACATTTCAAAATTCAAAGAAAAAATCCTATTGAAACGGAAATCAAATTAAAATACATGCAGATATCCAAAGAATATATAAAGCCTGTTAGTTTAACATCATTTCCTTTGTATATTTGATAAAAAGAAACCAGAAACAAAAACAAAAGAATGAAATCAAGAAATTTGTCATTTTCTTTTTCTTCGGACAAGATCAAGAAATATTGATGAAACAAACGAAGAAGTGATACAAACAGAAATACCAGAAGAACCATCAACACCTAAAAAGACGAAGATTGGCTCAATTACTAAGAGATGCAAAGAAAAACAGAAAACAAAGAAAGATAAAATACGAAAATTCCGAAGATTCTTCATTTCTAGAGTTGATTCTCAAATAGAAGTCGATTGCAAAAGAAACAAAAGATGTACAGTCTAGAGAGATCAAGCTCGTTGTTGATCATTCGTTTGTTAAAGAACATTCATGGGAATTTCATCAGAAAAATTTGAATTAAATTTTGTGAAAAAATTTGGGATGAATTTGAAAATGAAACATCAGTAATTGAACTATATAAAGAACTGAGCCTTGAAAAGAAACACTGTTCCTCCAAGAGCAGGAAATCTTCCAAAAAACTCCAAGAAATTTCACCATTTTAAATTTATATATATAATTGTTAATTTTTAATTTAAATTTACTATCTATGTTTTTTAATTATATAATTGCTTTTAAGAGTCATCATTAACGTTCAATATGAAAATATATTTCTCTCATTCAAAATTGAGATGAAATCATTGCTCTGTTTATGCATGGATCTCTAAGTATTTCGTTTTTTCATCTATTGAAGATATGTTCTGTGTTTGGTTTGATTTTTCGATAAACATTTTTTATAAAATTGAGCTAAGACTGTAACAGATATCACTCAGATATGGTATAAAAGATGATTATACCATTGGGGGCATGATCAAAAGAATATTTTGATTATTGCTTTTTGCAAATTTTTCGAGTTTTGCCTTTTTTTTAAAATCTTTTCTTATACAGAATGAACTATTATTTTATTAAGAATAATCTGTTTATTATCGCTATTGTTTTACAACGTGCTAAAATTTTGTAAATTCTATTATCGAAGTTTCAAAGATTCGTTTTCTTGTTATGAGATCTTTTGTGAATAGTCTCGCACGCGCAAATGAGCAATTTATTCAGGAGATCAATAAAAGGAAGCAATACAGGCACAAACCCAAGCGATTCATTAATTTACAAAAGTGCTAGATCTGCTTTGGTTTTTATCCTAAGAGAAACCCATCTCAAACTTTATCACATAGCTCGTCTACTCCACTTAAAAGATTGGAGCCATTGAACCATTAAAAAAACAAACGAATCAGAGAATGTTCATAACATCCATTCCATATGATAATCGGCCAAATTTATGAACTACGCTTTGCCAGGCAGCCATGTGTTGGAGCAAATCGAATTTTTAATTCAGTTGCTGCAAGGCGATTTGTCAATAGTGAGATAAAACGTTTATTGACAAGCAGAAAATCCAATCCGTCACTATCTCCTCTTTACGCCCCAAGTGTCGATCCAGTTTTACATATTGTGATTTCAATGAACTCGAAATCAACTGGAATGGTGATAGACTCAAATTCTATTGACAACCACTTATTTAGGGACAAAATCTTCAAAGATTTAACCAATATCTTTTCATATTTCCATTTTATTTTGTTTAAATAATCTTCCCATGCATGTTTCTTAATTTCGATTTTTTAAATGAATAATGAAGGAAATTGACTGATGGTGTTACCCCAGTTTTTAATAGTTTGCAATGAGTTTTAAAATCATTGCAGAGCTCATATCTATTGATTTCAGAGGTTTCCATAGAGAAGAAGATACAAATAGTATTTGGCGTCTTTATTATGAAGGAATTGATCCTCCTTCTAGTCTTACAGGTGAAAAAAAAATTGATCCAACAGAGAATAAATGCTTTGCATACATTTGCAAATTCATCAGCCTTACAAGATAGAGCAGTTAAATTCAAGATAAAATGTTACTCGATATTACTTATTGAAAACTTTTTCAAAAGGTCCAGGTACAGTATAATTAATAATTAGTAATGATACTTTAATCACCATTGATAAATTCTGTTCATTTGAAAGTCAAACTCTTCAATGGCAATTTACATTTCGAAGGCAAAATCAACAGTACAATCCTCCAAGGATCAATTTGTAAAGGAGGAAATAGTTCGTGTGATATGATTTACCAGAATAAGGTTTTGATCACTTTCAAAACAAACTTTCTAACTGTATATCAGCAGGTTCTACGGTTTTAGTTATTATTATGTGAATCAATAGTAAATGTTTCATTTTGTAATTTTGAGAATTTAAAAGCACTCACTCAACTTTAATTAAGTTTGTTGATTGTTTTGGAAAATGGAACGATGTAATTTCATAAATAATTCTCAAAACAATGATGTTATGGATTAATTTTATTTCAATTAAAAGACTTGAAATTTTCGATTCATCTTTCCAAAAAGAATCAACAGAATAAAGTCGGAGTTATGTTTTGAAGGATATGATGAATATATTTGTTTATATCGATGTAGTATTATGATTTTTCATATACTGGATATATTGTTCAGACATCAGAAAATGGAGAGACTTCATTTAATATTAGCTTTAATTTTATTGATATAAGCCCTTGTGAAGCAAATTTTGGTTTTGTTGTATTATTAGCACAAAAGAACGAAAAGAAAATTTGTTCTTCTATCAATCTATATATTTTCTTTTTGCAATATATTGACGCCTTCTTTGTTATTTAGTAACGATAAAAAAATAAAATCTTTTGTTGTATTCAAGAAATTTGTTCTAGTTATGAAAATCAAGATTGTGTTTTTGGTACCATTTAAATGAAAGAATTAATCTTCCTTCTACAATAATTTCAGGCGAAACCAAAATCTCACTCCAGTAGAAAACAAACTTATCGACCTTCAAGATACGACAATTAATTTCACAGATACTGTTGACCACTCGATCTTTGTTTGCCAAAACTTTTTTTATTTATTTATTGATAATTCTATTTATTTTAAAAGTAAAACTAGTGTTATTTCTTGAGAAAAATCCACAGTTCATTCCTCGAAGGATCAATTATTAATGGTTTTTGGAATAAAAAAAAAGTTTCAAAATATCTAACATAATAATAATTAGAAGTTGGACCGTCGAATAAGATCGTGTTAGATTTTCCAAATGAAAACAAAATTTTATTATAATCTTCTGTGATGATAACAAAGTTACATAACTGGTTTCGGATTACTTTGAGATCATATAAATGGATCAAAATGATTATTGAGTATAGCATAAACCCTAACGAAGTTTGAGCCGAATAGATTTAAGTTTCTTGAGAAATCAGTTGATCCACAGCAAGATGAATAATTTTGACAGAAATGGATTCAAATGATTTTCTATAATAAATTTAACACTTGATAGAAAATATATTGTTTCTGAAAGTTTGAAATTCATTTGTAATATCTTTGGAAGTGAAATCTCTTGTAATAATAAAAACAAGAATCATGGAATTTTGCAACTATATCAAGAACTTTGAAAGCTCTTGGCTTCTTCACGCCCATCTGACATTAATTCAATTTTTTGATAATTGGCATGAAGAGATATTGAAAATTAACCTTAAACATCAGAATTGATGGTCATTCATAGGGTGTAAGTGCATCCTTAATGATTCTTTAACTAATTCTGAAACTGATTTTGTGGTTTGAATAAGTTTGATTCTTTCAATTGTAGAACAATTACAAACGATCTCTTATATCAAGTGATGAACACTTCGACGAAAATGAAATAATTTAATTTTGATACAAGATATAAATGCATCATTTGTTCATAAATGCGAATCATGTCACACTTTTTCTCGAATTTCTGAATTTGAGTTTTGATTGAATTAGTACTAAATATGCCAATCAAAGTCTAGCAAAATCATTGATGAGCATAAACAAATACATGTTCCGAAAATTAGATAAACTATAGTTTATGTCATTAACTTAAGAATAAAACAGAAATAAAGTATCTACCAGAAATAAAATTTATATATGGACGAAATGAACAATTTTTTCTTTTCTTTCTTTTGGTCAAATAATAATGCAAAATCAAAATTTCCTTCGCATGGGCTTATATCTATGAAAAGAAAAATAATCTTAAATGAAGATTCTCCTATTTCTGATGTAAAACATTAGATCCAAATCTGGATCATCAATTACTACATCGATGTAAATAATAATATCCATTCCATTTCCATCAAATAAATATCCGCCTCTATTGTTTCTGAAGTTTGAATCGAAAATATCAAGTCTATTAAAAGCAATTTGAATCAAACTTTCGAATTTTGAACTTGAGAATTATTAATATAATTGCATAGTCCAATTTTTCCTGGACATAACCAAATATCAGAAATTATCGATTGAGATGCTTTTAAATTCTGAAAATTACAAAATGAACATTTACTATAGATTGACTTTGAACATAAGCAAAACTCGGTTCATCTAGTGAAATACAGTTAGAAATGTTTGATTTAGAAGTGATGTAAAACCTTGATATTGGTAAATCATATAAGGAACTGAACTATTTCCTCCATTACAAATTGATCCTTGGAGGATTGTACTGTTGATATTGCCATTGAAATGAAGAAATTGGCATGTGAAGGAAATTGGCTTTCAAATGAACAGAATTATCAATAATAATGGTAGTATTACTAGAATTTTTAATATATACTGTACCTGGACCTTGGGAAAAATATTTTCAATAAGTAAAATCGAGAGTATCACTTGTATTTTCGAATTTAACTGCTCTATCATGAAGGTTGACGAATTTGCAGACGTATGCAAGCATTTGTTCTCTGCTGGAGCAACTTGTTGGTTTTTGCCTGAAATAACAACAGAAGGAGGATCAATTCCTTCATAATAAAGGCCAAACGGATTTTGATCTTCGTATCTATGAACATATCTCTTAAATACAACTAATTGATAGTGAAAACGCAGCGAAGAAATCATTACAAAAGTAAAAAAAGACTGGGGGAACACTAGAATTAATTTGAAATAAGCAACTAAGGCAAGAACTCATTACAATACGTGATATAAGTACAAGATTTAATTTACCATGGAACATGTACTATAGTAACAAAGCTGTTTTTTTTTCTGTTGTTTTGGAATGTAAAATTTAGATTTGATGCGTTTGCTGAAATCTCAAATGATCTGTATATAAAGGAAATAGTAATAGAGTATCAATCATAAGCAGCCGGATTCATCTAATATGAAGTTATGACAAATGGATTTAGCGATAAATTTTGAAAATTTGCGCAATCTCGTAGTGGACTTACATCTGATATATTTTCATGTTTAAATTCTACTGAATTATATTTTTTTAATACCACTCATAATTGCTCCAGATCCCCAGAAAGTACGATCACATTCAAAAATGAAAGATTGATTTCTAAAATAAAGGTCAAAAATCATGACATCAAAATCATTAACAAAATATTACAACAAAGAGAGGAATTGATAATTGAATATAAATTGGTCTATTATTTTCAATTCAAAAATATATTGTTAAAAGGTGACCAAACTATTTTTTGAAAGTCCGCCATAACTTTAATGGTACTATTTCAGCGTGTACAATAAATACAAAAATTCTAAGAGTGCCACATAAAATAGTACTTTAGACTTGAGTTAATGCTACCAAGCAAATGTTAAAAAGATGACTTTAGTGTTTTGATATCAAAGATTAAAATCATTATTGTCTAAATCAATAATCATAACGACAGAAGTTAATGTTTTTCATCAGTGCTTTAAATCCACTTTTTAAAAGTATATACCTCAAAAATCAAAATATCAAAAAAAAATTGGGCGATAGGTTTGGCTTTAATTTTTTGCTGCTTTTATGATTTGATATGGATGTTATAATTTTAAAAGTTGAGCCAAATTCACCAATAGATTTTTGAGATTTGCAAATACTCAATAATTTCAGCGTGTTATCTTTTATTAAAAACTATTTGGTTTCAGTATCATATAATGATTATTTACTTTCTATTTGAACCTTCATTTAGCTAATGATTTAATAATACAGATTTCACTTAGTCCTTATAAGAGAATTTTGAATTTGTTATAATAAAAAACAAAACAGATATAGCTTACACTTCTATAATAAAGGATACCTTTTATAGAAATCAGTATGAAATGTGTTTTGGCTTATTGGAAGCATATCAGACATAATCGCCATAATCAAAAAATCTATATACCCAATAAGTAATAAATTTGTCGATATAGATTTTCATAAAATTAGTTTTTAGTCTGATCTTAAAATAAATTTTAATTTTTTATAAAAAAATCACATTTAAAAGTACCTTTTTAGTAGCTCGAAATCCTGTTGGTGGATTTCGGGCGTACTTCAAAATTAGCTTTTCTTCTACATATGCAAGCTATATTTTAATATGGGGCAAATCGAATCGGCGAAAGGAGTTTAGTTACCTTTTATTGTTTATTGAATAAAGCAGTAGAAGTTTTTAATAAATGATATAATAATGATATAAACTATGATTATAATCTATTTAGTATGAAATGAGACAAATTTAATCACATTTGAGAAATCAAAATTGAATTCAATCAATTCATTCTCCTTTATAAGAATATATTAAAGTTGTGTAATAAGGCCGTGAGCAATGCTTTCAATTTTTACTTCCTCCTTTTCAATTTTATACTTCCTCTTTCCTCTCTCAATTTTACTTCCCCATTTCATTTTTAATGTTGTTCGGAGAAGAGGGTGCCTGATCATGATCAGAGAAGAACCATATGAAGGGAAAACATCATAGCACGATGGATTTCCATCTCGGACTACACTTGTAAGATATTCTCAAAAAAATTTCAACCTGATATCCGATTTCCTAACAATTGATAAAATATTGAATGCATTCCAGCTATAATTTTGTTTTCCTATCAAAACAATGCATTTATATTTAATTAATTCCCGTTTTATGCAGATTTCTTGAAATTCAAAGATTTTCAAGAAATTCCAGAAATTTTCAGAGTATATGCAGTGAAAATGGTATCTTACAATGTACTTTGAGGGGATAGTTTATTATCAATAATATCCTCGTTTTGATGAAAACTCGCAAATCATGTTTTAAAACCACATTTTTTCACTCAAAGGCAGGTATATTGCTATTTAAGTCAATTATGCTATGGATAAACATTTATTTTGATATTTAGTCTTTAATTAAAAGTAAATTTTATTCAACAGATTTAATTCCCAAAAAGAAGGTATGCACTATGTTTCTATCGTTTCTTCGACAGCTTTTTCCTGCCTTCGACATTTTTCCGGGGAATGTATGTAATATTTTCGTTATAAAAATATCGATTCTATCATAGGGAAATTTGGATGAAAACTAAACTAGTGATTAATTAATACCAATTCTAATCAGCGATATTCAAATGTGATTAAAAATCTATTTAGTAACAACAAATACAAACAAAATTTATTAAATTAAAAACAAAACAAAAAGCAAATTATTGATAAAATTAACAATTATAAGTTGGATCGTCGAATAAGTCGTGTTTGACTTCCAAATGCAAATTGAATAGGGTTATAGTCTTCTGTGAGGATGGCAAAGTTACATGACTGTTTTCGAATAACTTTGAAACACAGAATGTATCAAATTGATATTTATTAGTAACATAAACTTTATTGGATCTGATTCAAATATTGATTGATATTTGAGAATCTGTTGATCCACAGTAATGAACAATTTCAATTGATGTAGATCTAAATGCAAATCTCCTATTGATTCAACTGTCAACAGAATATAATTGTCTTTGAAAGTTTACAATTACAAAATTGCGAAATCTCTATGGATATCATTTTCTTTGGAATTGTTGTAATATCATGACAACATTCTAAACTATTGGAGCCTAATCTAGTAACATTTTTAATGATTTCATTTGTTATAGAATTACAATGTGAAAATCCATATTCTTCAATGGAAACAATTTACTCCATCAAAATATGCAAGATTGATATCATTCATAAACATAAATGAACTTATTGTAAATGATTCATTTTTAAGTGAAAACTTTCTTAAGTTCATGCAATCTCGAAAACAACTTGAACAAAATATTGACCATGAATGACAATCAATTTCATTGAGACTCGTGCAAAACTGAAACAGTAATCTCCAATATAGTTGATCTTATCTTGTAATGAAATAATTGTTAAATTGTACAATGTCCAAAACAATATGAACCTAAATTTGTAACCAAATGAGGGATTGAAATCGAAATTAATGAAATACAATACATAAAGCATGAATTGCTATTTTGGTAACTGAATTAGGAATATTAATTTCTCTTAAATTTTGACATTCATAAAATGATTCTAAGTATAATTCTGTAATTTCGTTAAAAAAAAAAAAAAGGTAGTGGGGCTTCCAGGCGCGTTGCGCCTCTAGCCCTGAGATGTTTAGTATAAATGAAGTTTTTATTCGGAGGGTTCCAGGCGCGTTGGCGCCTCTAGCCATAAAAAAAGTTTCTGAGGACGAGCAGCCGTTGACTTTTTTGTTATAGCACCAAAATTAGTATAACTTTGTCCGGAAGTAAGGGTCTATCGTCGCTACAGGAAAAGTTACAGGCGTTCCAAGGAAGTATACTTTGAGAAGCCTTTCCCCTTATGGAATGAGATAAGACGGTTATTTTACAAAACTGACAACACTTTGACCGAGTAGTTTTTTGTGCTGAACAAAAGTGTCATATAAACATCTGTCAAAAACCGCTTTTTAACTTCACTTAAAATGCCACGTAAGCTACGTAAGAATATACGTAAGAGGAAGAGAGCATTGAAACATCCAATAGTAAAACTGACACCACAACAACAGTTGCAACAACAAATATGAATGACCCCACTATGTTGCAACAAATGTCAAGCAACCCTATGCTTTTAAACGAGTTTTGGTGCACAGAGTGGAGGTTTAAGAGCGGCACTTTTAGCGAAAATGGCAGGCTATGGTGGAGCGCAGACGGAACAGCTTATAACCCTCAAAGTCAAATGAATTTGAGTTCACTCAAAAATCAAATAACAAATGTCAAAAAGTCAAACATAGACATACAGAAACAAATAAGTGAAAACGAAAAGAAACTAGAATATGACAGACAACAAAGAAACTCAATGAGTTAAACGTAGAGAAAAAGAAGAAAGAGAACAACTGAAAGAACTAAGTACAGAGGAATATGCGAAAAAAGTGTCAGAAAAAAGCAGCAGAAGTAGCAAAAATGGAACAAGATGTTATAAATTTGAAAAACCATACTACTCAATATAAAGTACTGAAAGATGAAGAAATAAAACAAAAAGCCCTGAAGACATATATGGATAGCGATGAGTATAAAAAAGAAGTTGAAGCAAATGTAAAGGCAGAAAAACTTTTACAGTTGCAAAACCAAACCGTACAGTATGAAAACTTAGCACAAGAAAGTAAAAATAACGACGCAGCCATGCAAAAGGCAATGAAAAGCGCAGAATATATAAAAGCTAATAATGACTGGTTAGTGCCCAAGCCAACGCTAAAGCAGCCCAACTTATAGGGTCAATAAGGACAAAATACAAGCGGATGAAGACAGTTCAAATGAAGCTTTAATGAATGCTGACTTTAAGAACGCTTCGAAGCTCTTCATAGTAAGGTGAAACTAGTGAACGACTTCTCATCGGAAAGAAACTGAGTCTGAAGGTTTCGACAAAGAGTTAAGAGAAGTAGCACAAAATATGACGAAAATAACAGATGCAGCAACGAGACAGGCAGTTCAAAGTGCCTATGACGCCGTTAGAGCAACTGTTGTGGAAAGTCAAGAAAAGTTACAACAGACCAAAACAGACCTAGTAAATGCTTTCTTAAAAAAAAAGTCAGGTAGGACATTATGCTGCAGATGGAACTATGTGCCAGCTGTGGAACTTATACAGCGTGGAATTATATACTAGCTAGTGGAACTTATATACCACCAAACCTCAAGAGAAGCACCTGCACCAGGACTACCTAAAACATTTACATCGTCACATGGACACAGACACAGGCATGCACCAAAACCAACACAACAACCAACAGTTCAAAATCCACACAACAACAACAGTTCAAAATCCCAACAACAACAACAACCAACAGTTCAAAATCAGCACAACACAAAACCAGCACAGCAACAACAGTTCAAAACCTGCACACAACAACCACAAACAGAGCAAGGACATAAAAGAAGTAGAGAACAAGGAAACCAAGATTCTTAAAAATGCTAAAGGAAATTATGGTTACCCAGCTACTCTTGACTTTAGTGACAGATATAAAGAAGCTATTAGAAAGTTCAAGGAAGGAAATACTGACCCGAACCTATTTAGCTTTATGTCAGCACCAAATGGGATATAATTTCAAACCTGGAAAATACAAACTCGCTAAGGATATGATTTAATAGCATATCATCCAAATGACATGACTGAATTTTACTCCGAGATATTTGGTGTCAGAGCTAAATGATATTCAACTCTCTTCATGAAACGCGTAAAAAATAGAGACGGAACGAAAGAAGAAAGGTTTATGAGTCCGGATGACTTAGATTGGGAACTTTTTAAAAACGGTCTCGGAATATATGAAATGCCAGCAGATGAGGTACAAGAAACTCCACAGGAAGAAGTTCAGATACAACCAGACATGGAAGAAATAGTTCAGCAACAACAGCTAGAAGAGCCTGAAGGAAACAACAAGTCCCTCCTTTGGAAACTAACTTCACAGAACTAGATGAAGATTTGGAACAGCCGAAAATCTTGACCCTCAACAAGAGTATGAGGGAATATGGAATCTTTCAAGAGTCTAAGAAATTCGGCTGACATGGTAGAAGAATATCGAAAAATGTTTGCCGACATACAAAAGACTCCAACACCGATGAAAATATTCAGCATAGAATGGAAGACTGAAAAAATGTACGCAAATACAATAACCTTTTTACTTACGACCATATAACGTTCAATCTTTGGCTGAACTCGGTGAAAATAAAAGGTTAAATTTCACCAAAACAATAGTAGAATGAAACATTGTTTAAAGTTCATTCAGAACCTAACCAATATGGAAACAAACCTACTTTTGTTTCTGCAGACTATGAACTACAATGAGATGGGGTCATAAAGCTAACCCGGATAGGTGGTTCATAAACTTACAACCACAATTCCAAGAAGTTGTAGACGCAATGGAAGTGAATGGTGAACCAGTATAGCTGGTATTTTCAGCGGGCTTTAATGCCATTGAAAGATATGAAAGATGCAGATATTTTGGACCAGTATGAAATGAACATGGCTGATGGAAATATAACACCTGACGTTCTAGAACATTTATCTCAAAGAACTACACAGAACCATAAAGATGGTATATTTGGTGAAGGTTTAGAAGAAAGTTAGGGAGACAGAAGGAAGAGAACCTATTGTACATGACCTTGCAAACGAAAGTTTACAAAATGTCATAAAAACTTACTTTGCAGACAATGAACCGAGAAGGGATGAATATTTAAGAAAACTCAAATGGACAGTACAATGAAATGTTAGTATTGAAAAACATGTTCTTGACAAAATAAAACCAACTACAGAAATAAATGACGCAAGACTGAAACATTGGGTAAAAGCTTTCCCATTCACAAAAGATATTATTGGTACATGGAAAGAAAACCAGAATGGCTACAAAACATATATTTGGAAACGAGTTATTCCATATGGACAGTCTGTTTGAAGAGCTTGAACGGAAACTCAGGAAAGAGTCATGCAAACAATACGCGAAGACTCAAATACAAACTATGACAAAATCTTTCTAGGATATAGGTTACCTGAGATGGGCGACCAGAGCCCAAAGGCAAAAAGGACATGGGAAATTTACAACTACTAGGTGAACATGAGGCAAAGATGCAACAACTTGAAGCAGAGGGCAAGTTACCAAAAGCGACACCAAGAAGAGAGAAGAGTAGAACAAAGTGAAAGTAGTGAAGAAGTAACTTCATCTAGTGAAAGTAGTGGCAATGAAGGAAAAAGAAGAGTTAAAAACTCAGCCAGGAAGAAAGTAAAGCTTGGTCCACGTGGGTTCTTTATGACACATAAATCCAACTATTCTATATTTTTACCCATATGAAATGTACGCCGCTCAGAATATAACGCCAACAGTTTTGGATGCCATGAACGGAAATGTTTCCGAATGGTATAACGAATGCGACAATGCCATTAGAAGGTCAGAAATAGTTCCTGGAACTTACGAATATACAACTGCTGTTTCTTATGGAAATGTAGGTGAGTTTGGTGAAGGTTCTTCAACAACAGTAGATATTGCTTGCGACAGGTTTCATATTATTTCTATTGACAACTCATTCTTATACGTGGAACAAGACATTGAAATAAAACCTTCTGCCAAGTTGTCTGACAAGAAAGGTTGCAATGGAATTTTCTATGTCGGATACCAATATGCTCCAGAAGTTTTCATGGGATATAAGATATATTCTAACTCTGACTTAGTTCAAACAGTAACATGGGCAAACTATGAATGGTTCGCTTTGAGAACTCAGTACAACCACAAGCTAGAGAACAAACAGACCAATATGCAACTATTGAGAAAATAAGAAGACTTGACCCTAACGTTCCAGGAGTTTATGTTAACCTTTCTGGTTCAGATGGAAATGCTTTTACTAAAGTAAAACTGAAACTTAGAGTTCCTTGTCATCTTTCCTCATCTTCAGGTTTTTAAGATACTTGCCAAACTGGGCAGGAAAAATTTCTATCGAACTTACTCCAAGCAAAAATACTTAGTCATTGCACCAACACAAGACCATTCACTATTACTGTAGCTGGAACTGGTGGAGCCAAGTTCTGTGACTTTTGCAAAGACAAAGTTGACTTAGACTTTGGTTTCTCAAACTTCAACACTGAAGTAAACTATTATTTCAATGCTGCTGGAACTGCTTGGGACCCAGTTAAGTTCACATGCGAAAATTTGAATGCAAGAGAATAGAAAGCAGACTTGCAGTCTATATGTTGGACCAGATATTTCAAATGCTTTAGCTGCCAAATATATTGCAGTTCCACTTATGTTTCCTATACACCAAATATCTGTCAAAGACTTTGCAGGTGAAGTTGGAAACCAAAGTGCTGACCCAGGTGCAAGAACAGATATTGCTTTAACAACTGCAATGAAACATGCAGATACTATGTTTGTACTGTTCAGACGAACTATAAATGACTATTCTTGTTTCTACAACCCTGGTATTAAATATCATATAAACATAGATGGCAAATATTATCCAAGAGAAGAATATTCTACAGTTGAGGATATGAGGTCATACAACTTGACATTAGATGCTATGAACTTTAACAACAACTTCACAACAACCATTAACCCTGAAATGCAAAGTTCTATTATGCCATATGTGAAAGTATGGACTCATACAGGAGGTCAAAAAACTCAATATACAAATGGAGACCGTTCAAACTTTTGGCTTGGCATTCCATTTGCTGACTCAGAAGACTTTATGGGTGGTATTTCAACTGTTGGTTACTGTACAAATACAATATACTGGTGACAGAGACGGTCAGATGAATTGAAGCAAAGAAGTTTACAAAACCAATAGCACTTTTCACGGAAGATGCTCTTTTGAAGATTCGTTCGATGAAACCTGCTGGGGCTCCTCAGATTGGCATAACGACAGCTTCCATCGAGCAGATTTTTGCAGCAGGTCAGTAGTTGTTCTTGAACTGACTTCTCTCGTCAAATATTGACAGTACGCCAGTTTGACATAATATTGTATGATAAACTTACCTTTAGAAATATCTGTAAGTTTTGAAGTTATATTTTTGTCTGCTTCAAGAACTTTCACCATTTCAGTTATACCAACTTTCTTTGCTTTATGAAAATATTTTGGTTCAGCAAAGACTGCTATTCTATAACATTTTCATTGTTTGTATAAAGAACTATTCTGTCAATGTATTGTATTGTTTGTGTGTTAAACTTTGTTTTGCTTCAATTCGAAGAGATACTCAATAGTCCATCTTTTTATTCTAAGTAAAATGTCATTTCCGAAAAATAGAAGCGTAAGTGTTTCAAAAGGTTTAATGGCAGTGGCAGATGTGAAGTTAAATTCACCAACTCAAACAAACAGTCAAAGTGTTATTGTCAATGTCAAAGAAAGAGATGTTGAAGTGGGGAAACATACGAAGACGAAGATGGTATAACAATTGTTCCTGTAAAAGAACAACCAACATACCCTGAAGTTAGCAGAGACTTAAGTTCTGTTGCAGATATTCGAAACGAATACCAACAACTGAAAGACAAACTTCAAACTCAGGAGAAGATTTGTCAAGCTTTAGGTATAATGTTAAACTTGGTCGAACACAACCCTGTAAAAGTGAACTCATATGTCATTGCACCTCATGAAGTTTTGAAAGAACTATTGAAACTTTTGACAGAGGCAGACGATATAAACATCAAAGAAATAGAACCCGACGTTAGTTGCTGTGGTGTTTCATATAATGTCATTGACAAGATATACGTTATGAAAGGAGGTGAAACGTTGAACTTAAAATATAGTTTCCCAGACGTTATAAAAATATTTGACGACCACAACATTTCATATTAAATTTATTTGCTAAGTAAATGGCAGAGAGACCAATGGTTTATACTATTACGACTAAAAACCCTGAGTCATATAATTCTATAACAACAAACTTACAAAGTCCTCAAGGGACGATATTGTAAACTAACCTTAAACACAATGACGACTAAAGCTTGTTTTGCTCTTTTGACCGAAGATTTTATTGTTGTGAATGGTAAAAATACTCCTTTGAAGATACTTACTCAGATATACCACCAACAGGTTTGTTGACTTATTTAATACTTTAAGTACGGTGTAACATGTGCTGCAACTAGAGCAGGTTTCATTATGTTTTGGATGTCGACTGAGTTTACTATAAACAATTGAGCTATAATACAAAACTTATATCTGGTTTTTACTACCAACAGTTTCCTATAACAGGAAAAGTGTCATACAAGGAATGTCTGTTCCATTGACTTTAAGTACACCTATTTTTAATATTGTTTCAAACTTAGGTTCAAAGTGTTATTCGAATGTCGACAGAAACTACTATGACCAAAAGATACTTATGCGTATAAATAACACATTCTCTGCTGGTTTGCCTATTGTTCATTCGAATGCAGAGTTTTCAGCTTTAGTAAACTCAAACACTTTAGCAAACATAAACTTAACCTTAGTTGACGCAAACTTTGTTCCTGTAAAACTTTTATGTCCTATGTATTTGTCAATGACGGCAGAAAGTTTCGAATTGGAAGATGCAACTGGTGAAAGTATTGTATTACAAGAACACTTCAACAACAAATAGCTAAGAGAACCAACAAATGCAACAAATGCAAAACAAAGTCAAGAATAAAAAAAATTTTTTTTTATTTTTTATAAAAATGTACAGAATAGATGTTTCAGATTTTTATGACTTCCACACATTCAGAAATATGTGTCCATTTCGAGACTATAACAAAGCAGTCGAGAATTTGAAACGTTTAGTCATTTATGTCGACTCTGCCCGAGAATGTTATGTTATGAAAGAATGGGATGTAGTCTTAACAAACCTAAAGCGACAATAGTTTCAGAACAAGAATGTAGACAGAACTTAAGAAAAATAAAAGTCGTACAAGTTGGCATAGAAGATGTTAGATGCTTGGGATATCTTATGTTCAAAACTTGAAGATTTTTCAGTTCGTGGTATAAAGTGTTTATACACCATCTCCAAACTTCTATTCTATCTTCACTGGATATAAATATGAACAAGTAGAATGGAAAGAAAATATTATAGAAGCTTGGTTAGACCATGTCAAAGAAATTATATGCAATGGAAACGAAAAGGTTTATGAGTATATCTTATGTGGTTTGCAAAACATCTTACAACATCCAAGTGCTAAGAATGAAACTGCTCTCATTATAATTGGAAAACAAGGAACAGGTAAAACACATTCTTTACAGATATCTTATGCAAACTGTTAGAGGGCTATTCGAACCCTAATATGACAAACTTAGAAAACATCTGCGGTAAATTTAACTTCAATAGAGAATATGAAACTTATAGTATGTAACGAACTTCAAAGTATAGATTAACAAAAAGTTTTGAACTCAGATGCTTTGAAGAGTCTTATAACAGACAAAGTTGGAGTGTTTGAAAGAAAGTATAAAGACCAAAGAGTTTGTGAAAATGTTGCAAACTTCATTATGGTTTCAAACAATGCTGTTCCGATGAAGTTAGAAAGTTCTGACAGAAGATATGTAGTTGTCAGAACGTCAGATTCTCATATGCAAGATACGAATATTTTTGACGCTTTGTCAGAAACTTTGACATCTGACTTTTACAACCACTTGTTCTCTATTTTATGACATTAGATATTTCAAAGTTCAATCCAAGACAAATTCCACATACCGAAGAGAGACAAACATTGTTAGAAGCAAACAAGAGTGTATATGAACTGTTCATAGATGAAACTGACTTGATGTTTTAGATGAAAGGTCATTGTACGATTCGTATAAACAATATGTTCAAGAATATGGTTAATGACAGCGTCTAAACGAACATTCTTGGCAAATGTCAAAAGTCTTTTAGACGTACAGAATGGTGTTATATACAAAGAAAATTTTTCTGAGTAAATTTAAAAAAAAAATTTTTTTTATCCGATAGAAAAGATGACAAAAATTCATCTTCAGTAAACAAGTACATGTCAGGACTTAAAGAGAACTAGACCCATTCACATATTTGAATGTTACTCTACCATTTTGAAAAGTCTTCATTCAGCAAAGTTTGGAACATCGAAACCAGTTAAGTTTGCTATTGTGACTAAATGGTGCGAAATTTGAAGACTTAGACATAGAAGGTTTGTTAACAGTCAAAGAAGTTTTGACAGAAGTTTTCAACCTTAAAGAAGGCAAAGCATACAAACTTGTTATACCTTATGAACCAAAGAAAGCAGAACGACTATGAATATTATGAGTCTAAGATAGTTGAAGTTCAAGGTAAATTGGGATAAAAAGATTTTAGAGTCTAAGCAGTGTTTGCTCCTAAAGGAGAAGAGACATTGACATTGACCAGAAATGTTCTAAAAATAAAATTTTATTTTTACATGTCAAATTTCTTCTTCTCTGGCTCGGGTTCTTCTTCTCTTTTCTACTTTCTTTTCTTTTCTTTTCTTTTCTTCTTTTCTGGTGGTTATGTCAAACTTCTCAGAACCATATTTTTGTAAAAGTTCTTTGTCCTTTAATAGCTTTCTATTTGTTTTCTATTTCATCTTCAAGAACAGTGCATGTGTCTTCTTTGCATTCTAAGAAGTTTTGTTGGACTTCATCTCTCCAAGAGGCGTCATCTCTGTCAACACGTCTGTCATTGACAAATTTTAAGACTGCTCTGCTTAATGTTTTATGGTTCTTGTCATATTCCAGAAACAGAACTTTAGAACAAATTCACCTTTCTTGTTTACACTATGTAAGATTTTATGGTCTACAGATGTTTTGCTGTCAAAAAGTTTGTCTCGAATATAGATAGCGAAATCGCTAGACATTTTTCTAAAAGATAAAAATTTTAATTTTTCTAAAATATATGTTAGAAAAAAAGTTGCTGACATTGACAAAAATTTGAGAATGTTTTAAATAAAACAAGAGGAAGTTGGAAAATGCTCAGATAAAACCCATACATGACAAGTTCTTATTTGCTCAGAATGGTATAACAAGGTTCTAATTGCACCACCTGGGTCGGGTAGACTTTCACTTATCTTAAAAATGGCTACACAACACAGAACTAGATGAGAAGAACCCATTTTATTGAGTTGTAGTCATTTGTAGTACTTCTGGTCAATTTGACCACCGTCAATTCGTTCAAAGAGATATAAAGAAGTCTAAGTTAGTATGTATAAAAGACTCTGAGTTGTTAGATTGGATAAAGAAGTACCAAAGAAGAGTTTTGAAGTATTAATGCTATAAATGAGTATATAAATTCTAAGTTTAAAGACCCAAATGAGGAAATGCAGAGAATATTAGAGAAGAAACACTTCAGAAACAAACAGAAAGAGATAGAATACATTTCGAAGAAATTGCAATCTTACGATTGGAAAACGCCCTCATATGTCTTCTTATCTTAGATGACTTTGCTTCTTCCATCCTTTGTTAAAGAATAGAGAAAAGACATGTGTCGAATTTCTATAAGAAGCTCAGACACTTTAACATTTTCAGTTGTCATTTGTGTACAGACAGCAAAGAGTTTAATAAGGATGTAAAGAGATACTCTCTACTGACATTGTACTTTTCCCCGGATTGTCCGAAGACGATTTCATGGAACTTTATGAAAGAGTCCATGGCAGGTAAGTTTGACAGACATTGAAACTATGGGAGAAGTACAAAGTCATACAAGACCCTCATACTTCTTTCAGAATTCATATCTTTACGCAAACAAAGTTCAATTGTAAAAGTTCAAGCGTAAAAATAAAGAGCTTCCAATACTCTGCATGTATTGAACAGTGTCACCAAATCCATACTTGCATATAAATTTTATTCCTAATTAACAATTAGAGCATACCAACTCCTTCTTATATGAACACGAGGTAAGAACTATGCATAACAACCCCAAATCTTCATTCTATCATAAGTGTGCGTTTCCGAACCACACCACACCCACCACCAGGTAACGTCAATCTCCTCTTCGAAGATACAAATGATTACTCGATTTTACTTTGCGAAAACATTTTTTCACATGGTCCGGGTACAGTATATATTAAAAGTTCTAGTAAAAATGACATTATTATTGATAAGTTCTGTTCATTTGAAAGTAAAACTCCTTCAAAAGGTCAATTTGCTTATTTCTCGAACAATATCAGCAGTACAATCCTCCAAGGATCAATTTTTAATGGAGGAAATAGTTCAGATGATGCAATGATTTACCAGAGAAGTAGTTTTGTATCACTTTCAAAAATAAACGTTTCTAAATGTATTATTAGCTTGTGCGGGTTTTAAATATGATTATGTTGAATCAACAGTAAATGTTTCATTTTGTAATTTTGAGAATTTAAACGCAACTGACGGATTGATTACTGCTTTTTCTTATTCTCCAGGAATAATAGACAAATGTAATTATATAAATAATTCTCAAGATGGTATTTCAGGATTAGTTTATGTTTTTTGGAATAGACTTGATATTTACAATTCATCTTTCCAAAATAATAACAATGGAGTTTTATTTGAAGGATACAGTGATTATCAATGTAGTATTGATTCATCTTTGCCTCTTACAGATCATGGAACAGTTTATACATCAGATCAAGGAACAGAATCTTTTAAAAATAATTTAAAGTTCATTGACTTAAGTCCATGTGAAGGAGATCTTGAAATCGTATTATTATTTGTACCAAAGAAAGGAAATAAAATTTGTTCATTTTGTCCATCTATAAATTTTCTTTTTGGTAAATTTTTTATTTCTGTTTTGTTATTTAGTAAAAGATAAAAAATTCGAAATCATTTATTATGAAAATAAAGGTGAATATCCCAATATTGTCCAGATGTTCAGCTTATATGATTCTTTAAATTTATTGACTTAAATAAAATCATTGATTATGTTTGAGGGTTTGCAAATGGTTCATTCTCAATAATGATTACATTGAGAGAGGGTTCAATCCTGGTTTCTAATATTATTGGTAAGGATTTAAATTGAGTATAATTTGTAGTTTTCTGTATACATATATTGATATATTTATCTATTTTCCTGCACATAAGATTGCATTTACATCTTTCTGTCATTGTCTCAATTTTTTTGACACTAAAGCTATATAGGCTGATATATTTTTCTGCTATTTAAGGGCGCACTTACCACTTTCTGACATTCTCTCAAATTTCCTGTTTAAGGTTTTATTTTTTATGCCTCTTCACGTCCGTATATCTCTTTTTGAGAGAGTGTCAGAAAGAGGTAAGTGCATCCTTAATTTGCCTTTAAATACAAGATAACTATTCTAAAAATTAAAGGAATAATTACTTACCTAATTTGGCCAATATCTTGCAATATCTAGCAAAACACTTACCTTGACGATACAAACAGTTTGGTCAGAAAGGTACCTTAAAAATTTAATGAGCGAATGCCAAAATTTAACAAGACATTATGATATACTTCTACATATGTGCAAAGATTATATTGATGCATTTAATTCTCTTTACACTATTAAATCTAATACAGAAGAAGAAATTGATAAAGTTTACGAAAAGATTAAAAAGAATTTACTAGAAAACAAATTATTTTCACCAGAAGAAATTATTATTCAAATCCAATTTGCTTGCGATTATAGAATAGGTTATTTAAGAGCGTATTGGGAAATATTCAAAAAGATATACCACGAATATGGCATCAAACATGATTATGATATTAATCCGAAGTTTGCTTTTCTTTTATATAAAGAATATGACTTTATTTTGGATACAGGACTGCTTTACGAATTTAATAAAATGAAATATAAAAAATTCACGGTAGATGTTTTCCAAGAAAATTCGATTAATTTTGCCATTATGAAAGATGATGTTGCTAAATTAATTGAATGAACAGAATTAACAGAAAATCGAGAGGATTTTAATTATTTAAAAAGCATTCATTATCCTAAGTCAGGCAAATATTCAATGCTTGAAATATGTTGTTTACATGGTGCTGTTAATTGTTTCAAATTTTGTTTATCTGAATTCAAGTTCGAAATAACACAATATTGCATTAATTTTGCTTTTTTGAGTGGAAATCCTGATATTTTGAATATATGTTTGAAAGAATTGGATGATAACAGTGATATTGATTTAGAGTCATGCATGAAATATGCCATTATTTCTCATAACGTTGATTTTGTTTCTTATTTAGTAACCGAAAGAGATCTCGATGTTGATATTGATATGTGTTTAAAATACAAAAACCTTCAAGCATTTTTAATATATTTTGATCAAAATAATTCAATTGAAAAAATAAACTTAGATAAAATCAGAAAATACACATGCATAACTCCATTATTTAGAATACCATCTTTAGTTGAATATTTCATTTCTAATGGAGGAAATATTGATTCAAAATACGAACAAGATCGAAGTATTCTTCATTATGCTATAATGAATAATTGGAATGAACTTGCAGAAATTCTTATTGCTGATGGTGCAAATGTTAATACAAGAGACAAAGAAGATTGCACTCCTTTACATTATGCAGCTGAAAAGGGGTGTATTGAAATTATAAAATATTTAGTTTCAAAAGGTGCAAATATAAATGCTGATGATAAAAATAAAAGAACTCCACTTCATTATGCTGCAATGCAAAAATCTTTTGAAACAATTAAAATTCTTCTAGAAAAAGGTTCTGATATTAATGCAAAGGATGTTAATGGATTCACTCCATTACTTTTAGCAATAAAAAATAATAAATTCGAAATTGCTAAAATACTTATTCAGAATGTGGCAAATCCAAATGTTATTAATAATAATGGAGAAACATCTCTTCAGATAGCTGCAACTCACGGAGGAAGAGAAATCATTGAACTTCTTCTTTCTCAAGGATGCATTATCAATGAAAGTGAATATTTAATTCATTGGGCAGCAACAAATAAAAATATTGGAACACTAGATTTTGTTCTAAGTCTTCATAATAATGTTAATGTAAGAAATTCTGAAAATAAAACTCCACTCCATTTTGCAGCACAAAATGGATCTATAGAAAATAATAGAACACTTATTTTTCATGGTGCAGATATTGAAGCGCATGATAATAAAGGGAACACTCCTCTTCATCTGGCAGTAGAAAATGAAGATGTTGCAAAATTTCTGATTGAAAATGGAGCAAATATTAATTCTGTCAATGAAAATGGTCAAACACCTCTAATATATTCTGACTTCCGATGCACAATTAATTTTTTAAAATATTATATATCTAAAGGTGTTGATGTTAATCAAAAAGATTTTAAAGGGAAAACACTTTTACATTATGCAGCTGCAGGAAAATTTTACGAAATAATAAAAACTCTTATTTCACTTGGCGCTGACATTAATGCAAAAGATAACGATGGAAATACACCACTTCATTGTAGTGTTAAAAAGATGCATGTGAAAACTGCTGATTTTCTTATTTGTAATTTTGCAGATATAAATGCAAGGAATAATAAAGGACGAACACCATTGCATATTGCTTCTATGTATAAAAATTATCAACTTATAGAATTACTGAAATTGCGCAATGCAGATGAGAGTATAATAGATAATAATGGAAAAACTGCAGATGATTATTCAATTATCTATAAAGATACTATTTTGACTGATTCTCTGCTTGAAAATGGTGAATGTAGAATTACCTGATCAATCAAATAAAAGAATGCAAGCTTCTCATTTGATTATGACCTCTTAGATCGACAAAAAAAAGTACTTCAATTTATTTTCATGATGAAATCATTAAATTCTCTATTTTTAACAAGATTTTCCTTCAATGTTGAGATGTGACGAACATGTTTTGAATGGATTCCTTGGCATAAAATTAATTCTTTGAGGAAATTTGCATACATTATGAAAACTCAAACCATATTCTTTTTCAAATCTCACGATTCTGCCAATAGCAATCCCTAAAATTTTTAGTGAATTTTTGGGCATATATTATGATGGAGAAAAAATTTGAAACAAAAATTTGACAATTTCCAAAAATAGCACAAAATATTGCCGGCCTACAAGTAATTAAAGCATCAGATGCAAGGAGAATGAACAGAAAAACTTTGGAAGTTATCCCTCCAAAGGGAAATGCCCCAAAAATTCCAAAATCTGCTCTTCCGAAACAACCTTTGCAAGTGAAGCCTATTTCTCAACTTGACAATGCTCCACAATCTCAATATGAAGGGATACAAAGTTATGATAGCCAAAGAATAGGAAATAGCACATTTACTCCTCCAAACAATTTACAATCTAATTATAGTTCACCAAATTCTTCAAAATTCTCATCTCCACTTCGAAAAACTCAAGTCCCAGAGCATAATTTTTCGAATTTTGTTTCAAATTCTTCAACATCTTATTATTCTGCAAATAAATCATCGCAACTACAATCAAACATTGAAACTATGTATACTGCATCACCACAATCATCATCTCATGCAGTTTTTGAAGATCCAAATCAGAAATCAACAAATACTCAACAAATTCCTGCATTTTCATCAGAAAGATCAACATTTAAAGCTTCATCTTCAACATTCCAAGCGAAACAAGATCCAGAAAATCAAAATAATTCAATTTCTATTTCTAATCCTTCAAATTCTGAAACAACGTCATCAAATTACCAACAACAATTTACAGGAAATACGAAATTCGTCATTACTCCTCCAGAACATAAAAAGTCATCTTTTGAGAAACCATTTGATGATGATTTTCTGAAAGATGACGATCAACAGCAAGAAGAATCTTTTACATTTGAGGTTAACGATGAATTTTCATCGAATGCAGGTCAAGAACAATTATCTGATATTCATGTTGACGATTTCGAACTTCCAACAAGTCTATTTGCAGACAACAATGATACAGAACAATCTAAACTCGAAACAGAACCAAAAGTTGAAGATAATAATTTTGATATTCAAAATGGATCAGAAAACATCGAAAAAGACAACAAAGAACCACATATATCTCAAAATGATCCAATTACAAACAAAGAAACTGAAGAAAAACCAGAAGTCAAAATTATTGCAGGATTTACAATTGAAAAATCAAACAAAAAAACAACTAATCAACAAATTGACGAAGAAGTACAATCAATTCCAGAAGATATGCTTGAAGACATGTTAGATATCTATCAAAGTATTGACAACAAAAATAATTCTAATGAAAACGAATCATTTGAAATTTGTCAACCAAGAAGAGAAAGTCTTAGCATCGGAAAACGAACAGGAAACGAAGAATCAGTTATAATTTCTTCAATTGACGAAGATGACTTTGATCCATTAAACGACATGATGGAATTTACAAACATTATGAATTTATCTGATTCAAGTGATATTTTGAACTCAAATGGAGATCCATTCTCAGATATCCCAGTTGAAGCACTTAAAGACATGCTTGAGATAGAAGATGACGAAACAGTTGAAGATTTTCGTTCACGAAATAAACCTAAAACATTTATAAAACCTAAACAAAACACAAAACTTAAACCAATTAAAAGTAAAAAACCAAAACCACAAAGTAAATCAAAAGAAGAAATTCCTTCTAAACCGAAAAAGAATTTTACACTTGAAACACCAAAAGTTCAAGAACTTAATTTACCTAAAGCTAAAACAATCACATTAGACAGAAAGATACAAAATGTCAATGTTATTCATGATGGTGGTTTTGTTGTTGAACGACGAACAGATCTTAATTTGATTGTTAGTGATTTTTCAAAACCATCTTCACAACAATTACCTCCACAACAAAATATATCAACAGAAAAGTTCTTCAATACACGTCCAACAGAAGGAACACAAATCGGCCAAAAACTTGTTGGTCAAACGAAGTCATTTGAATTCAATCCAAATGATCTTCCACCAGATTCATCAACACAAACACCAAAGATATCATCATTTGACTTCCAACCTTTATCACAAACAGCATCATACCAAGCTCCATCTTCATTGTCATCATTTGCTACTAAACAATCTATATTTAACAATCAGTCACAACAACAATTTCAACAACATCCTCAACTTGTTCAAAATAATAACCCTTATCCACAAATTATTCCTCCAACAGTACAACAACAATTTATTTCTCCTGTTCCTCCACAACAACAAATACAACAACAACTTCCTCAGGAAACACCAATTGTCAATGAAGATCCAACAAAGATATTGAAAGAGAAAACTAATGCATCAGCAGCACCAATTGAATTGATTGAAGAACTTAAGCGATTGCGTCATCAAGTTAATGAACAAGAGAAACGACAGAAGTCAAATACTCTTCCACCTGGTTTTGCAGTTAAATCTAAAGGTCCATTACCAGTTTTACCACACTTAGATGGTTCCGATCTTAAAACAGAAGGATTTCTTGAACCAGAAACATTCGGATCTAAAGAAGACGACATCGACGAAATTTCATTTAACAACACATCCAATCCTAGCTCTCGTAATTCAGCGATGAGTTCGAATTGGAGTGGTCCAGGAATGAACACAGTCCCTCCTCCACCTGTCATCACTATGAGTGACACCGATGTCTCTCCAACAAAGCGACACATTCGTACATCTATGAAAGATCGGAAGAACAGAGCAAATAACAAGTCCGAACTTATTTTGATGCAGAAGACATCTAAATCTAAGAAGAACACGGCACAAATCTTCAGTCTTATTGCTATTTGTGCTATTCTCGCCATCATTCTTGGAATCATGTCATTCTACTTCATGCCTTCTGTTTTGTAATAAATAATAAATAAAAACTCTTTTGAAGAATTTTCAGCACCATTTAAATAACTTTATCTTTCATAAAAAAATCTATTTTTATGTTTGAAGATTCTTATTGTTTACTGAATAACAAAGAAGGCATCAAATACATATCAGAAAGAAACTTTATGGATGTACATAATGAACAAATTTTATTATCCTTGATTCCGACAAATAATAATACTATTTCAAGATTTCCTTCACATGGACTTAATCCAACGAATGTTAAATTATTCATAAATGATTCTGTTCCTTGATCTGCTTCATCAACATTTCCTCTTTTTGAAAAACTATCAATACTGCATTGATGTATAATAACTTGTCCATCATATTCTCCATGAAGTAAAACTCCATTATTATTTTGTAGATTGTTTTGGAAAGATGAATGGAAAACATCAAGTTTATTATATCCACAAACAACTACTCCCCAGAAATCTTTTTCTTCAGAATTATTGATATAATTACATCGTTCAATAATTCCTGGGCATTTCCAAAACGTAGTAACCATACTATCAGTTGCATTTAAATTCTCAAAATTACAAAATGAAACATTTCCTGTTGAATTAAGAGTATAAAAATTGAAACCTGGTTTTTGTTTTGAAATGCAGTTTGAAAAATTTGTTTGTGAAAGTGATTCAACGCCATATCTCTGGGAAACAATACAATCTACTAAACCATTTCCTCCATTATAAATTGATCCTTGGAGGATTGTACTGTTGATTTTGCCATTGAGATAAATAACATGGCCCCATGAAGAAATACTATTTTCAAATGAACAGAATTTATCAATAATAACGTGGGTATGATTAGAACTATATATATATACTGTACCTGGACCTTGTGAAAAAACGTTTTCGTATAGCAAAATTGAGTAATCATCTGCTTTTCCGAATTTAACCGCCCTGTCTTGTAGGTTAATGAATTTGCAGATATAAATAAAGCATTTGTTTTCTGTTGCAATCGTTTTTTGATTCTCACATGTGATGACATTAGAAGGAGGACTAATATCTTCATAATAAAGACTCCAAACGCTATATTGATCTTCATCTCTATGATAATATTTTTTAAAATAAAATATTATAAAAGAGACAATGAGAGTTAAAATTCAATGATAAATAAAAAAAGTCACATTTTTCATAACGATTAAATATGTCAACATTGGTACAAAATCAAATTTCAACAACATACTCAATATTTTGAGATTAAAAAAATCTGACAAGAAAAACAATTCTTATCAAAAAATTGGGAAAACGGTGTGACTGACAGGACCCTACTTTAAATAAATGAAGCGTATAAAATATAAATCAAAAGACTAACCTATCAGTTTGTGAATTATTCCTTTACTGAGAATGAGAATACTTCTCATTCTCAGTAAAAGAGTTTAATTATGCTTCAATTTCTGATTTGAAGATCTCATATTAATTTTGAAACCTTAAAACTTGATTCAAAACGCAAAAATCATGAATCATTCTTATTATTGGTTGATTTATGATTACAATTGTTGAATATATTTGAAGAAATCGACTTTTTGACTTTAAGGGTGGCGGAAAGTGATGTGACCGAATAACAAAAAGTGAAAATAACTAAATAAATATTTGAAATTCTTTTGTTATTGTAGCATAACTAAATAGTATATACAAATAAGTCTTTACTACATAGTTTGTATAGTCTGAAGTCTTTATCTGGTAGAGAAATAATGAATGAAAAAAATGAATTTTCAACTGTATCTAGTCTCTGGTTATTGAATTAATATCAAAAATACTTAAGGTATGCAATATAGGTACATAAATCTATCTTTTCTATTAAGCAAAACCCGTATCTATTAAATTCGTCCAAGATGTAATAAGTGATGAGATCTGGAACTACTTATCAATTTTGCACAAAATCAATGTATGAGAATAAATAACATATAAATATCAATTACTTCCGATACTTTTCGTTACAATTTGCTCCCATTCAGAGTTTAATTAGATTTGTATCTAGTCTTTCAATATAAGATATGGAATCTTTCTTTATATTTAAATATATATAAGCTATTGTTATCTATATTTTCTATTGAGTAAATTTTGTGTTTAAAGCTCCAATCATGAGATATTTAAAGTTTTTCATCCCTATCAAACGTATAATTCACATATTTATCATAGGAGGGAAAACCAAAAGCTTTCATATATGATAATAAAATTAAGGCACACATATACTACTACAAATAAATTTTGTATCCATATAATTTTTACCAAAAGATATCAAAAATATGATGAGATAATAGCATTTTATTTTTGGTCATTCACTTCACTTTCCGCCACCCTTAAATGAAATTCATTCATCTTAAAAAAATAACATAAAAAATGATGAGGAGATAAGCATTAAATCAGCTATAATATAAACTTTGCAAAGAGTTTAAAATCACGTAATATAATTAGATATAATAAATTAATGCTTCATAAGAATTATCAAACAAAGATAGTTTATTATATGTTATTGTGCTGTCTTTTCTTCGATTTTTTCTTCTGAATTTGCTTTATCATTTTGTGTTTCTGGTTTTGTTTCTTCTTGTTGTGAATTATCAGGTTGCTCTTCTTTAGTATTTTCTGGTTCAGGTGCTTTGTCCTGTGGTTTTGACTTTGCAGCCTTTTTTTCGTTGTATTCTTGAAGTTCTGCTTCAAGGCCTTTGATAGTATCGGCAAGTTCTTGTTCTTCCTTAGATGTATCCAATTTCTTGTAGCCTTCGACAATTTCTGTAATTTCTTGGCAAAATTCGGAAGCATCTGTAGAAAGAGCAGTGCAACTTGCCGTGTATAAGACTAAGAAGCAAGGAAGAAGTGAATTAGATTCTGTGTTTGTCTTCTGGAACTCTTCGACAAACTTAAGTAAATGTTCTTTCTCTTGTTCAATATTTTCTAATGTTTCTTCATTACGAACATCTTTAATATCATCTTGGTATTGGTTGAATAACTTTTGAGTATGAGAAAACTTATCTTCTAAGTCTTTGATTGAATTGATTGTTGGAACGATTTTCTTTACGAATGTAGAAAATGAGTTAGCGAACCTAGCACCAGAGTTTACAAAGCGTTCGTATATCGGGCGAAGCTCTTCTGGGCTACTTTTGGCAAAAGCAAAAAAAGATTTTGCAAAATAGTCATGAAGATCTGAAGAAACGTTTTCAAGAGCTTCGTTCTGCTTTTTGATAGCTTTTTCTAATCGAGGAAGATGCTCTGGTTTAGGAAGAGGCGGAACAACACTCTTCAACATAAAAATTTTTTTTTGATAAAAAAAATTTTCAATCGTCAATTTTAATAAAATTAGTGGCGCGCAGCATCACTCCCTTCTTGGCAAAATCAAATTTAGCCATTTGGAGTTGTCGAAAGCATATTTTCATGACTGGCATCCATCCTTATAACTTGATTTGAATTTTATTTGCTTTACGCGATTGAACCTTCAAATAATCTAAAGACAACACAATTGTTGATGTAAAAAGCTTCCAGCACTCTCAAACGATAGTAGTTATCCGGATTTCATTTTGAAATTGATATCTATAGGCATCTTCCCAGATGAAGAATTTTTTTTTACTTCAATTCAAAATATTCTATGAAACTATTCAAATCATTATTTTGAAAGTTGATTTGCGAAAAAGAACATATGGGATCTGTTTTTGCAGATGTTCCGGCTTTTTCTGGCAATATAATTCCAAAATTAATATAAGCAAGTTTATCGACTTTGTTCCTGCAGATCATACATTCATACAATTGCAATACAACTCTCCGATTAATCAGCAAGAAGATTTCTTTAAATATTATAAGAATCCGAAATATACTCTTGCTTGGAATCAAGAAGCAAGGCAATTAAATCAAACATACATAGAAGCATATCAAGTATATGTTAATGGCATAGGTGGATTCTCAATAGAAAATAATTTTTACACAATGCGTTACTTTCCACGCTGGAAAAACGTTGAAAGACTGCGAAATTTTACAGGAAATGTAGTGTCACATTATCCTCATGTAATTGTTTTAGGATACAATGAATGCATTCGAAAATTTTGACATTTAGTCGAAGATTTCTTTCAACCTTTTGTATTATTACCACAAGAAGTTATTTCTACAGCACACGTTCTTTGTGCTGGCTTTCAGCCAGTTCTCGATGAATTTTTAGATATTTTTTCAATTCCTCAAGAACGAAGAATCAAAATTAAGAAATCAGATTGGATAGCATGCGATAAGATATACACATATATAAATCCCCTTATTTATCTCAACTTTTATGGCATTGCTACGAAACAATTAAAAATTTTATTTCATGAGACATATAAACTTGACAACATCACTGCAACAAGATATTGTTTAGGCAATAGAGGATATTACAAGCCTAGGTATGTTCATAATTTTGATGAAGTCTGCAATAGCGTTCGATTACGTTTTCCAAACATCAAATGGGAGATACTTACAGATGATTGTTACAGTTTATCTGATGCAGCCAAAGCGTGGTCAAGTGTGAAGTTTCTTTTTGCTCCAACTGGCTCGAATATCGTTAAATGCATCTTTATGAAGGACAAAACATTCATAATCTGTATAGGAACACATATGCCAGACTACTCCATTGCAATATTTACGACCGCATGCAATATTTATAGTATTCACTATTTTGGCTTGAGATGTATGCATTTGAGTGGAAATGGAACTTCTATCAATGCAGAGCTTGTAGTGAAAATGATTAATTACGGCATTGATTTTCTTCAAACTCATAAATGGCCCAAAAATTCCGGATTATAATTATAATTATAATTTTTGATTTTTGTTATTGTAATAAACAGAAATTCATCAAAAGTGACAGCTCTCAATTTTTTGACATTTGTAAATTCTAAATTGAATGAGAAAAATGAAATAATACTAAGCATAATACAATATTCTAGATTTAATTATAATTAGGAAAAAGTTAGTTTTGAGAGTACTTTTCATAGGCATATAGAATGAAATCTTCTGAAAAATAATATCACATAAACTCATATTATTTTCTAATATATAACTATTTTATATAAAAATCAAATTCAATGATCTTAAAAGCGAAGGATAAACCACAAAATTTACGAATATAATGAGTGGGAATATAATGCTTATCTATCATAAAACCATATGAAATATCAATTTTTGCTTTACGCCTAATTTTTGACGACAATTAGCAAAAAATGTTAAATGTTAACACTCAGTCCATTTGAATATGAAAAATAAAATTGACTTTGATTAAATGTTTTTATTTATCATGCAATTCTTCTTGCGACCAAAGATTTGAATAAAAGTTCAAAAAATAAGATAGCTTAAAAAATAATATACGGTAGTGTTTACTAATAGATGAATAGTATATAAATTCTATTAAAATGGATTTGATCCAAAAAAATATATAAAATTTGATCATAAATAAAATCGTTTTAAATTACTTCTTCATTTAAATTATAACAATTATTTTTGGTTTTATATTTTTTTGGATCAAATCCATTTTAATAGAATTTATATACTATTCATCTATTAGTAAACACTACCGTATATTATTTTTTAAGCTATCTTATTTTTTGAACTTTTATTCCAAACCTTTGGTCGCAAGAAGAATTGCATGATAAATAAAAACATTTAATCAAAGTCAATTTTATTTTTCATATTCAAATGGACTGAGTGTTAACATTTAACATTTTTTGCTAATTGTCGTCAAAAATTAGGCGTAAAGCAAAAATTGATATTTCATATGGTTTTATGATAGATAAGCATTATATTCCCACTCATTATATTCGTAAATTTTGTGGTTTATCCTTCGCTTTTAAGATCATTGAATTTGATTTTTATATAAAATAGTTATATATTAGAAAATAATATGAGTTTATGTGATATTATTTTTCAGAAGATTTTGTGTTCTTCTTCAAAATTTTATTTTTTTTATTAAAAAGAATCTTTACAAAATATACATTTACTTTAATTAATATTTAAAAACGTGCTCTATCAAAAGTTCCAAAAATTCAATATTTTAGCTTTTCTGAGGTGTCACTTTTGATGAATTTCTGTTTACAACATTATATCTATAAATTGACTTGTAATAGTTAAAATATATTTTATTTGAGTTGTTTTAAAATATGTTTTATTTGAGTTGTTTTAATCGTCGTTCCTTTTCTCAAAAAGTGACTAATATATTTTGAAAATTATTTTTCATGAGAAATTAATTTGATTTCATGACTAAATCTAAATTATACATGGCACGGCGGGCGCAAAAAGTGACAAAATAGAATACCTATGGTGGCAAGACAAAGGAAACATTTTTGTAAGGCAAACATTATATCAAATACCTTTACTTTGTAATAAGAAATATAATTATCACGAAATTACAAATAAATATTGTTTAATATAATTAATAGCAAAATTCTTTTTTATTATTTCCCTTAAGACCGTACTTATTAAGTATACGTATAACAAGCTTGTACTGCATGTATTAGTTAATAGAACAAAAGAAAATGAGCTCAAATGAAAAAAATTTTCATGCTATTTTGGAAATATGCATATTCGAAGTATGAGAGTTGTAAACACTGAGAATTTTAAGCTTTGGTTGATGATAGTCTTTAATTTTTCTTGAAGTAGTAAATTATTTGATATGAAAATTTAATGGCCAGCATAATCAATCGTGCGTTTCGTTTCTTGATTGAGAAACGATGATTGTGTGCTAATGATTATGGATACCTGACCATTATCAAAAAAATTGGCCTTGATTTTTGAATACTTTACAAGCGCCCCTCCCAGTGGGCGCGGGCGCAAGTGATCGGGTCAAAAAAAATCATAAAAATATTCAAAATTGCAATTTTAATAGATGTTTAAGAAGTAAATGTATTAATAACGATATTTCATAGTACAAAATGTGTTCAATCTCTTCGTAAATCATTCAAAAAAATCAAAAGAATTTCCAAAATTCAATTTTTTTAGTAAAATTTATATCTTCTTCTATCGTCTCCTCCCCACCAGTGGGAGCCACCGGAGGCGCGGGCGGCGCCGCTGGCGCCAAAAAAGTAGCGCCCATCGTGCCATGTATAATCTAAATTATATTAAACGATCATGTCAACATTATTTACATGAGTCAACACTCAGAAATGCGTATAGAACGAATTCAAAAGCTCTCTTTGGAACTTCAACGAAGTTTTTCAGATTATTACGATGCTGTTGATCCTACTATTAAAACAGAGAACGAAACTATATTTGGAAGTAGTGGTAATTACTATATTAATCATGCAATATTTTCATTCCATTACCAAAAACGAGCAATTTTCCTTAAATCCAACAGCAAAGCGTTACTCGAAACATGCACATTTTACAATAACAGCTCCACAGGAAAGGGTGGATCATTCTATATCGACAATTCTGACTGTGTCTTAGTTCATATTTGTTTATTACTTTCATCAACTACTAATGTTGGATGTGCATATTACATTGATTCATCTTCTGATAGTAACAAAAAAATTATGCATTTGAATGTTCAGTTTCAGAATGCAGCGGAAACATTGTTTCTCTTTATCATAAGTATGGAGGTATCCAAGTAAGTAACATGAATACATCTTATCACAAAATTACTTCTTTTGCTGGGTATGTACTTGAAAGACCAACAGGAACAGGAATTATGAATTTCACAACAGCTTCGAATTCATCATCTACTCAAACATGTGTAATTTACAATGCTGGTAATTTTAATATTACAAAATGTAATTATTTAAACAATGAATATACAGGAAGTGATAGTGCAATAATTTATTGTTCTACTTCAACTTCATATTCAAATTGTTCATTCATAGGAAACAAAGGAAACTATTTATTTTTAAATAAACCAATTATTGATAATTGTTACTTTGATGAAAACAATTTCACTCAAACTGTAAGTAATAATCCAGTTACTTTTGAATCAATTCAACCATTTGATTTCCATATATCTCATTATTCAACAGAAAAATGTTCTGCTACATATTTTTATAATAAAAAACATTCATTTAATGAAGAATTTATGCAATTAAAGAAAATGAGATATATTTATCGAAGACGTTGAAGAAGAAGAATCAGACCTCGAGGATATTCTAATTGGCCAATTAGATTGAGAGTGTCTACTAAAAAAATCTCAATATTCAACAGATAAATGTCCTGGTATAAAGATTTTTATAATAATCCTCTAAATTTAGAATTAAGGATATCCTTCCATAAAAATACTTGAAATATATTATTATTATTATGGTAAAACTTTGGGTCTCTAGATCGCTTTCCATATCGAGTTGAATGATTTTTAAATTTTCAAATAAATTCTGAAGAGTATTCAAAAGTGTAAAAATTTCAAAATATAAATATTACCTTATTTCCACTAAAATAATCTTTAGTTGCAAGTAAATATTATTATTTCTTAATAATTATGATACTTTCTCTATACTTACACTAAATACATAGCACTTTTTTAGAATATCCGTTTTCAATTTCCAATCAATGCAAGAATAGGCCACAGCAATGACTTTTGTTTGGTCTAGTTTATGTACACTTTCATAAATCTGTGTGCCAAAAATCCAGAGATTCTTCCATGATTAATTAGACAATTATACAATCATGCTTTTATTTTTAAAGTAGTCAAGTTGGTACCAATGGATTTGTATTAGATTATAAAATATTGTATTTCTCTGATATTGTTTGTATATGTGAGCAATTCCTCATGTTACATATTCTTGAGTTATATCTTTTATAAATTGAGAGGAAAATCAAAAAAAATTGAATTGGGTCCATTCAATTTTTTTTAATCTAATATCTTCATGAATATTCTTTTTTTATCATTACCATCAATATAGTAGAACATCAATGGAATTTAAAATATTGTGACTGATTGATATTTTTATTTTATTCAATTTTGGCTATAAATCAAATCTGATTTTTATGAAAAACAACTATTATACAAAAGTTTTTCTAGTGTTAGTATCTTATAAGAAATTAATATATATATGGGCAAAAAAAGTTTAATAAACATTATTAAGGGTCCACGGTCCGGCCAAGCGAAGGATATCGTTAATGTTCAAAATTTATATGGAAAGGCCCATATCTATTTATAGATTCTGATTTGATATCATATTTGTATACTATTTTTAATATAATTTTTGATTTTCGTTAACCAAGAAGCTCCAAAAAAAAACAATTCAAGTTGAAGGCGATAACGATAATTCTGATTTTAGCATTCAATTTTTGAATAGTATTGAAAATGTACCGTGGACCCTTAATAATGTTTATTAAACTTTTTTTTTGAAATGCATATTTCACTTACGCCTATCTGACTTTAACTCAAATTTTTGACAGCTGGTGTCATTGAAATTTAACATTATATATCCGAATTTAAGGATATATCATAGGGGCATCGTTGCATCCTTAAAATGCTACTTAAATCGTCATAGAATTGAATCTAAACTGCAAGTCAAAAGGAGTATAAATCATCTTTTTGAGAAAAAGTTAACAATTATATGAGTTTCTCTCAATAAGTCAATTTCTGCCAGATCTCTAATTCGAATACTCTCTTTGGATCGCAAAAATCATTCCTTCTAATTCGATATAATAACAAAGAATCATAAAACATGAATACATATAGGATGGGCGATCACGATATTTAAATCATGCTTCCAATCGGAAACTTAAGCATAACTAGAATCCACTATACTTGTTATATCATGTGAATCTTATTCGGATTCTAATATTTGATAATTTTCTTTCATTCTGAAATTAAATCACAAAAATATGAAAAAAAAGTAATTAAAAAAAGAGATGGAATTGAGTATAAGGTTGAAACATGATTAATCCAAGATGAGACGTTAAATTAAAAAACATTTGAACAGCTAAAGTTCCATAGGTATAAGATAGTCATTCTATGACTATTCGTACTTCGGAATTATTAACTGTTCTTTGTCTCATCTGGACCAATCTCCGGAAATTGCTTTCCATCAAGGACTGGGGTCACATAGTGACCGAGATAAGATCACGAACACGTTTATTTACAGAGTATTAATAATTAGTTAGACTTGATTTGCTTTCCTTCCTTGTCAACTGTGTAATGGCAGTTGCCGCAGTATTGGCGACCATCTTTGTGTTTAGCAAGGAAGCAGCCCTTGCAGTGTGGGCACTCCTTGCGTTGGGCTTCAACTGAGCCATCCTTGCCGATCTTGAAGAGCTTAAGGATTTTCAGCTTCTCTTTCTTGCGCTGGTGTGGAACACGCTTCTTGGAAACGAAGTTCTTTTTCTTCCTCTTCTTCTTCTTGCCGCCATCATCAACTTCGAATTCGTCAACAACGGAGTTTTCGAAAACTGTGCCGGCAAGTTCAAGACCAGTGATTGCCTTGAGTTCCTCAAGAGTGAGTCCTTCTGGGACTTCAACTGTAAAGAATTTACCATTGAGGCTGCGAATGAAAACTTGCATTTGTAATTAATGGCTGTCAAAACCGGAAAGAAAAGGTGACTTTTTTGGTGTCCAAAAAAATTTAGATCATAATTATCATAAGATAAATTGATTTCTTCTGAGTTGTGCCAAAAATAAAAAACAATGAGTTATATAGCTAGAGATGCAGATTTAATAGATGATATATGATACTAAGCATGCTTTGCATTACAAATTGAATCACAATCTCATAAGGTAGCCCTCCTATTCAATTTGTAATGTTAAATTAACATGATCTAGCATGAAAAAGAATTAATTAATTGATAGAATAAAATTTACAAACAAATTTTATAAAGTTTAGAAGGAAATCTTCTTATGCGTTCACCACGTCTTAAGAAATTAGACTCGGAAATATCTTTTGAGATGTGTGCTTTCTTTGTGTTGATTCGAGGTAAGGGTTGTCGCTTCGATTTAAGAATAAGATCATCACTCTTTGGGTGGATAAGTCTTTTGTGTTGATAGTAATCAAAAAGGGATAAAATATCTTGTGCAGTTGGTCTCTTCTCTGGATCAAAAACTAAGCATTGTTCAAGAATTTGTTTTATGAAGCCGGTGGTTTGGTTATCAATTTCAAGTTTTTTGCTTGCCATTTGGTTAATAATGTGTGCATCACTATTTTCTTCCCATGGGAACTTCTTTGTGCAGAAGATATGTATCGTTACTGCCAAACTCCAAATATCTGCTTGAATGGCATTGTATTTCGGAGAGGAAATTACTTCTGGAGCAATGTATAAGAACGTTCCGCACAATGTTTTAGAGGCCATGCCATTTTCCTTTGCCAAACCGAAATCAATTAACATTGGTCTGTAATTGTCATCAAAAAGTATGTTTTCTGGTTTAATGTCTCGGATCCAAATTCCTCTTTGATGAAGATAGTTGACAGCATCAACTATCTGATGGATTGCAGAGAGCTTTTCATTAAACGTAAAATGTGTTCCATTTGTGAGGACATTGATAAGATCTCCGTTCTTATAATAGTCCATAACAATCATGATGTACTCCGGCTCATAGATAACATCAAGAACTTTAACAATATTCGGATGATCAAATCGTGAGTGCAATCTCATTTCATGTTCTAAGAAGGAAATCATATTGTTTTCAGTTATGTATAATCTACTATAGATTTTTATGGCAACCTTCTTTTGTGATTTTGGATCGATTCCAAGAGCAACTTTAGAAAATCCACCAGATCCAATCTGGGCAATGATTGTATACTTTCCTATATTGGAAGGGATGATGATTTCTGGGTATTGGGCATCTCCATTGTTGAATGTCATTTAAATTAATGATATTACTGTAATCAATTGAAAAAATATTGAAAATTTTGAAATCATTGAAAAAAGAACCGTTTTGTGAAAACGGTAATGTGATTTTTATATAAGTTTTGGTTTATGAAAGTTGATGATTATGAATGTTTCGAACGCATGGTTTTATTTTTTGTGTATTCTTTGAATTTTAAATTTGTTTACACGATAGATTCAAAAATCCAAACGCTTTTGAATGATTTTTCAAAAATCAAATATGTATTTATACTATTAGTACTATCAGAAAAACAAAAATTATATAATAATTATATAACTCATTGAAAATTTTGAATGTATCGAAATGAATGCAAACGATAATAATATTTTATCTTAGTGATTTCATGATTTATACCGTACAAATACACACTTTATGTTTAAGAATTTGATAAACTCACAAAAATTCTCTGAAAATTGAATTCATTCAATTTTTTAAAACCCAAACATCCTTATCTTAGTTTACTTATTAATATTTATCAATTTCATAAAAAATTCAATAAAACTTTTATGCAAAAACATGACAATAATTAAAGTTGATTCTTATTAAATAAAATTGAATATTTATAGTCTTAAATGGCAGAACCAAATGAAATTTTTATCCAACCGATTATTCAAATTATGAAAAAGTAAAAATTGCAATTTAATAAAAACTTATGCTATATTATAATACAGTATTGCATAATATTAAAATTTTATTAGAAAATAAAAGCTAAACCACATTATTATCCTCCTAAATAAATTCGTTCAATCTAAAAAAGAAGAGTAGCGAAAATGTTACACTACACTATATTTAGGCACTCTTTGAAACTATGTTAAATCGAAGAATTATTAATAAATTATATGTTTTTCATATAAAATATTCTTGAGGAAAAGAACATGGTAATCTTTAACGTTGAACTTAGTCCATTCACCAAAAAATCAACATTTAGAATGGTAATATATGTCAAATTTAACATAATCAAAAAAATATCTTAAAGATCCTTTTCTCGTAAAACCTTTATAAATAAAAGTAATATACCACATTCTATTAAGGATCATAATTACAAATAAGGATGCAAAACAGGATGTTTAAGTTAAATTCAAAATTTCAAAATAATATTTTCCCTGCCCACTTTGATTTTCTCAATTTGTTTACTGTTTCCACATTTATCCAACCTTAAGTGACTTGACTTAATTAATGTTGATCCATTAAAAGAATATAATTGATTATTTTGGTGAATTAACAAATGTTTTATAGTCAATCGATATCCTTATTTGGATTCCAAGAAATATGAAGTCAATATATACCATGGCATGCAGGATATAAAAATTCATTTAATAAACGAACCATGTATTAGAATTTCTTTCATTAAAAGCTTAGATAGTAAAGATGGAGCAACGAGCGTCAATTGGAGCCATATATATATGATCATGTTATGTAAACTAGTTTCAATTTTCTGATGTTTACAATTATTGATACAGAGACGAGGGGATGATCATCAATAATTGTAGCCTATACTTTGGAAAAGTAGTATTTTTAGCTCTAACTACGTTGATCTCAGATCTCTCGCTTCATTATAATTATATGAACTCATGATATCTTCCTATTCACCAAATGAAAAATAATCCAAAAACTTTTTTTTTAGATTTCAAAATAAACAAACAAAAATAAATAAAAATTTGAAAAAGTTTCTAAGCTGAGTTTTGTGCATCGATTCTTTCCCATTCCTTTAGATTTGCATTTACAGAATCCAAAGACTTATTTAGTTCAGGGAAAATCCTTGCAACTAATGAGTAAAGAGGAATACAAACAGCTTTGTAGAAACCAATCTGTCCCTTTGCTTTGTTCTGTCCTTCTCTCGACATCAAAGGTGAAGAATAACTCAGTTCGTGTTGTTTCTCCATATCTCCTTGTCTCCAGAACTCATCTTGCAGGACATCACACCATTTATCAGCAATGAAGAAAGGTCTTGATACATTAGAAATGTCTGCGACCTTCATAATCATTTCCATGCAACACAATCTGTCATTTTCACTTTCCATGTCAAGATTTCGAGATGAAATTGTGTCATTCATCTCTTTAATCAGTTTAAAGTGCTTTGCCATATCAGTTGCAAGTATAAGATGTATGATCCAGCTCCAAACATTGGAAAGATCATTGTCATTTAGAGAATAAAACAAATTAGTGTCATCTTCCTGCAAAATCTTTATGGCCATAGCACAATGGAAGGTTTCCATGACGGATGTGTCCTTAAAAAGTATTCCAAACGGTGTTTTCACATTGATATTGTAGGCATTGTTGAATCCTTGGTGTCCTACATCATGGCAGAGTGCTGCGACAAGTACAGATAACAATTCTTGGCTCTTTAAGTGGTTATGACTGTTTGTCAGTTTAATTTCGTAAGAAACATACTGCAAAACGTCAATTGCATGTGTCCAATTGTGGTAAGGAGGATTGTTATAGTTACGACGTAGTTTAAGAAGGAATTTAAGGAAAAGAGAAGATGAAATTTGGAATTTTTCGAGAATTCCAAATTCATTGAAGATTTTGAACGCAATTTCGAATAATCCGGTACCAATGTAATCAATGGTATAGAACTCTAGGTCAAATATGTTGGAAATCTTCGAATTTTCCAGTTTTGAAGGGATAATAAATTTATTTTCTTCATCTTTCGAAATAAACTGGGAAACTTCGTCATCTTGTTGTAGAGAATTATTTTCTTGTGTCTTAAACTGATCGTTTTCGACAACGAAGCTGATAAATTTCGAAAATAATGATAAAATTTTAATATCTGTCTGGGAAAACTGGTTTTGGTCCTCCTTGTTGCTGAGTTGTATTGCGGCAACAACATCTTCTTCATTGTTAAGGATGGGATACGATAAAACTGACTTAATTTCGTAATTTGATTTTTTATCAAGGGAATCATCGTAATCTTTGTCTTCTGAAGCGTTCTCTATATTGAAAACCTTCTTCTCGTTGAATGTTCTCCCTACAATTCCTTTGTCTTTCGCTACAAAATGGTTTGTTATGTTCATATTTCCTTCAAAAGCGATAATTTGATAGGAATTGTTGTTGGCATCATTGGTATATAGTACTGTTCTGTCTGATTTGGTCAATTCTGTGATCGCTTTAAGTGTTTCGTTTAATATTGAAATATTATTATCTTCTTTCGAGATTTTCTCGAACATTTGGATGATTCGTGGCTCTGTATTGCTTGTAGAGTTGTTTATCTTCATGCAATTCTGTATAGATGTTGCCAAAAATGGTAAAATAATTTTGGAATTTTCTTCATCGCAATTTGTGAAGATAGGAAGTTTTTGAGAGCCACGTAAGACCAACGACCACTTTTTACCGGAAAGAACGTCAATGTGGACATTTACCAAAATGTTCTCACTTTGGGAGCCATCTGTGTCCGGGGAGTAAGCCTTGTGCCACTTGGAGTTCTGTTGGTTGAGTTGGCACTCGTTTATAAGGCAATAACCAACAATTCCGGAATTCTTGAGTTCCATTGGTTTTTGAGTAGTTGTAAAGCATTGTAACATCTGTAGTTTTGTATCGAAACACCATATCTCTGCGAATCTGCACTTAAAGAAATTTATTAATTTTTCTGACATATCTAGAAGGAAATCTTCGAGTTTTGAGGCAACCATTAAATCCTGGATCAAGTCTAGAGGGTTTTCGGTTGGAAGAAGCCACTTGGAATAGAGTCTGAACTGTTGTGTGAAATATTCTATGAATTCTTCAATATCTTGGCCAAAGAATGGATCCCTTGGTGGCCTCGTGGCTTCAACAACAGCTACAACGTTGTCCCTGAAGTCCCACAACGGGAAAAGTAAAACAGGAGTGTCATTTGGACAAATCTGCTGGTCTGATTGAACAGTCCATGCGCTGTGCTTTTGCGCATGATCTGTTTTGACTAAATGACGTGATGAATATGTGTGTCCGACTAATCCGTCTTGATATGAAACGGATTTTTCTAATTTACGTGAATAAAGTTGTTTTACGGATGGAACATCTTGCCAGAAAATAACATTTGATGCTTTCGTAATACTGGCGATCGTTGATTCAATGGCTACGTGTAATTCTGTGCTATAGCAACTTTGAATGAATTGTGTGAATAAACGACCGAATTTATCTGTTTGTGATAACTTGTCTTGAAGGCGGGCAACGCCAACTTGGCTTTGGTCACTCGGAGTATCACATGAATTGTATTTCGGTATTTTCAATTTGTCTGAGTCATTTAACGGTGGTAATTTTGTCACGTTACTTGGAATACCACGAAGGCCAAAAGGAATTGATAATTTCGATGATCTACGTATTTTTTCACCAATATTTGCGTGAGAACCAGTTGGTCTCAAAGGAAAACAATTAACACTTGACACTTCCATGTCTCTATTTGAATGTGTCATCTCAGCAGCTCCCATATTTCCTAAGGGAATAGAGGAGAGCCCAAGACTCATAAAAAATCTAGAACGAACTTTTGAAAGAATTGAGATGATAATATAATGTTACAAAAAAATTGCGAAAATACATTATATGAATGATGCAGATATTTATTGACAATACACCATAATACACTTTTGAAAAGAAAAAGCAAACATCTGAATGAAAAGAATTCCCACATTATTTATTTAACTTCCAATAATCTTTAAAAATTGTGTTAATAATCGATCAATTTGAATAAAAATTTTTTACAGATGTATTATTTAATAAGATACATATAAACAAAATATAAAATTTACTGTTTAACATTTATTTTCAAATTGAAATATGTAGTATTCAATTTTAAATTTTTTTTGAAATTATAATTTTTTAAATTTGAATTTATCTTAGATACTTATTGTTATATGATAACTTATTTTCAATCAAATTACAAATCACATTGAAATAATTCAATATGGATTCGTGATCGAATATTTTATTATTTACTACTTATATAATTCACTATTTCAATTTCTTATAAATCTTTATGGTTCATTCAATTTGATAATTTTTTGATTCTTAGTAATGATTTATATAATAGAATCTGATTTCATAAGACCAACTTTAAATATTTTTCAATGCGCTTTCAAAAGTTCTATTCTAATTTTGATAAATAATCCATTCAAAAAACGTGACATTTTTTTAGATAATTCTGGTCGCTAAACAACAAAAAATACTTTTTTCCAAATAAATTTTCATTTTGATTGCACAACCTTATATACTATATATTTAATAGTTAGACAATCAGATTTTCATTCTTTCTCCAAAATCTATATAATATCTCACATTCACTGAAAACGGTGAGTAAGAATAGATATATTGATTTGTATTAGAAGACTCAAAATAATATGCTGATTGTTGACCAGACATTGTGTTAACTGAATAATTATATTTGGAAGACCAAAATGATTTCTTTATGAAGAAAACTAATATATTTTGTGGTCCATTTGTTGATGAAAGAATTGATGAATCATCTGTGTAATTATCTTCGCGTTTGATTCCTGCAACATTTGACATAACAACAATCTGTTCGCATTTTGTCATACAAATGACTTTTATCGGTGTTGAATCAATTTTAAGTGTTTTTAGTTCATCTGAAAAAATGACTTCAACTTTTTTAGCATCTTTAAATGCAGGAAGACAACCATCAACATCAAATATTCCTGATAGTTCATATTCAACACTTTTTTCCATATCAATATGAACACAAGTCCCATAATTTTCATGGATATCAGTAAAATATAGATTTCCTTGATAGTAACCATAACTTGATTGACTAATTCTTTTTACATAATGTGTTGGTTTATTTGCATAAGCAATTATTAAATGTGAGTTTGTTAATTGTGGCAATTCATAAGTAAAATCTTTAACATTGATAACTACACTTACATGCATATCAGATGAATAACGTTCTGAAATACCATTATATTGAAGAACTAAATTTGGCTGGCGACCTTTTATTCTAAGTAAAATTGATTTTTCATATTCATGTTCATTTTCATTTATTAATGAATAAACAGGCTTCAAAGGTTCTCCATTTTCGAGCATAAACATATTTGCATTTCTGAATACAGCAATTGTTATATATGAAGGCCAAGCCCTAATTTGAATTGTTTTTACTTCATCGTTTGTAAATTGAAGAGTTAATTCATCATTAGATACATATGGAGGCAAGACAGCATCAATTTGTCTGACATATCTTGCTTCATTTATTTTAATTGCTGATTTAATTTTTTGTTTATGCATATCTCGAGACAAATTGGTTGAATGAAGTGTATGAGTATGATTTTCTTCGATCGATAACAAATGATGAAATAGTAAGTGAAGCATTAAAAATTTTAAAATACGTGATTATATCAAAATTCTGAAGGCGCCGTTATAATTGAAAACTACAATCTATAAATTAATGAAATTATAATGAAGAATGCTTTTATAAATATTTTTCAGATTCAGATTTTAAAGGAATTTACGATATCGTCTCGTAAAAGTGGAATTCGGATCAAAGAAAAAACAATTGAGTTTACCCTAGAAGCAAAGGAATAATTTTATTATTCAGATGATGAAAATATTCTATATTAACGAAGCAAAGAGAAAATGTTCACATACTTATGTTCATAAGGCGTGAATCTTTACGAATCAAATTGAGCTTACATTTAATAGGAGATGAAATCAAATCAGCTAACTCAATCTTATAAGGATGTATCAAAATGTTTTATCCAATGATCACAATTCGCGATATTTGGACTACGTTGAATCTTAAATCAGGAAAAGTTTACTTCAAAGCTTGTGTATGCAAGAAACCAAACTACAAAAAATTATAGACTCTCAAAATAATCATAAACAAGAATTGCACAGGTCTTACAGATTTTTATGTTTCTCCGATGTTCAATGGCAATCCAAAACACGCATTCCCAGATTTCATACCGATCGTCCCTACAGAAAACATCTTAAAGTGTCATTTGCTGATTCAATTTTATCATGTTGAAGAAAATTCTAAGATCAAAGAGAAAGCGATCGATACAGCAGTTATTCCATTAAGTTGCATCTCAGGTAATAACAACACATCTGTAGAAGTCGAGCTTTTCTCAGAACCAGGCAAAGTTTCTAAAGATGCCAACGTAACTCTGCAAACTCCAAAGAAATCAGAAGGTTTGTCATTACAGATCACTATCCCTCCATTCTACTTCCCTCCTCAAAACATGGCTACCGCATTGACTGATAATTTCGATATTCCAAGTTTGTCTGGAATTGACGAGTCATATGCTGATC
The DNA here is from genome assembly GCF_026262505.1 of Trichomonas vaginalis G3. Lineage (NCBI taxonomy): Eukaryota > Parabasalia > Trichomonadida > Trichomonadidae > Trichomonas > Trichomonas vaginalis. Next base: position 19,424,518 of record NC_067205.1, read on the forward strand.
TTTACATCATCCCTCTTTTCTGCCGACTTATTAAGAAGCGCGATTCTAAAGTTCTCCCAACATTGGTTAAATTATTGATCACATTTGGCGATGGCGGTAGAACATCACTTCGAAAGTGGTTGTTCAATCATTTCGATCCACAAACAATTGGTGATGACTTCCCAACATTCTATCCGGAAGCGATTAAAGCATTTTGTCATGAAATCATTGAAGGAAAGATCGAAACAACAATCATTCCGGACTTTTCAACATCTTTACCACTTATTCTTGACATTATGCAGATTGTTTTCTCCGATGGCAAACTTCAATCAACAGCTCAAGACTTAATTACGATTAACAACTCACTTCTTGACTTGATTTGCTTCTTATTGACTGAGGATATTGATTGCAATTCCATTACAGAGTCATTGGGACTCTTCTTCTTCCATAATCTTTCAGATCTTGGAAATGAAGAAATCGTACGATTCGTTTACACATTCCTTCGAACTATATCTAAGGTCAGACCCATAATTGCACATCCAATGTCAGCTACACGAGTTCAATGGATTTTCTTATCTCCATTATCTCTTTCTAAGCACTTCTTGATCAACATGACTAACAACATGAAACCATTATCAACGAACGCTATGTATTCACCTTATTCGAAACTTACATCACAATTTTTGTTGTCGACTCAACAATGTTTTGGCGGTCGTGATCCCGATACATTTGCACTTTGTGCAGGCTTTTTAGCCAGATTGTTATCTAACTTAGATGAGATTTGTTATAGTATTCGACAACGAATCGCATTTGCTTTATTCCCTCTTATTGATTTATGTTCTAATCATTTTGAATCCCCATTATTTATGTCTAACAAACGAATGCAAATTGCATTGATTCCATTTGTTTTATTCTTAATCAAGAACAGTGAACAGAAGCAGTTATTATCATTCTTCCATTCATTATCTATCTCATTCAAGTGTCATTTCATTTCATTCCTTAAATTGACCGGAAAAATCATCATTGACACATTGGATGTCATCAAACCAACATATGAATGTCCACAAATTAACTTGAATCTTCTTGATTTGCTGACACATATTTACATCAAATTTTTGTTTGACGTCAAATCAGAATTAGGTGTTTGCATGAACGAAGTCATCCAGTTAATTGAAGTTTTGTTGTGTCGATACCAACCAACAGATAACTACAAGTATTTGTATTTACTTTGTGATTCATTATTCGAATCATATCCATTAGAACGTAATTTCATCATCATGTCTACTAAATTAATTATGTACAAACAAGCAAAATCACGTGCATTGAGTACCGCATTGATTATTAACAGTTTCAAACAAGATTACAATCGATATGAACAAGTTAATGTTTCCACACTTTCATTCATTGATGAATACGCAACAATTCTTTTAGAAAACAAAGTTTCAATGATTCCTATGTTTAAAGAATATATTTTGATAATTAAAGAACTTACACCAGACAATAAATCACTTAAAAAGAAAGTTAGTGATCGAATGGATTCTGCTTTATCCATTGCAGATATTGTTGAAAAACAGAAATCATCAAAACAAGCATTGTCCATTCGTTGTCAACAATTAATGTCATTGGCTGATGAAAACATGGACTTTCCAAACATGCGCTTAAAGTGGTTGAGTGAATTAGTTCGTATCAATATCGAATCCGGTGATTATATCTCAGCGTTTGTTTCACAATTACATTGTACATGTTTAATTGCTACGGTTGTTGAACATCGTTCTAAACATGAAAAACTCGAAAATAAAAAGAAGAACGAACGATTGCCTAAACCACCCGGTTTCCATTTATCAACGACACAACCAATCAGAACGGCAAACAATGTCTATGATTACGGCCGATCTAGAACATATCAAGAATTCTTCTTCATTCCTTCAGTTCAAGTCGAAACTAAAGTTAAAGTTGATGCAGGAATGCCGATGCCGAAATTTTGTTGTCTGATTTTAATGAAAATCTTTTGATTGAATATTTGAATTCATCTGTTTGGTTATGCGAAGAAGCACAGTTATATTATACATTGCGCGGTTTGTCATCAATGGCATTACGTGTTCTTTATCAGAACCGCGATTACGGCCGGTCTAAAGAAATCTGTTCTAAATTGTCCAATTATTTGTCTAGTATTTCTACAGGAAACACAGTTGGTGTCAGTGTTCCATTGTCATTCTTCATGGTGAACGAAGACAAGGCGCAAGAAAGATCAACGAATATACTGCTGCAAGAAGACGGAAACAATCCATTTTGTTCAACAACTGAAGAATCGCGAAGGAATTGTTTGTCCAACAGATTATTGCGATCATCATGAGGAATGCAAAGGTGATGGTATTTGTTTGATCCAATTAGAGCCATCGGATGATAAAATCGAAGGTGATGAAGCTCCTCATTCATGGGATAAGTTCCGATCAGTTGTTTCTATCAATAAACAATCACAGAAATCATCTGAAGAACTGAAGAATCCTATTAAAACTCTTTACATCGAAACATCAGAAAAATTACCATTTTATCATCAAGGTGTTTCTATCAAGAAGATCGAGATCCAGGAAGTTCGTGTTAAAGAATTATGTGTTAATACATTGAACCGAGCATTCACATCTCTTGATCAACTTGTCAAAGACTTCGATCCATATCTTTCTATGCCCATTGGTGCATTCAAGGATTCACCAATGGTTATTTTCGGAAAAGATCTTTGTCGATACAAAGAAATGCTTTATACAACATTGCAACATCCTAACTGTGCACGTGACTGTTTGAGTTTTATCAAACAAAAGTATCCAGAACTTCTTGAAGAAAACGTTTCTAAGTTCTCAGAATGTCTTGTTAAAGCACTTAAACAACATCGAAGAGCAGTGAACGAACTTTTGATTGAATTTGAATCCGGTGACGAAATCGATAAAATCAAATCCGATCTGGATGATTGCACAGAAATGATCAACAAGTTCTGCAAAGACTTCGAAGTTGATATGATTGACAATCAAACAGTTTATGAAGGTATTGTTGATCCAATGTCATCATTTTGTGCATATGAAAATGAGTATGATTAAAAACATAATATTTTTTTTAATATTTTAAAGTTTATTATAATGTGTTAAAAGATCACTGCCTTAGTTTACAACTTAACACCCGAAGATATTTTTCTCCTATGAAAGAACTGATATTTTTGGATTTATCTCTAAAATACAAACTACGCCAGACTTTCAAAATCATCCCTTTAATTTAGAATTAATTCCCAAGACTACTATAAACAGAATTTAATAATTTTTACAATATTTCTATTTGGTTTACAACATTATACATGAAGTTACCATTGACTATGATCGAATTGATATCATTATTATTTCTATATTTTTCTCGTTATTTGTTTGAAAAATGCAGAAGATATGAAAAATTATTAATTTTTATGACGTACTAATAAACAAAATAGAAATATGATATTTACCAAAAAGAAAATTTATAAGTTTAAAAGAAGAACAAATTTTATTTTCTTTCTTTGGTACAAATAATAATACTATTTCAAGATTTCCTTCACATGGACGTAATCCAATGAATGTCAAATTATTCTGAAATGAAACTTCTCCTTTTTCTGATGTATCAACAGGTCCATCAGTTGATAAATCATCAATACTACATCGATGTATATAAATCTGTTCACCATTTGCTTCAAATAATTTTCCTTTGTTAATCTGAGGATTGTTTTGGAAAGATGAATCGAAAATATCAAGTTTATCAGTTGTCGAAACAATTCCCCAATTTTTATGATTTTGAGAATTATTTATATAATTACATCGGTCAATTCTTCCTGGACATTTCCAAAACGAAGTAATCAATCCGTCAGTTGCGTTTAAATTCTCAAAATTACAAAATGAAACATTTACTGTTGATTCAACATAAGCATAACAAAAACCTGGATTTTGATATGTAATACAGTTAGAAATGTTTGTTTTTGAAAGTGATCCAAAACCATATTGCTGGCAAATCATACATGCTACTGAACTATTTCCTCCATTACAAATTGATCCTTGGAGGATTGTACTGTTGATTTTACCTTTGAAATGAAGAAATTGGCCACCTGAAGAAGTTTGGCTTTCAAATGAACAGAATTTATCAATAATAATGGCAGTGTTATTAGAATTTTCAATATATACTGTACCTGGACCTTTTGAAAAAACGTTTTCGCAAAGTAAAATCGAGTAAACATTTGTATTTTCGAATTTAACTGCTCTATCTTGTAAGTTGATAAATTTACAGATGTATGCAAAGCATTTGCTCGATGTTGTAGGAACTTGTTGGTTTTCACCTGTAATGACTGAAGAAGGAGGATCAATTCCTTCATAATAAAGACGCCAAATACTATTTGTAACTTCTTCACAATGAACATGTTTTCTAAAAGCAATTAATTTGAACTTGGTTTAGAGCCAAAAAGACTCCCGAATTAAATTTTAAAAATGAAAGGGGGTAACACCATGTTGAACTTCCTTCCTATAATTCAAAATTAAAATTAATTTCAAGTACTAATTTTGAATGTTTGAATCATTCTATATTATCAGCAAAACAGCGGAGTTGAATTACAATATGGGCAATAACTTTTGAATAGAATATTCTTGATAAAGTGAAATGGGAGTGAATTTATATTAAGAATATAGGTTTTGCACAATCAAACTATATGAAATGGTTTAAATTTGGAGATTTCGGTAAGACAATATATTTTTTATAGAAGTTCATATAGAAAAATCAAATGTAAATTTTTATTCAATAAGAAAATTTAAACTTCTTCACCTACATCAGTATTTGTTGTTGATGATTTGTATTTTCGGATAACAATAAATGCAATAATAAATATTGCAATTTCAATAATAATACCAATGACGATTCCAGAAATTGCACCAGCTGGAGCTTTATTACTAGAAACATTCTTCTGATTATCAGTACCTGAAGTTTCATTCGATGTTTGTGTTTTTGGTAACCATAATGGCTTCAAATTTCCATTATCATACTGAGGATAGCCTTCATTTGATATCTTTGGATCATCAAATTTAAAATCAGAAAGTTCGATCCTTCCATCAATTAATAAAATGTTAATATAGTTTGTATGACTACATGAATAAATCTCTGATTCCTTTAAATCTTCTGATAGTAATAATTCATTGTTATTATTTTTACAATAAATATGACTCCTAGACTTACTTTGTGGTCCTATATAATACCATATATTTCCAACTCTTGGAAAATTTTCATGACCCCCTACCCAGGGTCCTAAAATGGGTATTTTCCTCACACAGACACCGTGTTTTTTTGAGCCGGGAAATAAATAGCGCAGACAGTTTCTACATATAGAGACATGCTTATACTTAGAGTTTGACGGGAATCTAAAGTGATTTTTTTCTGCATTGCGAAATCTAATGCAATCTCAAAATCATGAAGAAACTGCGAATCGGAGCGCAATTTTTTAATAGGTTAATATATAAAGGTACCCCTACTACTGCAAATGCTTCAAATGAAAATCTAAGAAATCAGATTAATTTGATCACATTAGTATAGTATTGGTCAAACCAAAAACTCATATGTTGATATATAGCCTATAGATATTCATATTATCTACTTTTCATTGAATTACATAAGATTGAATAATCTCATAAATATTCTTTTTAATTTTCCGAATTCCGTGTGCATTTAGATTGCCTATACCTGTATATAATAATTCTAGAATGGTTTGGTTAGATATTAAGTTTTTTAGATTAATATTTTAACATTTTGATAAAACAAGCATTTGTTCCATTTTAGAATCACCATTGAACTCTAGTTTGACTAACATGATGTTGTATGATCAAATAAATTCTAACTTCATGAGATAAATTTTGAAATTAGAAAATGCGATATCTGACTCAAATATTTATATGAACACATTTAACATTCAATGATAAACTAAAGTACTATACAGCAGATTCGATTTGGCTTATATTTTATATAATCAACAAATAATCCTATAAAATTGTGCTATTCACGTTGCTCAAAGATGTATTGAACATTCCCTACTTGTGTATTGATAAAATTAGATATAGATTCTAATGTAAATCGATATTTTGAAAATTCATATATATTTTGTCTTGGTTTGGCATTTGATCGTGTTGAAACCGGAATTGCAATATATATCATCTAAATATATAACTATCAAAATATGAGCTATAGATTTTTAAATTATTCTCCTGAATATGAGTGACTAACATAATTATATTGAATTGAGTAGTAAGAATCATAAATATTAGAATCTGACGATAATTTATTATAACTTTATATAGGAACAAGATTATAAATGATGATGAAAATAAAGATTAAATTTAAATCTGAAAATTTGAAAACATTAAGTGTATATGATAGCATTACAAAATTAAATTTTATGTGGAAGAGGAAATAGAGGAATTAGAAGTATTATGAGAAAATAATAAGATATAAAAACAAGATTCTATTAAATGAGTTAATTTATAGAAAGGAATAACAGTGTGAATGTAGTAAATGAATGTTTTCTTGATGTATTATTGAAATCTTAAGTTTTGTTAAGAAGATAATAAGGGAATCAAATTTTGTATTAGGAAGTTTGACCGACAAGAGTGTATTGTGCACTCTTGTCGGTCTGCATGTCTCATTCCGGGAGACATTGTCACTGCATGTCTCCCAGAATGAGACAATCTTCCGCATTCATAACTTGAATGCGGAAGTTTGACCGACAAGAGTGCACAATACACTCTTGTCGGTCTGCATGTCTCATTCCGGGAGACATTGTCACTGCATGTCTCCCAGAATGAGACAATCTTCTGCAATCAGAATGTGATTGCAAAACTTTGACTGACAAGAGTGTATTGTGCACTCTTGTCGGTCTGCATGTCTCATTCCGGGAGACATTGTCACTGCATGTCTCCCAGAATGAGACAATCTTCCGCATTCATAACTTGAATGCGGAAGTTTGACCGACAAGAGTGCACAATACACTCTTGTCGGTCTGCATGTCTCATTCCGGGAGACATTGTCACTGCATGTCTCCCAGAATGAGACAATCTTCTGCAATCAGAATGTGATTGCAAAACTTTGACTGACAAGAGTGTATTGTGCACTCTTGTCGGTCTGCATGTCTCATTCCGGGAGACATTGTCACTGCATGTCTCCCAGAATGAGACAATCTGCATTCATAACTTGAATGCGGAAGTTTGACCGACAAGAGTGTATACACTCTTGTCGGTCTGCATGTCTCATTCCGGGAGACATTGTCACTGCATGTCTCCCAGAATGAGACAATCTTCCGCATTCATAACTTGAATGCGGAAGTTTGACCGACAAGAGTGCACAATACACTCTTGTCGGTCTGCATGTCTCATTCCGGGAGACATTGTCACTGCATGTCTCCCAGAATGAGACAATCTTCTGCAATCAGAATGTGATTGCAAAACTTTGACTGACAAGAGTGTATTGTGCACTCTTGTCGGTCTGCATGTCTCATTCCGGGAGACATTGTCACTGCATGTCTCCCAGAATGAGACAATCTTCTGCAATCAGAATGTGATTGCAAAACTTTGACTGACAAGAGTGTATTGTGCACTCTTGTCGGTCTGCATGTCTCATTCCGGGAGACATTGTCACTGCATGTCTCCCAGAATGAGACAATCTTCTGCAATCAGAATGTGATTGCAAAACTTTGACTGACAAGAGTGTATTGTGCACTCTTGTCGGTCTGCATGTCTCATTCCGGGAGACATTGTCACTGCATGTCTCCCAGAATGAGACAATCTTCCGCATTCATAACTTGAATGCGGAAGTTTGACCGACAAGAGTGCACAATACACTCTTGTCGGTCTGCATGTCTCATTCCGGGAGACATTGTCACTGCATGTCTCCCAGAATGAGACAATCTTCTGCAATCAGAATGTGATTGCAAAACTTTGACTGACAAGAGTGTATTGTGCACTCTTGTCGGTCTGCATGTCTCATTCCGGGAGACATTGTCACTGCATGTCTCCCAGAATGAGACAATCTTCCGCATTCATAACTTGAATGCGGAAGTTTGACCGACAAGAGTGCACAATACACTCTTGTCGGTCTGCATGTCTCATTCCGGGAGACATTGTCACTGCATGTCTCCCAGAATGAGACAATCTTCTGCAATCAGAATGTGATTGCAAAACTTTGACTGACAAGAGTGTATTGTGCACTCTTGTCGGTCTGCATGTCTCATTCCGGGAGACATTGTCACTGCATGTCTCCCAGAATGAGACAATCTTCTGCAATCAGAATGTGATTGCAAAACTTTGACTGACAAGAGTGTATTGTGCACTCTTGTCGGTCTGCATGTCTCATTCCGGGAGACATTGTCACTGCATGTCTCCCAGAATGAGACAATCTTCCGCATTCATAACTTGAATGCGGAAGTTTGACCGACAAGAGTGCACAATACACTCTTGTCGGTCTGCATGTCTCATTCCGGGAGACATTGTCACTGCATGTCTCCCAGAATGAGACAATCTTCTGCAATCAGAATGTGATTGCAAAACTTTGACTGACAAGAGTGTATTGTGCACTCTTGTCGGTCTGCATGTCTCATTCCGGGAGACATTGTCACTGCATGTCTCCCAGAATGAGACAATCTTCTGCATCAGAATGTGATTGCAAAACTTTGACTGACAAGAGTGTATTGTGCACTCTTGTCGGTCTGCATGTCTCATTCCGGGAGACATTGTCACTGCATGTCTCCCAGAATGAGACAATCTTCCGCATTCATAACTTGAATGCGGAAGTTTGACCGACAAGAGTGCACAATACACTCTTGTCGGTCTGCATGTCTCATTCCGGGAGACATTGTCACTGCATGTCTCCCAGAATGAGACAATCTTCTGCAATCAGAATGTGATTGCAAAACTTTGACTGACAAGAGTGTATTGTGCACTCTTGTCGGTCTGCATGTCTCATTCCGGGAGACATTGTCACTGCATGTCTCCCAGAATGAGACAATCTTCCGCATCATAACTTGAATGCGGAAGTTTGACCGACAAGAGTGCACAATACACTTTGTCGGTCTGCATGTCTCATTCCGGGAGACATTGTCACTGCATGTCTCCAGAATTCTTCTGCAATCAGAATGTGATTGCAAAACTTTGACTGACAAGAGTGTATTGTGCACTCTTGTCGGTCTGCATGTCTCATTCCGGGAGACATTGTCACTGCATGTCTCCCAGAATGAGACAATCTTCCGCATTCATAACTTGAATGCGGAAGTTTGACCGACAAGAGTGCACAATACACTCTTGTCGGTCTGCATGTCTCATTCCGGGAGACATTGTCACTGCATGTCTCCCAGAATGAGACAATCTTCTGCAATCAGAATGTGATTGCAAAACTTTGACTGACAAGAGTGTATTGTGCACTCTTGTCGGTCTGCATGTCTCATTCCGGGAGACATTGTCACTGCATGTCTCCCAGAATGAGACAATCTTCTGCAATCAGAATGTGATTGCAAAACTTTGACTGACAAGAGTGTATTGTGCACTCTTGTCGGTCTGCATGTCTCATTCCGGGAGACATTGTCACTGCATGTCTCCCAGAATGAGACAATCTTCCGCATTCATAACTTGAATGCGGAAGTTTGACCGACAAGAGTGCACAATACACTCTTGTCGGTCTGCATGTCTCATTCCGGGAGACATTGTCACTGCATGTCTCCCAGAATGAGACAATCTTCTGCAATCAGAATGTGATTGCAAAACTTTGACTGACAAGAGTGTATTGTGCACTCTTGTCGGTCTGCATGTCTCATTCCGGGAGACATTGTCACTGCATGTCTCCCAGAATGAGACAATCTTCTGCAATCAGAATGTGATTGCAAAACTTTGACTGACAAGAGTGTATTGTGCACTCTTGTCGGTCTGCATGTCTCATTCCGGGAGACATTGTCACTGCATGTCTCCCAGAATGAGACAATCTTCTGCAATCAGAATGTGATTGCAAAACTTTGACTGACAAGAGTGTATTGTGCACTCTTGTCGGTCTGCATGTCTCATTCCGGGAGACATTGTCACTGCATGTCTCCCAGAATGAGACAATCTTCTGCAATCAGAATGTGATTGCAAAACTTTGACTGACAAGAGTGTATTGTGCACTCTTGTCGGTCTGCATGTCTCATTCCGGGAGACATTGTCACTGCATGTCTCCCAGAATGAGACAATCTTCTGCAATCAGAATGTGATTGCAAAACTTTGACTGACAAGAGTGTATTGTGCACTCTTGTCGGTCTGCATGTCTCATTCCGGGAGACATTGTCACTGCATGTCTCCCAGAATGAGACAATCTTCTGCAATCAGAATGTGATTGCAAAACTTTGACTGACAAGAGTGTATTGTGCACTCTTGTCGGTCTGCATGTCTCATTCCGGGAGACATTGTCACTGCATGTCTCCCAGAATGAGACAATCTTCCGCATTCATAACTTGAATGCGGAAGTTTGACCGACAAGAGTGCACAATACACTCTTGTCGGTCTGCATGTCTCATTCCGGGAGACATTGTCACTGCATGTCTCCCAGAATGAGACAATCTTCTGCAATCAGAATGTGATTGCAAAACTTTGACTGACAAGAGTGTATTGTGCACTCTTGTCGGTCTGCATGTCTCATTCCGGGAGACATTGTCACTGCATGTCTCCCAGAATGAGACAATCTTCTGCAATCAGAATGTGATTGCAAAACTTTGACTGACAAGAGTGTATTGTGCACTCTTGTCGGTCTGCATGTCTCATTCCGGGAGACATTGTCACTGCATGTCTCCCAGAATGAGACAATCTTCCGCATTCATAACTTGAATGCGGAAGTTTGACCGACAAGAGTGCACAATACACTCTTGTCGGTCTGCATGTCTCATTCCGGGAGACATTGTCACTGCATGTCTCCAGAATGAGACAATCTTCTGCAATCAGAATGTGATTGCAAAACTTTGACTGACAAGAGTGTATTGTGCACTCTTGTCGGTCTGCATGTCTCATTCCGGGAGACATTGTCACTGCATGTCTCCCAGAATGAGACAATCTTCTGCAATCAGAATGTGATTGCAAAACTTTGACTGACAAGAGTGTATTGTGCACTCTTGTCGGTCTGCATGTCTCATTCCGGGAGACATTGTCACTGCATGTCTCCCAGAATGAGACAATCTTCCGCAATCAGAATGTGATTGCAAAACTTTGACTGACAAGAGTGTATTGTGCACTCTTGTCGGTCTGCATGTCTCATTCCGGGAGACATTGTCACTGCATGTCTCCCAGAATGAGACAATCTTCTGCAATCAGAATGTGATTGCAAAACTTTGACTGACAAGAGTGTATTGTGCACTCTTGTCGGTCTGCATGTCTCATTCCGGGAGACATTGTCACTGCATGTCTCCAGAATGAGACAATCTTCCGCATTCATAACTTGAATGCGGAAGTTTGACCGACAAGAGTGCACAATACACTCTTGTCGGTCTGCATGTCTCATTCCGGGAGACATTGTCACTGCATGTCTCCCAGAATGAGACAATCTTCTGCAATCAGAATGTGATTGCAAAACTTTGACTGACAAGAGTGTATTGTGCACTCTTGTCGGTCTGCATGTCTCATTCGGGAGACATTGTCACTGCATGTCTCCCAGAATGAGACAATCTTCCGCAATCAGAATGTGATTGCAAAACTTTGACTGACAAGAGTGTATTGTGCACTCTTGTCGGTCTGCATGTCTCATTCCGGGAGACATTGTCACTGCATGTCTCCCAGAATGAGACAATCTTCCGCATTCATAACTTGAATGCGGAAGTTTGACCGACAAGAGTGCACAATACACTCTTGTCGGTCTGCATGTCTCATTCCGGGAGACATTGTCACTGCATGTCTCCCAGAATGAGACAATCTTCTGCAATCAGAATGTGATTGCAAAACTTTGACTGACAAGAGTGTATTGTGCACTCTTGTCGGTCTGCATGTCTCATTCCGGGAGACATTGTCACTGCATGTCTCCCAGAATGAGACAATCTTCCGCATTCATAACTTGAATGCGGAAGTTTGACCGACAAGAGTGCACAATACACTCTTGTCGGTCTGCATGTCTCATTCCGGGAGACATTGTCACTGCATGTCTCCCAGAATGAGACAATCTTCTGCAATCAGAATGTGATTGCAAAACTTTGACTGACAAGAGTGTATTGTGCACTCTTGTCGGTCTGCATGTCTCATTCCGGGAGACATTGTTACTGCATGTCTCCCAGAATGAGACAATCTTCCGCATTCATAACTTGAATGCGGAAGTTTGACCGACAAGAGTGCACAATACACTCTTGTCGGTCTGCATGTCTCATTCCGGGAGACATTGTCACTGCATGTCTCCCAGAATGAGACAATCTTCCGCAATCAGAATGTGATTGCAAAACTTTGACTGACAAGAGTGTATTGTGCACTCTTGTCGGTCTGCATGTCTCATTCCGGGAGACATTGTCACTGCATGTCTCCCAGAATGAGACAATCTTCCGCAATCAGAATGTGATTGCAAAACTTTGACTGACAAGAGTGTATTGTGCACTCTTGTCGGTCTGCATGTCTCATTCCGGGAGACATTGTCACTGCATGTCTCCCAGAATGAGACAATCTTCCGCATTCATAACTTGAATGCGGAAGTTTGACCGACAAGAGTGCACAATACACTCTTGTCGGTCTGCATGTCTCATTCCGGGAGACATTGTCACTGCATGTCTCCCAGAATGAGACAATCTTCCGCATTCATAACTTGAATGCGGAAGTTTGACCGACAAGAGTGCACAATACACTCTTGTCGATCTAAATGTATCTTACAATCAAAGACACCTTCATACAATCTTTTCGAAGTTAAAAAAAAATTTAATTATTTCTTTCTTTTGTTTATTAAATCGCCTTACTCACGTACTAATCTCTTTTAGAGACTCTATCGAGCTATCCCACATATAAACCCGTGACAATAATACATATTTACTCTCTTCATATTCTGATCTCATGACACATTATCGCAAAAACTATAATTATACAACACATCTCATAAAGTCTCATTTTAGCCCTATCTAAGCGTTCAAAACATATTTTCCACACGTAATCTGATTCTTCTGGCTCCGCTGATTCGATTTCTGCTGTCAGATCGTGAAAATATGCATCACATAAAGAGATAAACACAACTCAAAATTATTGCTTTTTTTTTCAAATTGTCTATTCATCCATCTTTACATATTTATTATCTCCTCCGTTTTCCCTCACAAATTCTTTTAATTTTCTGAATAATACGTATAATAAAATGAATATCTCAAAAACTAAAACACAAAATTAATGTTGGAAAATGACTAGATATAATCTGAACTTTTGAATTCATACATTTTTGGAAAAAAATGAATTTTCAAAAAAAGAGCTTATTTAGGTATGAACCTGAAGAGAAATTTTAAGGAAAATATTAAGTTGTGCAATTTGCATTTATCTCTTTATGTGATGCATATTTTCACGATCTGACAGCAGAAATCGAATCAGCGGAGCCAGAAGAATCAGATTACGTGTGGAAAATATGTTTTGAACGCTTAGATAGGGCTAAAATGAGACTTTATGAGATGTGTTGTATAATTATAGTTTTTGCGATAATGTGTCATGAGATCAGAATATGAAGAGAGTAAATATGTATTATTGTCACAGGTTTATATGTGGGGATAGCTCGATAGAGTCTCTAAAAGAGATTAGTACGTGAGTAAGGCGATTTAATAAACAAAAGAAAGAAATAATTAAATTTTTTTTTAACTTCGAAAAGATTGTATGAAGGTGTCTTTGATTGTAAGATACATTTAGATCGACAAGAGTGTATTGTGCACTCTTGTCGGTCAAACTTCCGCATTCAAGTTATGAATGCGGAAAATTGTCTCATTCTGGGAGACATGCAGTGACAATGTCTCCCGGAATGAGACATGCAGACCGACAAGAGTGCACAATACACTCTTGTCAGTCAAAGTTTTGCAATCACATTCTGATTGCAGGAGATTGTGCTATTCCTGCATATTTCCTACGAGCCTGCTTCATAAAATTGAATCCTTCTATCCAAATTAAATGCGATTTCGCTAATCTTTCATCTAAAATCACTAATCAGAAGCATATTGCAAGTTAACTTGAACCGGCATGTTCCTCCTATCCTGTCTTTCAGTTCTTTCTATCAGCCATGGTTCACAAGGAGGAGAGCTTTGCGCACAATCAGACATAAGATTGCGGCAGAGGAACCGGGAAGAGAGCAGCTTGAAGCGGTAAGACGTCCGAATGCTGTCTCCCAGGTGTATCTGTCAGGCAAAGTTCACAAGGAGGAGAGCTTTGCGCACAATCAAACAGAAGATTGCGGCAGAGGAACCGGGAAGAGAGCAGCTTGAAGCGGTAAGATGTCCGAATGCTGTCTCCCAGGTGTATCTGTCAGGCAAAGTTCACAAGGAGGAGAGCTTTGCGCACAATCAACAGAAGATTGCGGCAGAGGAACCGGGAAGAGAGCAGCTTGAAGCGGTAAGATGTCCGAATGCTGTCTCCCAGGTGTATCTGTCAGGCAAAGTTCACAAGGAGGAGAGCTTTGCGCACAATCAAACAGAAGATTGCGGCAGAGGAACCGGGAAGAGAGCAGCTTGAAGCGGTAAGCTGTTTTCAAGTCTTTAGTTAACAAACTTTAACAAAAGACATCTAAAAAATTTGAAATAATTGCAAAATAATGCCGTCAGGTAATGCGCACCTAAGGGAGGTGTTTTGCGGGAGCTGGGGGTATCTTGGTGAGTACTCAGGAGGCCAAGAAGGGCACCCCAACCGACATTTTGCTGACGCATTGTGTAAGCAACCATTCTGATAACCGCTCAAACCGTCGGGACAAAATAATTTATGAAATTATAAGTCATCTTTCTAATACATATTTTTGGAAGGGTGTAAGATACGCCAACTTAAATATATTATTAAATATGAGAAAATCGCTCAACAAAAAAACAATTCTTTCAAAAAGTTTAAAATTTATCTTTCTAATACATATTTTTGGAAGGGCGTAAGATACGCCAACTTAAATATATTATTAAATATGAGAAAATCGCTCAACAAAAAAACAATTCTTTCAAAAAGTTTAAAATTTATCTTTCTAATACATATCCTATGGAAGGAGTTTACATTCACAAAATAAAAACCAGTTCAAAATCTTATTACTCCTTGAATTAAAATCATTTAATTTCAAATCCATTCCAAATCCTTAAATCTGTATTAAAATCATTTTGCCAACAACCAACACAATACAAATTACATTTCCATATATCTTCTTGTCCATTTTACTTTTTTATCTCATTTTATTTAATTTTATTTAAAGCATATAGACATCGAGATCCTTTACACATAGTTATATAAAAGTCAAATACATAATAAATTCTTAATTCTAGAGATATCTCAAAATCTCAATTTTTTAATTTAAAATACCTTTCATTTTTCACAGTACGATCACAACAAACAAGCCATTTACTAATTAACACATATAAGAAAAATATCAAATTACAAAACAACTTTCAATATCATTCGCATCGAATTCTATTTTTTCATAATTATCAACTACATGTTATTATATAATATATGTCGGCGCATATTCCACTCTATACAAGTGTCAGACACACTCACACAAAGCTGTGAGATTCATACCTCTATCAGTAGGACTTCTCAAATCAAGAACACATATGTTTCACTATCGCACATCTGTGTAGGATCTAATTAACCCTTTGGACTGGTACTTCAAAATTTGATAATTTGATAATTTCATGTGATATCATCATTTGCCTTTAAAACAACTGTGCGTTAAACTAGACACGTTTCTCTATCATAATGCAAAATATCAAAGTTTGGGAGACTCCCAAAGTGTCTGAAACTGATCATAAGGGTGAAAAACCGTTTTCCAGAAGTTGGGAACGTAGGGTAATATAATAATTATTTAATATTAATTATTTGTATAAGTGTACACTATAAAATGGAAAATAACAGTTCATATGAATATTGATTTTAAAACCATCAAGTGGCTTAAAGTTTTCCTGATTTATTTACTAATCTTTTTAACTAGCAATAGAATATAATTGCATACTCATGCAATTTTTTTTTATATTTTGTTGTTATTTTTGTAACAATTTTGATATTATAGTTATCGAAGAAAGTGCAATAATGAGGTAAATAGAAGTCAATTGCTATATCAATGCAGTTTTCTTGGATATATATATTTGGGAAAGAAAATAAGCCCTAGAAGTGAAATCAAAATTTTATCGTTTATTAAGAAGTAGTCCAACTCGACTTTTTTCAAATTCAGAGACTTTAAATAGGAAAATATATAATAGCATATAGTATACATTACTGATATGGGCTTAACTAGTCTTGAACGATCAAATCCTCCGATCAGGTGTCAAATAGCGTACATCAAAAGAAGCCTAAAATTATATGTTGTTTACAAATTTCAAATAAAATAAGGCACGATTGTAAATAAAAGTGCCAAAAAATTGAATTAAAATTATTTATTCAAATTGCAAATGCAAGTGGAAGTCCTACCTGCTGATAATTTTGAGATACGAAAACAAAGTGGGATTAATCTGGATATCAACTCGCATGGTTTTCCCCAAGAATTAATAAAAGAATGCTACAATTACGAAGCAGAATTTACAAATCTATCTTTATATTAAGTATTATTGTTATTTTGAAGATAATTTTGGTAATTCATGTTTAATTTACTTTCCTTTCTTTGTTTTGTGAATGTTTGGAGGAAATATAATATGAGATCATATAATTGTTGTCTCCGAGAGCAAACTCCACTGTATAAGCTAGTTAGAACTTACTAAATATATATTTGTAAATATTGGTCACTGATTATTACTACTAAAAGTTGGACTACTTCTGTTTATTAAATAACAAGATAGAAATCAAATACTTACAAAAAAGAAAATTTATGGATTTAAAAGAAGAACAAATTTTATTTTCTTTCTTTGGTACAAATAATACTTCATATTCAAAATCTCTTGCACATATACTAAAATCAATGTAGTAAAAACTAATTTTAAATGATTCTGTTCCTTGATCTGATACATCAACTGTTCCATTAGTTGATAAATCATCAATACTACATTGATGTATATAAATCTGTCCACCCCACATTGATTCAAATAAAACTCCTTTGTTATTCTGTCGATTGTTTTGGAAAGATGAATCGAAAATATCAAGTCTATTATCTGAAACAAAAACTAATACAAAATTTTGCTCTTGAGAATTATTTATATAATTACATCGGTCAATTCTTCCTTGACAATGAGAAAACGAAGTAATAACCCATCCAGTTACTTTTAAATTCTCAAAATTACAAAATGAAACATTTACTGTTGATTCAACATAATCAAAACCTGTACATTGTGATGAAATACAGTTAGAAATGTTTGATTTTGAAAGTGATGCAAAACCTTGATGTTGGAAAATCATATAATTTACTGAACTATTTCCTCCATTACAAATTGTTCCTTGGAGGATTGTACTGTTGATTTTGCCTTGGAAACGAGTAAATTGGCCAACTGATGGAGTTTGACTTTCAAATGAACAGAATTTATCAATAATAATGTTATTTTTACTATAACTTTGAATATATATTGTACCTGGACCTTCTGAAAAAACATTTTCGCAAAGTAAAATCGAGTAATCAACTGTATTTGAGAAGTTAACTGCTCTATCTTGAAGATTGATAAACTTGCAGATGTATGCAAAGCATTTGTTTGCTGTTGCTGTGACTTTTTCAACTTCACCGGTAAAAACTTCGGAAGGAGGACTAATTCCTTCATAATAAAGGTTCCAAACACTATCTTGATTGGAATCGCTATGGAAATACTTCTCGACTCCAATTAATTTGACTTCGACAATGAGTCTTTTGACTCATTGCAAAAGTAAAAAAAGACGGGGGGTGACACTAAAGATGAACTTCCTTCATAAAAAAAGTTATTTTCTTTCCATCCAAACTAAATATGTATAATGAGCCCGTAAAAATGAATCTGCAAAATATTTACAGGCGTATTTATATAAAGAAAATAATGAAAACAAGGCTTTGTTGTCTTTTACTCAATAGATTTATTTGGATTGCCTTACTTTTCGTCTTTTTACTTATTGGAATATTCCATAAACCAATGGACACTGTTGGAAGCTTCAAATCTTCAGATACAAAATACAACTTTTCTGAATTACCTACAATAATATCGCATATATCAGACGTTCACATAGATCATTTTACGCCAGAACGTGCTATTAATTTCGAAAAATCGCTAAATCTATCAAAGAAACTTGGAGCAACAAGCGTTGTCTTCACAGGTGATATTACAACGAATTTTGGCCATTTAGAAAGTAGTGTTTTAGCATTTGGAAATCAATTTCTACCTGATTTTGAAGATTATGAAAAAATCATCAAAAACTTTGACTTTGGTGATATGAAAATGGTAGATATATCAGGTAATCATGATCAATATGGCGTTTACAGCTATAAAAATTCGAATCACTATTTCATTAATCATTCTTACTATTTTAATCTTACAAATACACCTGAACTCCAGAACTTTTGGGCAGGAACATTTGTAATGAATGGAATCACATACGTCTATGCCAATCCTTACGAATATCCAATGGCTCATGCAAAACTTGGTTTTTGGATTAATGCTGGCAAGAAACTTCTCGATGCCATTGAAGCGGAAATCAAGAAACCATTTAATACTACGCACAGAATCTTCATTACTCATTTTCCAGTCCACCTTTGGAGTGATCGTTATAAATCATCATCGAAAAAGTCATTCCGGCAACTTATTACTGAAGGCAATTTCTCTCTAGTTTTAACTGGCCACCTCCATCCTTCGAAACCAACAATTAAACACCATCATTCTACACTTGAAATCGTTGCTCCCGATTTAATGTCCCATAAATGTTTTGGCCTCATAGTCAACGATAATAATTTACTGACATATCATAACATTGACCTTGAAAATCCTCCGAAAACTTTGATTATTTCTCCTCCTCCAAAGGATCAGCTCCATAAGAACTCGAATTACATACAGAGGACAAAAGTCCGTCTTTTGGCCTTTACAAATGATGAACTTAACATTCAAACAAATTTCCAAGATCGATTGATAAGAGGTCCTCAAGTTACTGATGGTATTTGGCTTTACGAGAGCCAGTACGAAGTTCCTGATTCAGAAGATTCCTATCTTGAACTCTCTGGAGACGTAAATGATTCAGTTTTCTATTTCCTTAGCGATGACCAAGATGTAAAAATAGGAAATGAGAAGATTTATGGATATCCAAACCTGATATCAACCGGAATTGCTCTTCTTTTCCTTGGATTAATTGCAAATATTATTTTCTTACTTCCAATCCCTATTTCAATCTCTACAAAGCTCTACGAAGAGTATATATGTGGCCATAATGGTTCTATTTCATTCTCCGCTGTTGTTCTCAACACAATTTTTGGAATTATTCCTTTAATGTACAGATTAAGAAGGATTCCCTTAAAAATCAAGTTATATCTGGCATTCCTAATAGTCTGCCCTGCTTTCCTTCCACTTTTCTTCATGTCTGTCGGTGGACATTTCGGAGCCGTCTTCTGTTGGGGTTATGTTGTATCTGGTGTTTACCACTTTGATATATACGGTGCAATATTCATCGCCGTTTATTACGCAGTCATTTTGACTTTAATTTCGATGGCAGCTGGCGAATTAATCATCAGAGGAATACTTTTCAGAATTATTGCAACTATTTACATTCTTGTCTCCATCGGAGTTGGCTTGTTTATGGCTTTTAACCTCGGAATTTTAACTGCTGGTTTGGCTGGAGCTTTAACATCACCAATCTTCGTATTTGTCCCAATAATATCATTGATTATTCTATCCTTTGTCTCTTACGAAAGAAGCTATGATCTCTATCTGTAAATTTTAAAAAATAATTTTTTAATTTTTTTAATTTTTATTTACTCTCTACTTTACAAGACTAATCGAACATTTTGTACATATATTTATTCATAAAAATAAAATTCAATAAAATTTCTTTACAAATTTTCTTCAAATTCATGATTTAAATTCATAATTCACATAGACTATAAAATATAAAAAGTTTTTCTGTTCAAAAGTTAAATAATATTTCAATTTCATCAAGATATGAATTTTTAAACGTGCATAATGGCGAAAAAGAACGCATATCCAAGCCCAGAGTCAATAAACTTTATTGAAACAATTGATGAAGTTTATAATAGTGTTTTGCTTATTGATCAATCGAATGTTCAATCAGTTTTTGATAAAATTAAGAATCATCAAATTTTAAATCTTCCGAATGGAATACAGATGATCGTTTCAATAGTTTTAAATACATTTAAGAACGTACAAAAATCAAGAACATCTTTAATATCACTCATTAAATCTCTAATACAAATCCAAAATTTCAAAGAACTCTTATTACAAAGAGCATTTGCTTTTGATTCAGTATATGTGACATTTTCATCTAATAGAGGCAACTTTATACTTATCGCAAGACTCATTGATGAAGGAATTTTACAAGCACAAGACACCTTTCCTTATTTACAGCATTACGTAAAGCTTGCCGATGATTATTATCCTCATGCCGCTCTTCTTTATTACACATTTGCACCAGAAATTTCAACAAATTCAGAATTGAATACCGAATTTACAAAAGCAGCAGAGTTTATTCATAAAAACAACTTGTATGACTTTCATTTCCAGAAGTTACATGAATCATTTTCTCTTTTAAGCAAAGATTCTTTCTCATTACTAAAAAAGTATCGTGACCAAGGTTTCATGGACATGTCAACAGAAGCAATTGTCCATAATGATGCAGTAGGTGCTCTTTCATATATTGAAAATTTGAATGAATCATTGGAATGTTCAATTTTCGAACCATCTCCATTTTTAGAAAATCATCCAACACCATTAATGTTGAGTGCTTTTTGTGGCTCTTCTGCTATTTTCAACGATCTTGTTGCCAAAACAGATATCAATGGCTCTAACCCTGATGGTTACACAGTTGCTCAATTCGCTGCAGCAGGTGGACAACTAGAATTCCTTAAGAAATTAAATGAAATGAAAGCAGATTTCAAAGGTTGTCTTCAAATTGCAATTCTCAATCATCAGAAAGAAGTTTATGATTATTTAGTAAATGTCATCAAGATACCACTTAATAACATGCATCCAAGATTCTCAACACCATTAGTAAGTTCAATATTTGCTGATAATGTTGATGTTTTTCTTTCATTTGCTAAAAAAGATAAAACTGTTGATGCA
This sequence comes from Trichomonas vaginalis G3, assembly GCF_026262505.1. Taxonomy (NCBI): domain Eukaryota; phylum Parabasalia; order Trichomonadida; family Trichomonadidae; genus Trichomonas; species Trichomonas vaginalis. Next base: position 19,445,885 of record NC_067205.1, read on the forward strand.
AATGCAAAAGATAAAACATTTATGACGCCAATACATCAAGCAAGTGGACATGGATCAATCTGTATTCTTCAAGCATTGCTAATGTTCCCGAATGCTAATGTCAATGCTAAAGATAAGAATGAATCAACACCACTTATCGAATCTGTTTCTAGAAGTCAAATTTCAACTTTGAAAGTTCTTTTACAAAATGACAAACTTGATGTCAATGCAAAAGATAAGAGAATGCAGGCAGCAATACATATTGCAGCTACAAATGGAGATACAGAGATAATTGAAACACTTCTTTCTGACAAAAGAACAGATGCAAACATTGGAAATAGACTTGGAAATACTGCAATGATATTGGCACTTGAAAATAAACATACTTCAACAGCAATTACAATGACTAAGTTTGATAATGTCAAATCAGATGCAAGGAATACACTTGGTGTTGCTCCTATTCATGTTGCAGTTGAACGTAATTACGAAGATGTCGTCAAGACATTGATTGAAAAGAAAGTTGACATCAATGTTTTGACAAAGAAAGGTAAAAAAGCACCATTACATACTGCATGCGAACTTGGATTTATTCCGATTATTAATTTGTTACTTTCTCAACCGAATATTAAGGTCAATATCAAGAATAGTGAAGGATGGACTTCACTACATTATGCAGCAGAATACAGTCATCTTGAAGCTGCAAAATTGTTAGTTTCCAAAAATGCAGATATCAATGCATTAAATATTGGAAATGAAACTCCTCTTCATTTCGCACTCCAAGCACAACTACCTGATGTTGCTGAGTACCTTCTATCTCTTCCGAATATTGATGTTAAGACATCATCAGTTGAAGGATGGACATCTTTGCATTTTGCAGCAAACAATGGATATTTCAACATTTGTGTTAAGTTGATTGAAATGTATAGAGAAGCTGTTAATAGCGTTACAAGTAAAGGAAAGACACCTCTATTTTGTGCAGCACAAACAGGAAAAGATGCGATTATGAGACTTTTGATTGAAAACGGTGCAGATCCAGCTGCAAAAGATATCGAAGAAAAGACACCTCTTCATTATGCATCAGAGAATGGACATATTGAAGCAATGAATTATTTGTTGCAACAGAAATCTGTCGATGTTAATGCAAAAGCATTTGAACTTTTAACTCCACTCCACTTAGCTGCAAGATATAACAGAACAGAAGCAATGAAAATCTTGCTTTCAAACAAAAATATTGAACCTAATTGCAAAACAGAAGATGGAATAACTCCTTTCAAATACGCTGTGATGGCACATGCTGATGATTGCATCGCAATTCTTAAATTAGACGAAAGAATTAAACAATAAAAATAAACTATAATGTTTTGGTAGATTAAAATTTGCTGAATTCCGTCATAATATGGGTATATATTACTTACATTGAAAAAAAATGTTCATACTAGAAAAGAAAATTCTTTTCAATATTGCTGGATAATTTAATTAAGAATGGCGATAAGGTCGATGAAAAAATGAGCGTTTTTAAAAAACCGCCGTTTGAGAGGAAAATTGAGAGCCCCGATGTATACTTTTTGACATTGTCAAAAACTTTGAAAGGACCAAAAAAATTTGAGTGTCAGAAAGTTTACAAATGTATACTTTCTGACAAACAGACCCTCAGAAAGTACTCAAACTGCGGTTTTTAGTTTCCGCACTTTTTTTGGCGACCTTATAGAAATTGAGAAAATTAAAACCAAATGAAAATATTTTATAATTATTACTTTCTAAGGGATAATTTGTTCTTAGACAAACATCTTCATCCAAAAGAATAATAATAATTGGAATATCTTCAGCAGATTTGGTATTGGAATATGATACAATCCCACTAATTTGTGATAAATTTTCAATATACATATTAGCTATTTTCAATACTGATGAATAACAAGATATGATGTATTTGCATGTATTATCTTTAAAAAAGCATTTATCATAAGTGGTCAGGCCTATTTTGCTATTACGGTAAATACTTTGTATTGATGTATTGTTAATAAAGTTAATGTTTTCTATATATGAAAGTTTTTCAGTAATAAATTGTAAAAATATACAATCACACAATCCATTTAATAAATTTCTAAAATTAGAAAATCTTTGATTACAAACTATATAGTTACCCATGGTTAAACCAACACGATTGTTACATCTGGAATCAGTTTGGTTGATGTTATTGATAAAAATACTCCCCTTTGATTGACCGACTGAATATTCATATAATTCTCTGTCAATGCCCAAGTTGAATAAAGTGGTAAAATTACAATGGTTTATGCCGTTCGATGAAACAGTGGTCCCGTATTCTTGGCCTGTTTTCGAACACCAAGATGTGTCATAACAATTGTAACATTGAATGCAACTATACCTTGATCTCGCCAATAAAATGAGCCACCGCTCTGACTTTGATAATCTGTGAAACAAGATCGGAAAGTAGTATCATTAATGAAAATACACATATTTTCGGTTGTTTCGAGGAATCGAATTCCTTCTTGTGGGTGCAGGTCGACATATATGCATCTTCTAATGAAGAAAGAATTCGCATTTCCAACTGAGTATGGACCAGGTGACGTAAGTAGCATTACCAAAGAATTCAATAAATGATTCTTCTTGACGTACTGAAAAAATAATGTCAATCATGCTCTGTTGTATCTTTGATATAAATATTCGGATCGGAGCGGTTTTTAATTTTTTGAAAGGAAATTGTCCTGTATAACTATGTTGGTGTGTACTAATTGAAACGCCTATAAAACATATAATTATCATGAAATTTAGAAATTATTTCTATTTTTGCTAAAGAAATTAAGTTCGATGAGTTTATTTATAAGGATCTGTTTTGATATAATCATTTATTAGTAAAAATAAAAACATTTTAGATAGCTTTGCTAACAATTAAAATCTTTATTCGTATTGAATTGGTTCTTCTGTAACCTTTGGCGTTGCCTTCTTCTGTTTAAGTAATTCCTTCTGTTGTTGAAGTAATTCCTGCTGTTGCTTCAAAATTTGGTCGTAATCAGTTGATAATTCTTTCATTGACTTGAACAAATCAATGACAGCGGCGAAATAAGAAGTTAAACCCATAATAGCCAACATCATAAGTGTCTTCTTCGCATTGGAGTATCGCTTGAAGAGATAATAACTTTGTGCGTAAATTAAAGCGGAATTAAGAATCAAAGTAAATTCGGAAGCGTAGAAGAGTCTTTGTGTGTAACGAACTAATGATAAAAGTACCATTATAATGACTTCCATATTTACAAGTACAATAGTCAAAGGTAATGGGAAACGATGGCGTGTGCAGATTGTCAAGAGCTTAATTTGGTTGAAGCACTGTATAGGAATAAGGAAAAGATAAACAACGAAGGAAAGACGATAAACAATGTCAAATTTAAGGAAAAACATTAAACCAGCGACAATAAAGAATGGTGTTAACTGATCACGGTTCTCTAAGAATGGGAATGGACGGTGTAACAAATAAGCAACAACAGATCTGCTTCCAAATGTCAAAATAAATGAAAGAATCACCATGAAAACTGAATTAAAGAAGCCGTAATTTTTGGTTCTTCTGCTAAATCTTAATGAAAAGCAGCACCATGTTGTCTGGATGTAAAGTAAAATTGGAGTATATGGTATTTTCATCAGCAAATTATATGCTTCAGTTGGATTGAAGTTCTTTATCATAGTTTGGATGTTGTTCCATGATAAAGATCTAAGAGCATCAAGGAAACTATATGCGACCATTTATATTTGACAATTTTTTGTCAAATGTAAACTATTGAAAGATCGATAACAAAGACAACAAGGTATGTGTAATCTCTCACAAGTAAATATTTTGATTAAAATAGAATTTATTTTTCAATGTAAAATAATCGCACACATCAAAGTTTTATATGAAATTTCTTCTCGATAATGCCATATTATTGAATAACATAGAGGATTTCCTCCATCTCAAATTGATCCTACTAGAATAGAACTGCTGATATGGAAATCTGTAAAAAAGAGAGCTCCTTTCTATGTGATAAGTATTTATTCTAATAAGCAATGATATTCTAGTTCTCACTCTTAATAGAAGTCATTAATAGGATAAAATAATCTGGTCTCTCCAAAGGTCAGTTCATGCTGCAAAGCCTCAAAGAACAATTCATTATCAAATAATTATAATATATCTGTCCATAAAATCTCATAACCTTCTTCCGAATAATATTATTCTCTTTATTAATTATTTACATAATCAGAGACCAATTAAAGACTATTTCATATAAGGGTTTCGTTTTGCTAAAATTGTCACTTTTATAGCATATTTGTTTTTGGATGTTTTGCGAAACCAAAAAAAAAAACTATGATATACAATGTGTGTGTAAAGAAAATACTTTATTTACTAGTTAAAAAATCATTTGGTATTGATCAAGTTATTTTTTCTGGATAAGATATTATATGGATAATTGGATAGAAAATACAATTATATAATCTTGTACCTGGTTTAATTAAGCTAATTGTCATCAGAAACTTGTAATTTTTATGAATTTCAGATTTTCTTTTCATTACTGCTTTTCTTAATAGGTCAAGTTCTTATTTACGTTATAAAGTATGATATTTACAAATATCAAGTTGTCATGTTTTTTGAGAAATTATGAGAAACAAACAAAAATGAAAAAGATAGGAATAGCAATGAATAGTGATGTGGGTATAGAAAATGTAAGAGATATGAATGCAAAGCAATCAGTATTTAGGACATTGACCATAGATTTCGAAAAAAAAATGCTGCATATTGAGCGAAAACTATGATTATATTATAAGGCTGTCATTTAAAGCATAATGAAACTATTCCCTTTTCATTTTAATCGAATAAGATAGTAAAGATTTTTGAATTAGCTAGAAACTGATGAGATGTTTTCACAAATCAAATTTTTAATCTCTATAATGCATAATTCACTCAATATCTCAATTTTGATATTGCGAGATATTTTTGCTATCGGTTTCGCAATTTTGACACAATAGCAAGAGGGTTCTATATGCATTATTATCAACGTAGAATCTGAATATCATATCAGAAAATGTCGCAAATCTGACATTTACCCGAACAAATAGCAAAAATAATTGAATACTTTTCGCAAAAACTTTAAAAATCGATAAAAATATGAAATATAGATATTAAAGAGACTTTTTATATAATATTCATAAAGATTTTCCAAAAATATGATACCGCAAAATTAAAAAAGTGACGTCTTGAGTGGAGTCAAAGGTCGAAATTGCTAGCTAAATGTTTTTTAGCGAAATTGCGTATTGTACGTTTTTTTCGCAAAACGAAACCCTTATTTCATAACATATAGTCACAAAATATCTTTATAAAATCAAATAAAAAAACATAATCTTTATAAACAAAATAAACAAAATAAAATCAGCGTTTCTTTGGCTTCTTATATTCTAAGTTTCTCTTATATATTGTATAAGCCTGATTATGGAATGCAACAGTCCATTTCCCTACGTCATCATCTATTTTGTAGTTATCAACAATGGTATGAAATACGTATTCTATTTTTGGAACAATTGTTTTATTTGTTGGATCTTTGATCAAATCTACCATTTCTTCTCTTCTGTTTGTACAATTAAATGAAGCAGAGTCAATTAAACTTGGAGTACTTGTATACAACACTCTTCCAGACAAAACAAGAACAAGAGAAAGTTCATCAGGAGCTGCAGCAAAAACAGCTTTTTTAGGAATGTTTTTATTTATCCATTTCGCTGCAGTAATTGATTGCTTATCACAAAATGACCTTGAATGTCCATATTGTTTGCGAAAACCATATAAAGCTGATATTGTTAAAAAGAAAATTATTAAAATTGAAAATCCAATATAATATCCTTGTTTTTCTTCATCTTTTTCATGTCTAATAAGATAAACAAATGAATAAATTACTGTTATTGCAATCTGTTGAGCACAAATCGGATAAAAATAATTAATATTATCTTGTGTTAAAATTGTGAACGTCATATAGTTACCAATTAAAAATGTAATAAATGATGATATCAATGACGCTCTTAGATATCCATCAACAAATATTATTCCGAATGGAATAAAAATTCCAATTCCAAATCTTTCAAACCACATTCTTAGTAAAGGAAATGATATCCCTTCTGTTTTGTATTTGTTATTTATCTCTCCAAATTTGATTAAAGGTATATTTGTCTCTCTTGGAATAATAAACTGCAAAAATGGAAGAGATGACGTTGCTGCGAATGACAAACAGAAAAGAATAGCCATAAGTGATGTTTTCTTCTTATCAAAACGTTCTGTTTGCAAAATGAAAAATATAAAATAAATTAAGCATGAAACAAAAGTCTGGAACTGTGTAGGAATCAATAATCCTAATATTTCGCCTATAAGACAGTATTCATGTTGCCTTGATGAAGTTTTTTGGGAATGATAAAGTAAATAAAACAAAAGAACAGCCAAATTCAATGATAATTGTGAGGATCTCATACCAAATAAGTATTGATATATAGGATGACACCATTCAACAGTTTGAGGACCAATTGTTGAAATAAAATCTGAATTTGGAGCTGCAACAACATCTTTTTCAGCGTAACGAACTATGCCGAGTCCACCTAGAAAGAATAGTATTAATACTCCCGAAACTGAATAATATATATTGTTAGTAACTTCAAAACAAGTAAAAATAAAAATATACGAAATTGAAGTCAAAAACAAGACTGTAGGACAAATCATTGCGAAGTGTAAATTGCATCCACCACAAAACATGATAGCTGAGTGACATGCAGTGAGCCAATTCGTTCTAGCAATGCACTGGTAACAAAATGGATGTCTTATCTTGAAAATATTTACAAACCCGCTATTTACTCCATTGTAAAATGACTGAATTAATGAAATTTCATTTACTAAATACGGCAGAGTTAAAGGATGGATTGAATTTTTGGCTGGTCTGTATATTTTGAACGATATTATTGACGAGATAAGAACTGAAATCGCTATTATTATTAATTTTTGTCGCTCTATTAAACTGAATTTTATTAATTTCTTGATTAATCGACGTGTAATTAAGCTATATGAAATGAAGCATAGGATTCCTGTATGAATCAGTAAATTGAACTTTGTGAATCCGAAAAAAATTCCGCATCCGAAAAACATAAGCGTAGAAACACCAATTCCTATAGGAATTCCGAAGATTATTAATGATATATAATCATACTTGTTGCCTAGGATCAATTTGTTCACTTCAGCGCCAAATATAACTTGTGAGAATAAAGTAAATATCCATATCATTAATAAAAATGAAAATATAATCTAAGATATAGCATTATATGGTCAATGTCATGATATCTTTTGATAGATATAACCTTTATTCAGCATGAAATATGAAATATCTTTATCAATGAAAATATCATTGAATATTCATAAGATATATACATTTGGTAAGTATTTTAAAGGGAAAAATGGGTTGTTCATTAGAAAAATAAAATTACAAAGAAAATTTACGGTTTCATAATTGGCAAATCAAGTAATTCTCGTGATGTAAGTGCTATATTGCATGTTTGGCAGAATTTTTCGAGAACAGTCTTGAGTCCTTTCTTAACTTCGGCTGGTTTTGCGTTTGGAACTGTTCTAAGAAGTTTCCTTAAGTTGTATGAGAACATACCTTGTTCAACTTTCTCAACAACTGTTTGTTTTGCTGTTTGCTTGTCACTAGCAGCTGATATCGAAATAACGTTTTTAGGTAAAGTTCTTCCTTTTGTATTTCCGCCTTGGATATCCCATATTGAGCCACTATGACATGCATCTGTAACAAGAGTCAGAACAGAAGATGGATTCTTCTTTTCGCAAAGATGTTTAATCAAAACGTCATCAACTACTGCTCCATTAACAAAGAAAAATGCCTCATCAAAGCCATCATCTTCATCACCATCGATATCTTTTATGTTGGTTCCATGTCCAACGTAATAAACAATCAAATGTGTTTTCGTATTCTCGAAGAAGTGATCTAACAGTTCAAGGAAGCGCTCCTTCTTCGCGTTTCTTATATAGAATACATTAAATCCGTATTCGCCGAAAATTTTTGACATATGATATCCATCATTGTCTGGACCAGTGCCAAGATCCCATTTCGTATTGTTATAGTCATTAATTACCATTAATGCAGCTCTATCGAGGTCATTTGGCATATCACCTTCGGTGATATTCTTGACAACAGAAGATAATTTTTCATCCGCCATTTTTTTTGTTTCGAAAAATGATGGGAACTATCACTTGTTTATATAAATTTTGAGGTGGTCACGATCTATATAGAATGATTAATAGTTTTTATAGAATTCCTATCCGTAATCGACACCTTATCACGATCAAATCTTATTCAAAAGAGTATTTCATTGAAACAAGAGCATTTTCAAATGAGAATTTTGATATATAAGAAATTATCTGTTAGCAAACAGAAATTTTGCTTCAAAAAATGAAAATCATAAAAAATTATTACTAAAAAGAAGGAGTTGAGCAAAATGCAAACATTTATTAGTATAAAACGTGATAGTATTATGTTTATTAATAATCAAATAAACTAAAATTAAGAAATCTGAGTAACAAAGATGGAATACTTAACAACATTTCTTCTTAGAATTATCTTTTGATGCTTGAAGATCAACGGTATCATTCTTGAAGTCTACTTTAGTTTTAGCTAAATCTGTTGCAATGATTTTGAATAAGTCCGTAATTCCTACTCCAGTTTTAGCTGATGTAAGGGCGTACTTTGCATGGTATTGATCTGCAAGTGAATGTGCCTGTTCTTCAGAAACTACTGACTTCAGATCCGATTTGTTTCCAACAATGTAAATAGGAACTTCTTCTGTACAGAATTTATGGAGTTCCTCTATCCAGCTAGGAACTGCCTCGAAAGTAACCATAATTGTAGTATCATAACAAATAATCGCTGCATGAGCGCCTCTTGCATATGTAGGAATTAAACTTCGGTACCTCTCCTGGCCTGCTGTATCCCAAACATTTAAGTTGACTTGTCCTAAATCTGTTTCAACTATTTTTGTCAAAAATGAAGCGCCAATTGTTGTATCCATGCTATAATCGAATGTTTCTTGGTTAAAACGTTGAACAATACTTGTTTTTCCGACAGATGAGTCACCCATAATAACAACTTTGAATTCTGGACGTGTTTCTTCTTGATCCATTATTCAATTTTGTAAAAAATCTTACATGTAAAGTATTCAATTTCTCTGATCATAATATGAACGATTAATTTCAATTCAATTCATACCTGACATAATCTTATTGATTTCAGATTATGCTCTGATTGATCAAACTCTTTTTAAATAGGATAGCAAGACTCCAAACAATATGACACATTTGTTTATATATGACATTTAGTATTTGGACTCGAAAATCGCGATTGTTTTCATATAATAAGTATCTTATTGTGTAAAGCTGTAATTTATTCTATATACACAAATATCTATAATAATACATCACAATTCTTTCATCAATAAGAAATCGCCAGAAAAAACTTTGATTGAAAGTTAAACTATGTAATATTTTAGTGTGTTTACTTATTGTTAGATGTTTGTGATTATTTGTTAAGAATAATAAGATAATTTTAAAATTTTTATCTCCATTGGAATGAAATCATAGCTTTTTACTAAGAAAAATCAAAAACATATCAAAATATAAGCTATTTTGTCTTACCAAAGTGTGATTATGAATTCTTGTTTTTTGTGTCTAGTTTACAATAAAATTTTGAGAAATGCAGGCTGAATTTGTATACCAAAATGACGATTTTATAACAGAGTATGACACTAAAGCATCAGTAACTCAGAGTGAAATCAAGGATTTTATTGTTAAATTAACAATTAATCCATCAGCCGAGTTATTTTGGATTCTTTCTAAAATTATCACTGTTGCAACAACTCAAGATTTATCAAATGTCGGAAATTCACTTATTAACATTATTAAACAGAATTGCAATAAGTTTTTAGGCGCCTGTTTCTCTGCAGCTCATTATATTAATAAAATGTCAGAAACTAAGAAGGAAGATTGCCAATTATTATGTGAAACGCTTAAAATACCATCATGCCCATTGCATGCTGTACAAATTATTAAATTATTAACAGTTGATGGAATAAAATTCGAAAATTATTCACATTTATTCGCAAATCCAGACATTTCTATTCAAAAATCCATTGCTATAGCTATTTCTCAAACATGTGATAACCCAGAACAACTATTAGAAAAATATTTAAATGACATTTCAAATGAAACAAATTATATTCGTCGTAGAGGACTAATTCTCATATGTAGCGAACTCTCTTACATCGAAATGCCAGCAAGTAAGTACATAGATGCACTATTTCCTTTTATTTTGAATAAAGGTAAAGAAGTTTCAGAATTATCAGCAATGTACGAAGCCCAAAACCTCCTGGCCAAGCTAACAAGACACAATCCATCTGCTTTTCATCAATGCGAAGAGTTTTTACAGGCAATTCAAAATCAATACGAATCTAACAATTTATCACCGGAATTTCTTGAAGCATACTTACTATCATTCGGTAGATCAGCGATTAAATCACTTTCGAAAGATGTTTTACCACAAAATTTACTAAATTTACCTGGATCTGGCAAAATGTTTGTAAAATTGTTTGCTCCTTATGTCTGCCATATGAACTCCGATATTAATTTCAAGTTTTTCAATACTTTGGTTGATTTATGTTATAATAACAGATTTGACATAGAATTGTTTGATATTACTTCACAGGCGTTTGCGGCCATGGCCCCACTTGTCCCCCCTCAAATTGGAAAATTTTTGAATGCGATTGAAAAATCTCCAATTTCTCAGAGATTTTCTTCTATTATCGGGCCATTACTTCAGCCAAAGCTTCCAGCTCCTCTTCAGAAACTAAGTACATCTGTTGCAGTTCTTCCTGAAGAAAAACACGATATCGAAATTCAGTGCACTCCAACTCGTAGTGATGGAGGCTGCCAAACAGAGCAGGCTATATAGAATTTATTTATTTATATAAAAATATAGAGTTTTTTAAATTTTATAAATTTTTTTTAATTATCTCAAATTCTAAGTAAGTCTGTGTGATTTTTTGTTAATATTTCATGGAGTTCATGTACAATATAAATTGTTTCTAACAAAACACTGACTGCAAATTATATCTTTTAAATTAAAGGGTTTGTATAAGCATATCATGATCTAATTGCACTATTTCCGTCAAATAATGATAAATCAAAACTAAAATTCTTAGATAATCTACTTATAAATGAACTTTTAATATTGAAATTAGAGAATCAACTCTAATTTTTTGGTTACAGCTAGTATTAGGGTTGTTAAAAATATCAAAAATTAGCGTTTTGAAGACACCATGGTGTCTTATAATTTTCCCTTCCTTATTGGCGTGTAGAAATAAATGCGCCAATAGATTGAAGAAGAAGAATTGTTTTTCTCTTAATGAACTTTAATCCTTTTGATATAAGAATATTAAAAACATTAATATAATTTCGATTTCGGAAATTAAATTTCCAAATTTTTTGTCGATTTCGGAAATAACAGGATCCCGCATCCAACACGCAACAACAAAACACAAAACACACTTTTTGGTTCTTTCATCGTTTTAATCGTAATTTATGTAATACATGATTTGGATAAATTTTACAAAAATAGAACCTATATTATATTCTTTTCAAAGATTCTTGCAAATCATCAAAAATAATTGTATTTTAAAAAACGATCAAATTATCCTTTCATTATTTTAAACTTAAATTAGTTTTTATGATTGACTAAAGCAATCATATTTATTCATCATTAAATAAACAAAAAAATGATATTTGAGAGTTATTTCAAAAAAAACACATTGAATTTATTAATTTGTCTCAATTTCAGTATTATAAATTTTTATAATTTCAATATTTTGAAATACACTTTTTAATATTTCAATATTTATGATATTTCAATGTATTAAGTGGTCTCAAATTGAGCTTCTCAAATATAAGTTGGCCTATTCAAATAATAAAATTAAATAATATTTAAAATAATAAATAAAAGTGATTGAGGTCATAGCAAAACGGCTGTTTGGAGGCAGTTAGGAGCTAGCGGTTGAAGCGATAACATTCACAGCCAACATCTACGGTCAAGCGGCAGCATTCAAGGGCAACATCTACAATCAAGCGGCAGCATTCAAGGGCAACATCTACGATCAAGCAGCAGCAAGGAGCTACGGCAGGTCAAGCGGCATCATTCAAGGCCAACATCTACAATCAAGCAGCATCAAGGGGCTACAGTATGTCAAGCTGCAGCATGGAGCTACAGCATCAAGGAGCTACGGCAAGTTAAAGATCAGTCAGATCTGGAAATATCTTTTTCAGGATTTCATTTGTCATGAAAAGCTTCAATAGGATTCTACACTTTATTAGCTCTTCACGTGCGTTTTGATTAAACCTATTACGCAGGTTCCGCACAATTGAAATCATTCTTTCCACATCAGCTTCGGTTGCAGCAATAGACATGAATTTTAAGGCAATCTCTTTCAATGCCTTGAAATTTGCAGTTAGTAAACATATCTTGGGTATGGTGGCACTGCGTTCCACCTTACCCAATACTTGTGAATTTGACACTTTACGAAACCGCTAACGTATATTTTACAACACAAACGACAACACTAATTTAACATTAAATATTTACAAAGCCGCCAACCTCTTCACCCACTAACGAACTCACTAATGAAAAAATAAACGTTCTCATAAATTTTCCTCAATATCTTCATCATCAGTGTTAACCCTATTGTAGTCATACTTGAAGTCATAAAGTTTCTCAAGTTTTGAAATGCATAGTCTTGGTAACTTACCTTCATCATCATAAGTTTTTATAAAACTACCATGACAATCTTTATACACAGTCAATGAAAAGTCAACTGGTCTCGGATGTATTTGAAAGAACATGTTATGCTCAGGAAGGAAGAATAAATGTTTAAATGTATGTTTGTTATACTGTGGAATTCGAATGAGTTGCTTTTGTTCTGTCATTTACATCCAAATAAAAATTTTCAGTAAAAATAAAATAAACTTAAAATAAATGATATCACTACCTTCACACGTATGAAAACATAGCACAAAAATAAATTTAGGTGAAGTGGTGAAATCTCACCTCTTTTTTCACCCGGTTTTTCACCCACACTAACGTTTTCACTAACGAACTCACTAATGAAAAAATAAACGTTGTCAGAGGTGAAAAATAAATTTAGGGTAGAAGGTTAGATCTAACCCGATATCTAACCTCATTTCTACCCACTTGAATTCATTACTTTATAACTCTCTTCCTTGGTTTCTTTTTAGTTGCTTTCTTTACGTCCGTCTCCAACTTGACTGTCTTTCTTCTTCGTCTGTAATGATACCAATTACTTCCACCAGTCAATGGGTCAAATGGTCTTTCGTAAGGGTTTCCATACATTCCATAGGGACCATACGGAAGAACTGCTGGTGGAAGTTGTGGAGAAGAAACATTTTCTTTAGTTCCATCGACTCTATTTAAATGCATTGTTTCACCTTTCATCTGGTCATTAAAGTCTTTTGCATGTTTTGCAAACTCATCATCCTTTCCTAAAGCATTTTCTGACTCAGTCGCAACCAAATTGGATGCTTTATTTATGAGCCCTATTTTATTTAATCTTAACTTCTTTGCAACCCAGCCTCCAATCTTTCCTTTATTTGCGTCTAATGTCTTTGAAACCCTTCCTCCACTCATTTTATTTACTGCGTCATAAGCTCCAAGTGCTTTTGCTCCAAATGCTAATGCTTTTGTTCCCATTGCGCCTAAAGCTGCCCAAGCTACCATTTACACCATATTAAAATCATCTCTCTTCAATATTATCTCATAAAAGTTCTCGTTACTGGAGAAAGTCAATGAAACATAAGCGTTCTCACGGGCTTCGCCCTCACCGCTTTGCGGTCTATCTAACTTCTTTCTTATCTCATCTATTCGCTTCAAAATGTCTGAACAATTGCTAACATCTTCTACAACGGTTATTTCATCATGAATGACCTTCAAGAACAAGCTCATTTAATATGCTATTAAAATCATCTCAATAATGAGTCCATCCTTTCCATCTTTAGGTAGCACAACATCTTTCATTGAAGAAGGTTCAACAAGTCTTATGTTAAACTTACTGACAAAGTTTGTTATACTATAATGCTTCGGCGGCGAATACATGTAGTTTGAAAGACATAATATAGATTCTTCAGCAAATTCACTTATACTGGATTTTATAACAATGTTCTCACGAGACCAAATGCCACCAATTGACAATTTTGTAAGCAATCCTGCTGAACCTTCTACTGTAAACGTCGATGGTAACATTCCACGAAGGTCATCTATTGACATCTTTGAGTCATTGAATTTAAAGATTTTCTTAAAGCAATCGTCATTATCTAACCATGCAATAGCTTTGAAGTTTTCATTCGAATATACATCTGCTTCATTAAATGTAAAACCTGACTTCTTTGCAGAGGCGATTTTAAAATCTATTGCATTTGTTTCAAAATTATATGCTATGCTAACTTCTGAAGGTAATGGATGCCCTTCCGCAGTCAGTTGTTCTCTCACTACCGTTTGAAGCTTTGTGTTAAAAACTTTCATGTCATCTCCTGTATCTAAGTTCACATACACAGCAACAGGAAAACTATCTTGCTTCTTTGTTTCATCATTATATCTCAAAACATTAAAGTTCTTCAATAATATTGTTCTTCCTGCTGGAATACTTCTAACTTGTCTTATTTCAATAGCTTTCTCACCTCCTACATACTCTACCCAATGTCTTGGATATTCATAAGTATACTGACTTTCTTGAATTTTGGTTGGTTTCATCATAACGTGTTCATAGTATATCTTTATACTCTTGTCAGTTAGACTCGGTGCTATGTTCTGAATATTTCTGACTTGTTTTTAATGGAGATTAAATGAAGCATTTAATACATGACGTAGATGAAGACATGAATGAAACTACAGACAAACTTAACTCTTCTCTTATTCTTCCTTTCAGTAAGGACTATGAGTTCTGTTCAAATGGTGTGTATTTCTATTGTGGAAAGATGGGTTCAGGTAAGACATTTAACCTCATTCGTCATATACTCATAACAGAGCGTTTAGGAAACGACTCTTACTATGACCAAATCATTATATCAGCAACTTCAGACTCTATGGATTCAACAGCGAAAACATTCATGTCAAAAGTTCAAGCCTCCGTCGTTAAAGTTCCAGATAGCGAACTCATTGAATTTCTTCAACGTTACATTCGACGTAAGAGAAAATATTATGCTATTGTAGAGTTCATACAGTCAGGAATGCAAAAGACTTCAGAAGAGATGGAAAGAATTATTGACAAACACCACTTACGTCAGTACTCAGGAGTTTACGATATGAAACGACTTACAAACTACATTCTATCAAAACTTTCAAAATACCCCTTCAAAAAGTATCCTTCAAATACTCTGCTCGTTTGTGACGACTTCGCCGGAAAAGGTTTAGTGTCAAAACCAGACTCACCATTAGCTAACATCATTACTAAAGTCAGACATTACCATTTAACTGTAGCAATACTTATGCAAACATGGCGTTTCCTTGCTTTAAACATAAAACGTCTCATAACTGACTTCGTTATCTTTCAAGGTTTCTCACGCTATGATATTGAACTCATTTGGAAACAGTCAGGTATAACATTACCTTTTGAAGAAATTTGGGAAGCATATAAGTCTCTCATCTCTCCTCGTTCATACCTTGAGATTCATATCATGACTAATACCATTAAAGTCAAAAATATTCCATGGGAACGACCAACATTGTTTTAAATCTTATGCTTTAATTGACTGATGGTAAACAAATTCCATGCATCTCTGTCGCCATTTCTGTTAATATTTTTGCTGTCATTCATATCATCCACTTCCCCATCCGTTAGCTTTTGAGGATATGCGTTAGAATAGCTGTTCTTAAATGAAGGCTTTTCACCTTTGAGAGCATAAACTCTATAACTTTCTGCATACTTTATGTTTGAACCTCCTGAGCCATCATTGACATAAATTTTTATAGGTTTCCACCCTTTGTTCATATTCCTGCTTCTTCCCTTTGCTCTTTTGTTCAGTAGTTCTACATCTTTATACACAGCTCCTGTCTCAGTGAATTCAACAATATTTTCATTCGTTAGCTTTACATTCAAACCCTTGTCGAGTATATTGTTCATTTCATACATATAAAAGGTTTTTATTCTATATGAAATGAGAAGCAAATCCATCTTAGCTGGTGCCGTTAATGTTCCAATTGAACCAACATCAAATGTTGACTCACGAACGACAAACAATATTGTCATAAAGAACTATAGTTCAGAGTGTTTGAAAGAAAAAGAACCAGAGCTGAAATCCGTGAATTTAAACACAGCTTCAAACGCTAACGCTACATCAGATGTTAAGTTAGAGTATCCACCATTGGACCAAATTCTTTCAAGAGAAGCCAACGACAACCCTTACACAAATGTTCAAACAAATCCTTCAGATAACGTAGACCATTACCTTCTTCAGTTATACCAAACAATTTTACTCAAAGACGATAAGAAGCTTTTGATAAATCTTATAAGTAAGAACCAAATAATTCTAACAAAGGAGGACCTTGAAAATGTTATATCACGAATAACAGGAAAACAATGTGTCATTGACTATCTCGACCCTGAAATCGAATGCTGTGGTCAAACTCCAATATTCATGAAAATAGGTAACATCCGCATCATTGAAATACCAGGAACTACAGGAGTTGAGTTTAAGTATAAATATTCGAACGAGTATACAAAACTTTCAACAGAATATAAACTTTGTTTGAAATATGTTTTAGTAAATTAAAGCAGTCAGGAGGGCTCTTTGAGCCCATCTTGGCGCTTTGCGCCGTCAGTCAAAAAAAAATTTCAAGTTAGCAACTTATAGTATCTATCCAAAACTTCTTCAACAGTATCGAACTCATCTTCATAATGCAAACCTAATCTTATTGACTTGGTGCAGTTTTCACTAACACAATATTTTTCTGTTCTCTTGACTGACATAACTAACTCATTTGTTTCATCAAACAGCAACAACCAAAGTTCATACCCTAATACATAACATTCATACTTTATATTTTTAGCTCTGAGTTTTCTTGTAAGCTGTTGCATTTAATATTTTCTAAAAAGTCAACTTCAACAGTCATTCGCACTGGTGCCTTCAGTTCTACAGGCTCTCCTTGAAAGTCAACAAGTCTGAATTGCATGTCTTTCAAATTATGAGGACTAATGCGAACCCATTTACCTAAATGAGTTGCTATGACAGGAACGTTTGGAATGAACATTGAATTGACTGCATAACAGAAGGATTTATATTCTACTGAACCTTTACTATTAACTCCTGAAATACCTGTGACATTAGCTATTTTTGACTCAACGTACAAACAATTGCCATAACATACGTATGGAACAGATTTCATCTCAATCGTTTTGTCAACACTTTTCAAAGGAAATGTCATATGGTATGCTCCCAAAAGAAGTTGTACTCTATGACTCATTCGTGGTATCTTAAACTCCTTCACATAACTGAACTTCAAAACTCCTGCAATAAGTTTAACATTCATTAAGTTTTCTTCGTTATCCTTGTTTATTGTAGTATTTATGAGAGCATTTAACACTCCAGCTAATGTTTCCATCTTATATTCTACATTATTGTGAAATCTTATTTCGTGCTTCTTTCCATCTATTTCAATCTCCATGAAATCTGTTTCATCTGTTATAACGAATGAAGCGATAGTATTGAAGTCAACCATTCTGAATGCAAGCGCCTCATTCTGTAGACCTAAGTTTGTTTGTAGCTTTACTGTCCCGTATTCGTTTGGGTCTGTACTTTGCAAATAGAACAACATTTTATTCTCATTAAAATATGAGTATAGCTGCATATGCGTATGAAGCTGACAGAGCTAAACGTTTATATTTTGGTCAATACTCTCTCACACTTACTGACAAATATATTGTTATCAGTGATGGAAATACCGAGAAATACATAACATGGAAGGACTATGAAAAGTTTGACCCTATTCTAACTCCATGTACAATGCCATTCATTGTAAATGGTGAAGTTGTCATGAAGAACGACACAACAGTATATAAGTCTGTATATGAAGCGTTAGAATATATGTTGAATTATAATCCCGAAAGATTTGACCCAAGCACTACACCATGTGCAATGCCTTTTATTAAGGACGGTGAAATCGTAAGAGTTCCGGATTCAA
This sequence comes from Trichomonas vaginalis G3, assembly GCF_026262505.1. NCBI lineage: Eukaryota > Parabasalia > Trichomonadida > Trichomonadidae > Trichomonas > Trichomonas vaginalis. The sequence continues at coordinate 19,464,178 of NC_067205.1, forward strand.
CGGTTTACACAGCTGTTCAAAACAGTTTACAAAACATTTTAGCGAATATCTTTAATTCAGAAACTACAGAAATAAAAATTACCATATATAACAGATGCTAAAGAAATTAAATCAAAAACGACAACATTATTTACGTCACTTAATGATTTAATGACTTATATCATTAATATTCCTGCACCAACTACAGCATTTGATCCAAACTCGACGGTTTGCAGTGTACCTTTCATAAATGACAGTTCATTAATTACTTTAAGGGATTCAACAGTTAATGAATCATTAAAGGCGTCATTAATGAAAATCATTGATTTTAACTCATTCACGAATACATATAATTCATTCATTAATGTTTCATATGCTTCTAAAGAAGGTGAGCCAAAAACTATCAATAAAGCGGTGTATGAAATAAAAGCATCAACGACGAAATTGAATTCGTTAACTTTTGACGGTGATAGTTTCGTTAATGACATAACATCGGGGAAAACAATTTTAACGAAAGAATACTTAAAATCTCATGTTAGTGAGTTCGTTGAAATTGAAAAAGAAGGTGGAATTAAGTTCGATCCACTGAATTTCATTTTCAGCTTAGCGAATGCGGGTATTAATTTTGCTGAATGGACAACTATACAGAGTGAAATAAATGCAATATGGACGTTTTTGGGGTCAAAAGCGGGAATGGGTGAGCTTGTAAATGCTGCAAGAACATTAGGTGAAACAGGAAATTTTGTAGATGGTTTTAAAAGACTTGTTTCAAATGTTTTAACAAACACAAAGAAATTATTTAGATATACCATACATAACGGTCAGATTTTCGAACAGATAGCAACAAACCCTCCGGTTATGGCTGCGTTGATGATGGTTAGAGATATAAAACCGCGTAACGACGGGAACGAAGAACATGAACAACAGGATACTGGTCGGGTTATTCGAGACATTAAAAACGTGTATCCTGAAGTTATTGATTTATTTAGAGGAGTTAATGATTCGATTTCAAATCATTCTATAACCCTCGATGAAGAGAATAAATTAACAGATTATATATTCGTCATTATTGCAGAATTAATGAAGAGAATAAATGAAAAAGGAATTGGTGATATCATTAATGTCAGCGATGTAATGATGAAAAGAAATTTTGACTCATTATTTACAAAACCGAAAACAGAATATAGTCTTTATGACGTAATTACCGAATTAATGAAAAAGATTAATGATAATAAGAGTTCTGGCGGAAGAGTTGAATTAGAAGTGAATGATGTTAATGAGAAATTAGCCGAAAAAGCAGATAAAAACCATGTTCATTATATAAGTTCAGACGAACAGATTATAACGGACTACCATGGATATTTAACACAGGATGAACAAATAAGCACTGAAGATGTTAATGAAAGAAGATATAAATTCATTCGTGCTAAAGGTTATGATATACGCTGTACTGTACAGTATGACACAGGTAAAGCACCAGAAGCATTTGGTTATAACGATGAAATTTATGCCTCTACTTTCTCTGTTAACGGTGTATTAGTTGAACCAAGATTTACATTGAGAGTTAAGACAAAAATAACTTTTGAAGATGCTATTAAAAGTAAAGCTGACAAAGTTGAACTCGAAGCAATGAACAAAGTTTTGAAATCTCATAAACACAACATCTCCGATATAAATGAACTTCAAGCTACATTAGACAGTAAAGCCGACAAGAACCATACACATGAATCCTTCACTACTGTTAGAGCAGACGACATAATATTGAACTATACCCTTGGTTCAAGTGCACCTTTAGAGAATCCAAGTACAAGCGTAAAAGATACACTAAACTCCTTAAATAACAAATGTATGAACATTGAAGGTCATGTCAGAAACTTTGAAACACATGAACTACCAGCAATGTTAGATAAGAAGGCAGATAAGAACCATACACATGAATTCTTCACAACTGTTGGTATAGAAAGTATTGAAGGAACGGTTGAAGGAACTGATGGGGATGCATTATATTGTAAACCTCCTAACTTTCCACAAGGTTTAACATCGGATGAAAACATAACAACGATGAAATACATTAGATGTAGAAATGTTTATGTCATGGATGATGAAAATAAAGTTAAATTCACTGCTCAAGATTTATATGATAAGAAAGCAGACAAAACAGAGCTTCAAACATTAAAGACAGAAATACTTCAAACATTATATCCTATAGGCTCTATTTATACGTCAATGAACTCAACAAATCCAGAAACAGTTTTAGGTTTTGGTACGTGGAAGCAGATTGTAGATAAATTCTTATACTGTGCTAGATATTCAAAGCAAACAGGAGGTTCGAAGAAAATTAAAGAAGCAAACCTTCCACCGCACACTCATACAGGAACTACAAACACAACAGGTAATCATTCACATTCAATAACAAAAAGAGGTTATACAAATCTTGCAGCAGGTTCGGATAGACAGGGAATGCATAGATATGATATTTCAAGTGACCCAGTAGATTCAAGCACAGGTATTTTCTGTGGAACCACAGGAAATCATTCACACACTTTCACAACAAATCCAACAGGCTCGGGTGCAGATTATATGCCACCATTTGTGACTGTATTCGCATGGTACCGCGTTCAATGAACGCGCTTGAGCCTAGAATAAAATCTTTAACTTTACATAAATGAGCTTGAAAGAAGTATTCGAACAACATCCATGGAGGTCTTTTAAGAAATTCAATGAAGCTGCAAAGAGTTCGGGATTTACTAACAGAGCTGAAGTGAAAAGGTTCTTTAACAAAAATGTTGTACATCAAACAAAAATAAATCCTTACGACTACTTTTTACCAATTTACTCCAACACCCGACGCATACCAATTTGACACTCTCATTCAAAGCAGAAAAGGAGGACATAAACCATTCCTCATCTTCATAAATGTTAACACTCGCAAAGCTTTTGCGTATATAATGAGAAATAAAGGAACTCGTGAAGTGTTAAGAGTTTTACAAAAGTTTGTAGCAGAACATAACCCAAGTACTTTAACATCAGACCAAGACAGTGCATACCTCAGCAATGAAATCACAGAATTTCTCATTAAGCATAACATAACTCACTACACCACTGAAGACCATAACCATAACATACTCGGCATCATTAACCGCTTCATAAGAACGCTCAGAGATTTAAATCAAGAGCGAGACTTTACCGAAGAAACAATGAAACACTTTCTCGAAGTATATAATTCCTCAACACATTCTACAACAGGACATACACCAAATTCAATGACACAACAACAAGAAGAAAAGTATATACAAAAGAAACGAAGTCAAACACAAAATATCAGAAATTCAAAACAATTTACACTCATTCCTGGTACAAAAGTTCGTGTAGTTCTTGACGACAAACCATTGACAAAGAAACGTTTAAGGTTAAGTCGAAATTATTATATCGTAGACTCTACACAAGGTAATGGATATCTTATAAAAGCTGCTGACGACTCCATAGCATTTTACCCTCGTCATAAATTAGTTGAAAGTAGTAATGGCAAACTTGCTGAAACCATTGACGAAGCAAAGCGAGGAGTGGTTATTGAAATACTTGGCTACAACATAAACGATGACACTTATAAAGTAAGATATGAAGGAGGCGTTGAAGATGTTATACCATCTAAGAACTTGAGAGAGTCGAAGCCAACACATCTGGGACCATTAGAGCGGGAGTATTGGAAAGACAAAAATATGCCAGAAAGAATAAGAAAATTCATCTAAACTTTTTTATTAGATGTAAATCAGACAAAAATATATTTTAGGTGAAGAGGTGAGATCTCACCTGTTTTCTCACCTGTTTTTTCACCCCCGTGAATTTTCATGAATTTCCTTAAGACAGAAAAAATAAAGTTAGTTTTATTTTTATTTATTTTTTTATCTTGTAGGTAAGAACAGAAATGTCAGTCGAAGCAAAAACATTCACGAACAAATCTAATGGTGAAACATTCACAAAAGGCACTTATAATGGTATCGAAGTCTTACGTAGAGACAAGGATGGTTACATTAATGCAACAAAGATGGCAAGAGAAGCGGGAAGGTTAAACCATTTAAACAGATTTCTCAATAGTACTAAAATGCAGGAAATTATTGAGTTTTGGATGAACGAATACGGTGGAGCCAAAAGTGGCTCGACCTCAAAACAAGCATTTTATGAGCTTACAAAGGGTGTCATGAATGAATTCAAAGGTATTTACATACATCCTAACCTCGTTCATTTTGTTGCTGAATGGTGCTCTGTAAAGTATGCATTTTATGTCAAAGATATTATGGACTCCATAGACAAGAAAGTTCATGAGAAATTAGATGAAGAAGAACTCGAAGATACAGTAGAGAATGCTAAACCTTTGTTCGAACAAGAAGTTAGAAAAATGTGCGAAAAACAATTAGAACATGAACGTGAGATATATTATGGTTATAGAGATTCTTCATACGAACTAGACCAATGGGAACAAGAAGATTTAAAGAGAGAATTTAGAGAATATGAACTCGCTAAGATAGCATTAGAAGCTGCAGAAAAGAAGTTAAAAGTTTGGGGTCGTTTTGTACAAAAATATTGTGAGTAAATGAACCATTTATTTTTGTTGAATTCGGCAAAAATAATGTTTAGGGTAGATGGTTAGATCTAACCTCATTTCTACCCTCATTTCTACCCTCATTTCTACCCTCGTGAATTTTCATGAATTTCCTTATGAAAGAAAAAAATAAAGTTAGTTTTATTTTTATTTATTTTTTTATCTTGTATGTAAAGATATGATTTCAACAATAGGTTCTACAACACTTCAAACAACAACTTCACCAAACTCTTTAGTTATGAATCCAACATCTATGTTAGTTGAGATGAAAAGCTTCATTCCTTCTTCATATACTTTCGAAACAACAATCCAGAAGATAAAGCAGGAACTTTTAACAAGTACTTTGGACTGTTGTGCGAAAGATGAACAAAATGAACAATATCTTTATGAAATGCAGGACATTATTGACCATTTACCCAAATTGCCTGAAATCCAACAACAAAAGCTCACTATTCCTGAATTCGATGAAATAGAAGTAAAAACAACCGACTCAGTAGAAATAAAGAAGTTCATACGTAAAGTAAATTATGAGTTTCTAGGATTTCATTGCAATCATAAAGTTATGGACAAAGATTGCGACATGATATATAAGAACATCTCTGACATATATAAATCGGAGGAGTTTAAGACATACGACAACTTTGTTTCGTTAGTTGCTGAATGTGTATGGCAGATAAGAGATAAAGATAGAAGAGGTAAAGTATGGAACGGACAAATAAAACCAGCAGCTTTTGAGTTAAAGAAAACCATTGACGCCTTAGTTGTTCTAGCAGGTCAAATTTCAATGTATAACGCAAAAATGAACCCACAATGTTCAAAATGTAAAGCAGCAATAAGGAAATATAACTACTCCGTCAAAGAGATAGAACGTATGAGAAACGACTATGCTGACTTAAAGAAAGAAGAAGAGAAACCAGCAGAAGATAAAATGGATATGTTAGCATTTCTGAACAAAAACTATCCAACAGTTGACGATTTCCTATTATCTGATGTCAAGAATAAGTATAAAGAAACCTTCGGCATAGTTAAAATTTTTGATATCCTTCGTGAAGAAATAGAAGCTACGAAATTGTTTAAAATTTCGCGAATTCATAACGTTTACCATGTAAAACGGTTATAAATAATGAGGGTAGAAAATAGGGTAGAAATGAGGTTAGATCTAACCATCTACCCTAAATTTATTTTTGCCGAATTCAACACAAAATTCTGAGTAAAATGACATAGGGCACGTGTCAAACCGTTGAGTTTTCACAAATTTTAAAAATAACGTTAGTTTTATTTTTATTTATTTTTTATTTTGTATGTAAAGCCAGATGTACGCTGAACTTGTTGGTCAAGATGTATGGAAAGAATGTTTACAAGATGAAGAGTATGAAATTCACTGTTCTGAGCCTTTTGAAATAAGGAAGAAAGAAACCAAGAGAATTATACATGAATATAACAGAGGAACAGGTTATATTTGTGTAACATTAAACCTCAAAAAGTACCAAAAACATGTTCTCATAGCTACTCATTTTATTTCCAATCCGAACAATTTACCGTGTGTGGACCATATAAACCATCAAAGAGACGACAATAGACTTCAAAATTTACGTTGGGTTAGTCGCTCAGAAAATCATAAGAACAGAAGTAGTTATGGTAAATTATCTTGTGAATATTTCGATGAACTAGACGATGAAGCAATTGAAATAAACTCTTATGGAAAGCATGACTTAGAGTTCTACTATTATTCCGAAAAGGAAGATTCGTTCTATTATTATACAGGAGTTAACTATAGAAAAATGCATGTTTGTTTCCTAAAATCAGGAATTGCATATGTTACTTTGACGGATACTGAAGGAAAGAAAGTTCAAGTTCGTTTAAACGTTTTCAAGAGGTTATATGATATTCACATATGTAACCATGAATTTTTAACATTTCTTTAACACAGAAAAATAAAGTTAGTTTTATTTTTATTTATTTTTTTATCCGGAATATAAAGACAGTAATGACAACATTAGAGAACACAACAACTGCTATCGTTCATGAAGCCATAAATGAAGAATACGAATACATACAGTATAACAAACAATTGAGACTCATTCGTTCGGTCAAAGATGACATGTACCAAATGCAAAGTATAATGAATGCTCTTCGTTCTACAAAGCAAGCATATCATTGGTTTGAAAACCAACAGACAAAAGAACTTTTAGAAGAATTTCCTCATATGATTGCTTCCCTCGGAAAACCGGGGGAAGAGATTCCGTATGAAAATCGCAAGAATTTGGCTCCTGGTTTGAAAGGTTATTATGTTCATAGACTTTTAGTAAATGCTGTAGCAATGTGGGCTTCACCTCGTTATGCTTGTTATATTTTCATGATGTTAGATGAACTATATAAAGCAGAACGTGAAGAGATGGAAAAGAAACTTCAAGCAAAAGATGAAGTCATTGAATCCAAAGACAAAAGCATACAGAAAAGAATACCACGTTCAGTACCAAAAGGAAAGGAAAAAAGCTATAAGTATATGATTTACGCTGAAGAGATGGAGAAAGAAGAAGACAGAGATATGGTTATGTTGCATTTAGTGAGAAGAAACAACAAGAGCTTTTATGACCTCGCTAAAATATATAAATCTGACAGAAACTGGTTCTATCGTGAAAACTTACCGATTTCAATGACACCGAATGAGCAAATAAAGGAAATTGTCAAAAATACTCTTCCTCAAACACACTATGACATCAACGGTTGCACAATACTTACATTCAAAGAAGACTTACCGCTACTGAAAGAAAAGATAACAGAATATTTCGATAACTTCAAAGAGGAAGAATGAACAAAAATATATTTTTGCTTAAATAGCTTCAGGGTCAATTTCTTCAACCATTTCACTTCCTTCGTCAATGTCAATAGAAGCTTCTTTAACCTTTGGTAAGAATTTTTGTATAACATCTTTGTTCGTTATTGTCTTCAGAGATGAAGGATAATATTTCACATTTGTTTCACCCTTCTTATATTCTTTCTGTTCGGAAAGATTCATAGCAATACTGAAGAAGTCAATGTTGGAGTTCTTTATAATAGTATAGTGTGTATCTTTGACATTCACGAAGAAACCCTTTTGTTTCAAAACTACTGCTAATTCTTGTGAAGTATAACGTTTGCGGTCAATGACAATAGCTAATGGTCTGACATACTGACCAAACTTAGATTCTTTCACAAACTTCTTGTTAAAGATAACATTAACATTTGAAGCACCATTGAACTCATTCTTGATGGCAGTAGCGAGAGCATTGTATGAAAAGAACTTGCAATCTTGCATGTGTTTCATTATAATAAAAAGTTCGAAATATTTTAAAACTAGCCTTAAAAAATCTAAGCTAATTTTTTTCTAAGAAATTTTTTTATTTCCTACTAAAGATGTATCGGAAGTTGTCTAAGTTAGAACACTCGGAAATAAAACAACTTCTTACAGAAGCTAACATAGATGTTGCAAAACATTACGCGACAAACAAAAAAGCACTCGCTGACTTCATTAAAGACTACAATGGTGAAATAACTTATGATAGAATTCATGAGTTCATAAAGCCGCAACGCGGCGAGGACGAAGTCCATGCAAGAGCATTTCCTTTAAATGATGTTGCTATTGACTTATATCATAGACGTTCAGTACCTCATGAAGTAAGAAGAGAAATGTTTGACATAACAAATGCAAACGTTGGTCATACTCGTAAAGCTCTTTCGCATGATGTTCGTCAAGAGATGTTTGACATAACAAATGCAAACGTTGGTCATACTCGTAAAGCTCTTTCGCATGATGTTCGTCAAGAGATGTTTGACATAACAAATGCAAACGTTGGAGAAACACGAAAGAGAGACGACACACTGAAACAACAGAGAAGAGAGATGTTTAAAAGTGCTATAGAACAAGTTCGCAAAGCTAACGATGTCATTCGTTCCATTGACGACAAACCAAAAGAAGGTGAGAGATGGTTAAAGAAAGATGAAGAGAATAGGAAGAGAAATGTGAAGTCAGGCAATAGACTCATTGACTTTAACATCGAAGCTTTAGATGAACCAAACAGAGACTATTTACACAAACATTTCGGTAAGGTTTTCATGAGACTCTTAGAGAAGATTAAAATAAACTCCCAACAAAGATGGATGGTATGTTATAAACTTGGTGGAAAGTATGAATGTTCTACGTTAAACCTCAATAATATTGGAACATTACTACATCAGCTCTTGAAGGAGAACTTTATATCAGAGATAGAAGCAAATGCTGCAGGTATTGTTGAAATGCACTATGACTTCTTCTTGACAAACATAAAGAATCTTACCGAAATAAAGATGTATGATTTAACAGAATATGAAGGCTTAACGATGTCAGATGTAAAGAAAGGCAAACCAAAAAAGAGACCATATAGAGATGAAAGCACACTGACAAATGACCAGAAAGCCATTTTGGAAGCTCTTAAGCAAACAGGAAACCCAGCACTTATAGAAAGCTTTTGGAAAGATAATGGTGAAAAGAAGTTTTATAAGAAGAGAAGCGGTCAGTTCTGGAAGTATCTTTGCACATTACCTATAAATCTTGAACGCTACCAAATCTTCAATGAACTGAACAAAAGAACTGCAGCACTTATGACAGAAGACAATTGTTTCGTTTATGCTTGCATTCAGGCTGGAGTAAATGAAGAAACTATTGACCACATGAGAGAAGTCATTCGTGTTAGAGACTTTCCTCAAAGTAAAGTACAAGAAATTTCTGACGCAACAGGTATAGCATTTAATGTTACCATTGGTTACTTCAATGACTCAAGACATAATGAAATAAAGAGATACATACCAAAAGAATGTGAAACTGTTCGAACTATTGACTTACTTCTTGTTGAAGACCACTACATGCTAAATGAAAGATTACCAATGACAACATATTTCATTCGCAACTATATAGAAATCTTGAAGGAGTGTGGTGGAATGAACATTGAGAAACAGATGAAGATTTATACAAAGAGAGAAGATAAATATGTAGTTCGCATGGATAGAACTACACCGCTATGGGATGTTATGAAAACATTGTGGGAGTGCAAATATTTCGAACCTATTTCTTATGGAGAACTTTTCACATATACGACTGACTTATATAAACAGAACCTTGCACCATTTAAAGATTTGACATATGCTCCAAAGTATTGTGTACAACTGAAGAAGAAAGCAGAGTCAAAAGAAGTAAATAAAGCTAAATGTAAGTTCATTCCTGAGCACGTTTTCTTTGCTGACTTTGAGTGTAGCACAGACGGCTTTCATAAAGCTTTTAACATCTGTTATGACAGTGAAGATGGTTCAGTGAGTGAAAGCATATGGGGTCAGAACTGTGCAACAGAATTTTTGGAACGACTTCCTGACAAGAGTTTAATATATTTCCATAACCTCAGTTATGATATAAACTTTATCTTAAGACACATGACAGAAGTGAAAGGAACTCCCATCATTAAAGGTTCACGAACAATGCAAATAACTGGTTTATATAAAGGACGGGCAATTATTATAAAAGACTCTTACAGTGTTATAAATAAGAAGCTTAAACTATTTCCTGCTATGTTTAACTTACAAACAGGACCGAAAGAAGTATTTCCATACAACTACTACAGCAGTGTTTTGTTAGCAAATGACAACAGAACTGGTGTCATTTCTGAAGCATGTAAGTTTATCCAGGATGCAGATACATTCATGAAGAACATAGATTCCATCAAAGGTTGCAGAATAGATGAGAACCACTTCGACTTAGAAAAATATAGCACGTTTTACTGCAAACAAGATGTAAGAATTTTAAGAGAAGGTTTTGTAAAGTTCCGCAATGACTTATTGAAAGAGTTTGATTTAAACGTTTATGACTACGTTAGTATTTGTTCAATTGCTAACAAATTATTTGAGAACAGAGTGTACTTCCCGAATGGAAATCTTTATGACCTCTCAAATAAACCAAGAGAATTTATTTCGAGATGCATTCAAGGTGGAAGATGTATGTTGTCAGATAACATGAAACAAAAGAGCGAAAAGAAACTCATTGCTGACTTCGACGCTGTTTCATTATATCCATCAGCTATAGCAAGACTTTATACTTTAGAAGGTATTCCAAAGGTTTGAAGGAAGAAATGTTAAGCACAGAGTATCTCATGAGACATTTATTCGATGACGACCAAAAGGAACCCATTGGTGAAAAGTTTATGTCTGGCTTCTTTGTTCTCATTAAGATAACAGAGATTGGAATACCCAGACACTTTCCTTTAATAGTTTGTGACCCTGAACTAAATCCAGAACTTAACGTTCCCAGAAGTTCAAACACTTGCTGTTTAATGTATGTTGACCATATAACATTACAAGACCTCATAAAATATCAAGGTGTCAAATGTGAAGTGTTGCAAGGATACTATTACGATGGAAACCGAGATATGAGAATAAGAGATGAAGTAAAGAAGTTGTTTGAGTTAAGGTTAAAGTATAAGAAAGAAGGAAATCCTTTGCAAGAAAATATAAAGCTCATTCTGAACAGTATTTATGGCAAAACTATTCTATCTCCTATTGAGTCAAAAATAACCATAGTAAATGACAAAGATGCTATAAGATATGCCATCAGAAACTACAACCATATAGTGAAGTTCGAAGGTTTGGATGGTTCAGATAAAACTATTTTCAAGCTAACGAAAAGCATTTGCAGACACTTTAACTTCTGTCCACTTGGTGTTAACATTCTGTCTATGTCGAAGAGAATAATGTGTGAAGTATTCTGTACTGCTGAAGACTTAGGAATGGACATCTTTTATAGCGATACGGACAGTATGCATCTCTACAATGAAGATATCCCTCGTTTAGCTGAAGAGTTTGAGAAACGTTATGGAAGAGTTCTCATTGGTAAAAACCTTGGTCAATTTCATAGCGACTTTGCAGAAATAACACCTGGAAAACAAAGTTTAGCATACAAGTCAATATTTTGTGGAAAGAAGACCTACATAGACTTACTCACTAACGATTTAAATGAAGTTGCATTTCACTGCAGAATGAAAGGCGTGAAGCAAGATGTTATTGCTTTAACCGCGAATGAAATGTTTCCTGACTCTGTTCAGTGTTTCTATGATGAAGATAAAGGTTTAATGGTTCCGCAAGGAAAATTTGACAAAGACTCTGAGTTCAGTGTTATGCAGTTATATAAAGCACTTCATGATGGTCAAGAGATTGGATTTGACTTATGTAAGTCATGTCAACCTTGCTTTGAAGAGAAGTTTAACTTCTCAATAACGACTAAAACAAGCTTTATTCGTAAGTTGAAGTTCTGAGGTCATTTATTTTTGTCAGCAATGAGATCATTTATTTTTGTCAGCAATGAGGTCAGCAATGAGGTCATGAATGAGGTCATGAATGAGGTCAGCAATGAGGTCATGAATGAGGTCATGAATGAGGTCATTTATTTTTGTCAGCAATGAGGTCATTCGTGATAAAAATAAAGCTAGTGTAGATTTTACAATACTGCGATGGTAGAGTTTAAGAGTTGTGCTTCAATATAGAGACAGTCCTTATGGTCTGGAGGTAAGAACACTGGGCAGTTATGGTCATGAGTGGAGAACATGTCTATCCAAAACTCACGATTGAAGCCAGTTAATTTATAGTATTTAGGGTTAGGAAGTGGTGAAGTTCTTGTATGACCAATGAACTCATTTTCAACTCCCTTACTTAAGTTTGAATATAATATAGCTTGCTTTCTATCCCAAACGCCAGGTGTTACAATCTTTGAAAATTCATTTTTCCTCGGAAGCATTGCATCATAATTGAAAACATTCTTAAAATCATCACTTGGTTCGGAGATTTGAAATCTTATACGTAATGGATTTTCTTTCTCTTTAGCGACTTCATTGAATGGTGAGAATACAACAAACTGACAGTCATGTGTTCCATCTTCATTTTCATTAAATTCATAATGAAAGTCTATAAGTTGTGGCTGACTACCTTCTTCTTTCAGTTGTGCAAGAAACTCACGTAAAGGCTGTAAAGTTTGTACTTCAATGTTGAACTTTTTCTCGAACATCTCATTAAATGAAATCATACATTGTTGCAATGTTGTATCGTCTTTAAAGTATTTGTATATGTGAATGTTTTGGGCGCTTAAAGACTGTTCGTCATTTTCTATCTCGACTTGAAGTATAAAGTCAACTTTCCTAAATGCACGTGTTATATACATAGATGTTATGCCAATGTACTTCTCTTCATTTATGTTCACAATCCAGTCTGTTGGAAACTTAAACGTTACTCTGTTCCCCTTTATTTTGACGTCAGGGTTTTCACTACTGAACGCAACAGATAAAGGTATTTGTCTATACATTTAGTTCCAATAAAAATAAACCATTTACTCTTTCTTCACTTCAGCTTCTTTAGCTTTTGCTTCAGCTTCTTCTCTAGCTTTTTTCGCCACTAGTCTTGGGTTCTTTTGTCTTCCAGCAGCTAATGCAGCAAGTTGTTTTTCACTAACTTTCTCTTTGGTCTCTCTGGCTTTTGTTCTTGTTTTTGTTCCTTCAGTTCGGATAAAATTTGCTCACGAATTTCTTTCTTCAATGCTTCAACATCTATGACCCCTTGGGTCTTGTCCGTAGGGCTTGTCTGAGTCATTTGACTGCAGATAAAAAACAAAATTAAAACTTTAACCGATGTAAAATGAGCTTGTCAAAATCAGAACGAGAGTCTATTATATTAAATGACGCAAGAGGAATACAACATCCTTTCTATTATGTAAGTCAGAGTAAAGATGGTAAAATATACGTAAGAAAAAGAAAGGTTCCATTAGCGAATGCAGAAAGCGACAACATTAAGGTGCATGGCAAGGGTGAAGACCACGAAGCCCATATAAAACCTTCTGTTCAAACTGAACCACCAAAAGAACAAGAAGAAAAGAAGCCAGATGTACTTTCAATAACGAACCAAGAGCTTATTGCAAAGTTCGTGAATTTCATTGAAAAAGCAAACCGAGTCAAAGAACCCTGACCCACCAGTGAAAGAAGTTGAGACAAAAGAGAATGTACAGTTCATTAAAAATGTCAAGAAACAACTTCCACCACGAATTCCAAGAAGAAGAGTGAGAATAATGAAGTAAATAGATTTTTATCTGAAGTAAATACATGCAGAACGAACAGCTAAACGAATTTACTCCAGCAGAGCATATTCATCAGATTCGCTCATATTTCGATATCATAGACAATGCAGTTCAAATTGGTGACACTAATAGAAAATATTCTGACGCAAAGATTCCATCACAACCTGGAACTGCTAAAGATAACACATGGGTAACATTCAATCTCTCACCTCCTGGTGAAAATATGTTGGACCTTTACAATACATTCATTACGTATAAAATGGAAGGTCAATTTATTGTAGATAAAGAAATTGGTTCAGGTTCCAATAAAACAAACCCACCAGGATTTTGGATTGGTTTCGATGACGCTTTCTATGCAGTTGCTGGATATCAAATCCTTGCAAATGGTCGTATCGTATATTCTCAAGACAACGCAAGAGAAGAAGCATATATAACTTCAAACTCACAAACTACCGAACAAATAAAGAAAGTAGATGTTTTCTCAAAGACTCGACATGAAGATGTATGGAGTCATTCGGGAACATGCAGAACAGGACAAATTGTTAGTGGTCCAATTACAGCAGGAAAATCATTTGATTTTAAGCTTCGTTTAAGAATTCCTGTTAGAAAGTTTTTACCATTAGAAGCTAAGATTTATTCCTGCATTTGCAGGTAACATTCAGCTTAAAGTAAAGTTCAGTAGCGACGCCTTACAATGCACATCTATATCTGTAAATGATATCATTGCTTTCAATCCAACTCTTAAAGTTGCATTTGCTTCAGATTCAAATCCACCGACAAATAAATTTGTTCCATGGAATGAACCATTCACTATGATAACGAAGGCAGTAGAAGCTAGTGGAACAGTTACTATTACAACTGTAACCCAGCAACTATTTCGAACAAAGATGGATTTTAATGAATGTTTCATTCATCCAAAGTCATTCTCTTTAGACCCTAACATTTATACAGAACTTGTAGAACATTATACAAACGAGGCTTTATGTTTTCCTGTTAAAGTTATGGATTGGATTCCTATGGACGGTTCATTCTCAAAGAATACAGATAGTTCAAGTGCAACATTTACAGCAGCTTATACGCCTATTAATGTTAAAAGTATTTGGGCACTATTTAGAAAGAAAGACAACTATTATGTTAATTTTGAGAACCCTAAGTTTAAATATCTTCAGCTTTCCATGGGAGCTTATGGAAATATGCCTGCAGAACCTGAAAAATCATATGGACCTGTATTTTATGAAATGGTTGCGAACGCTGCAATACAAACAATGATATGATGGATTTAATGAAGATGTTATGAGGTCATTGGTGGATGATGGTAGTGTGGAACATAAATGGGATAGCTATGACAACACACATTTCTTATGTGGTTTTCCAACAGAAGTGGACTTTTGCTTCCAGCAAGGTCAAACATCTACTGCTCCAATAACATACAAATTGTCTGTTAAAGGACCTATTGAACTAGCAACTGAAAATGTACCAAAGCCACTTATTGGATTTATGAGGGATTGTTGCTTTGCCATTCAGGTGCGTGCTAATGGCATCCCCATAATAAGACTGACGACTATAACTTAGCTACGAACGACAGTGAGGAATAAAGGATGAACGTTTATTTTTAAAGCTTATAAATGAGTTCTTCATCAAGCTCTCGTGAACCTTCACCATCTATGAAACAAACTTTACCAAACGATTATGGAGCACCTATTGAATATTTCTTACGAGCTGCACAATGGCAAAGAGCAGTCTCACCAAGGTTAGGTGTTCCACCAGCTCCTGTCAAAAATAGCATTTGGTCAAGTCCTTATATAAAATATGGTCTCCCACTAGGTTTGCTAGCTACAGAGGAGCAGTAATGATGTTGAAAAGAAATAAAGCAAATGTTGTAAATAATACTGAAGTAGCTGAAGTTAAACAAACTCCGACACCTTCACAAGCAAAACCTTCAATGACTCCTGAACCTATGGAAGTACAAACTCCTGTTCAAAAGTCAACTCCTAAACCGACTCCAACATTTAAACCAGAACCTACTCCTCAAATAAATCGTAAAACTCCTGCGTTTCCTTACTGAAAAATAACGTTATTTTTATTTAATATTAAAATTTTTATTTGATTGAAATGACAAATAAAGTCACTGAAGCAATGAAACAAAAGTTTTTGGTAGAATACATTAAATCAGGAACTATTCCAGAAGGTTTTTACATTCATACTATGAAGGATGGTAGAGTTCAGTTTAGAAAGATAAAACAACCATTAGATAGAGAAGGAATTTTGAGAAAAATTAAACTTCATGAGGACAACATTGCTAAACTTAAGAAGAAGTTAGAAGAGTTGGAGAAAGGAAGAGAGTTATAAAGTAATGAATTCAAGTGGGTAGAAATGAGGTTAGATATCGGGTTAGATCTAACCTTCTACCCTAAATTTATTTTTCACCTCTGACAACGTTTATTTTTTCATTAGTGAGTTCGTTAGTGAAAACGTTAGTGTGGGTGAAAAACCGGGTGAAAAAAGAGGTGAGATTTCACCACTTCACCTAAATTTATTTTTGTGCTATGTTTTCATACGTGTGAAGGTAGTGATATCATTTATTTTAAGTTTATTTTATTTTTACTGAAAATTTTTATTTGGATGTAAATGACAGAACAAAAGCAACTCATTCGAATTCCACAGTATAACAAACATACATTTAAACATTTATTCTTCCTTCCTGAGCATAACATGTTCTTTCAAATACATCCGAGACCAGTTGACTTTTCATTGACTGTGTATAAAGATTGTCATGGTAGTTTTATAAAAACTTATGATGATGAAGGTAAGTTACCAAGACTATGCATTTCAAAACTTGAGAAACTTTATGACTTCAAGTATGACTACAATAGGGTTAACACTGATGATGAAGATATTGAGGAAAATTTATGAGAACGTTTATTTTTTCATTAGTGAGTTCGTTAGTGGGTGAAGAGGTTGGCGGCTTTGTAAATATTTAATGTTAAATTAGTGTTGTCGTTTGTGTTGTAAAATATACGTTAGCGGTTTCGTAAAGTGTCAAATTCACAAGTATTGGGTAAGGTGGAACGCAGTGCCACCATACCCAAGATATGTTTACTAACTTTTGCATCACATGCTACCCAAAACCTTTGATCCAAGCAGGTGAGGTCGGTGTTGTTCCTGATTTCACTCTCATTCATATGTATAAAGTTGGAAAGAGCTTTCTTGTACTCATTAGCTATGTTCTTGGCCGAACTTCTCTTGTAGAACCTCGCTTCTGCTTCTGCACGTCTCGAAAGCATCTCGATCATAAAATCGTTGAAGCTGTACTCTTCCACTTCTTGCATTGACAGAGACGCCCATTCACCAAGATTCCTGCCTAGTCTCCTCCTTGGTTCATTCTCTTCAACTTCTTCATCCTGAGCAATGTCTTCTGCATCTACTTGGCCATCACCTTCAATTGCTTCGTTCTCAATCTCGGGCTCTTCTATATCTAGATTTCTGTCCAATTGATCCTCTGCCACTTCATCCAAATGATCAGGGGTGTAGCTCCTTGGAGGGATTTCAAGTTCAGCATTGATAGGTATTGGTTCTTGGAAGAAGAGTGAAACGTCTGGCTTGTACTCAGTATGCATGTTCAATTCTGCGCGGATGACTGACCGGCCCCATGGAGTTAGACCAAAGGCAAATTTCATCAAAGCGTAGTTGCCCTGTTTGTCAAAAACTTCATTCATGTTGGCGATTAATGCATCTGCAATGCGTTTTGACGAACTTGATAATTCAGGACGATTTGCAATTCCGGTCAACTGCTCAATCGTCGATTGAAACATTGGATAGATGTAGCAGAAGCAGCCAACGTCACTCTCTGCATAATTCAAGAGTTTCTTGATTGGTAAAAGAATCTCTTCGAAATTTAACAACCATTGTGGAAGTCCATCCTTGAAATCAATTCCCATATCCCTTAAGATCTGAACAGATTCCGGTGGATCATCCATATTGAACAATTCATAAATTTTAGGGTGTTTTTCTTTTATCCACTTCAGAAGATCCCAGAAAAACATCCAGCGATGATCCGGAACATGAATAACCCTCATATTCAATGCCCTTCTCGTGTCCGGCTTCGATAACTCCTTGCTTATCGCTTTGCAATAATTAATTTGCATTGCGAAAGCTGCACAATTGTCTGCCGTATGCTTCACCACTAAGTTGAGGAGATGCGCAACACATCGGATATAAACGGTTTGAAGACCCGGATATAGTGCTCCGCATCTCCTCCAGTGGCACAGCCCTTTAACTTGGGCGGGGCATCCATCGGCAACAATTGCAGAAAGGAAATCCTTTGGGAAGGTAAAACATTCAAAGAAATTATTGTAATCCCTGGCATTCCAACCATCAGCGATCATAGTATCAATGAAGATATGGTTCTTCATTTTTGCTGGATTGCTAGCCATCACAAAAAAGCCATGCCGGCTTCCGTGTGATGCCGCATCAATTGTTATCGAATAGTAGCCCATCTTGTCAAGCTCAACGTGTATTTTTGGAGCTACCAAGTCGGCTAATGTAATGATTCCATCCCTTATCTCGTCTCTTCTATATGGGATCTTGAGTTGAAAATTGATTACTCCCTTGAAGGTGGAGTAGACATGTCGGGCGAAATCTTCTAGTACACCTGAAGCGGCCATATTGATTGACATGTTGGTATCCACAACAAATTTTACAACATAAAGTAATTTTCTATCTTGTTTTATTAAATCTCTTCTCGTATATGGATTATTTTCACATTGTATTTGATATATATGCTGATGATCTTCATCAAATTCTGATGGTTTTCGATGATAAATGCAGCGCATATATGTTTTTGTTAGTAAATTGTAATGTATCGCTAAACAATAACAATAAAGTCTTTTTCGTTCTTTCGATTTTTCGCTTGTATCTGGAAGATAAGCAATATTGAAACATACTCGACATTTATTATTAGTTGAGAATTTAGTATCCTCGAATTTTGGTAAGGGAGGTACTTTTCGAGGGATATTTTTGGGAGGAAGTTTGCAATCAATCCATCCCTCAAATTTGGATTCATATTCATATTGTGTTTCAGTCATTAATTCTTAAAAATAAAAAGGGTAAAAACTAAATAAAATGGGTAAAATTCAATAGTGTCTGTGCTATCGTTCAATTTGAAGGTGTCTTTTGAAACCGCAAGACACATTGAATTTTTGAATAGTGTATTATGGTTTGACAGACACCAATGAAAAAAATAAAATGATCTTTATTTTCAATATATAAGATCCTTATATAAAATATAAATATTTTATCGTTTTATTTTCTTGTTTTAGAAATGTTTTTTATTGAAAAATCAATAAAACTAACTCCAAAATAAAATTTTTGATTTAAAGACACTATGATGACACCAGGCAAATCTTCCAAGACACCTATCGTCGGGAATCTAACAACCCTAGCTAGTATTCATAATCAGGAACTAGTATATAGACTTAGTCAAACATATATTTAAAGTTTGATATAAAAGGAATATAGATAAGACTCTTACTATTGATTGAAACTTTTGATAATTTTTATTAAAAAATTTAAATTTTGTAATTAAAAGTGCATTTTTAGACTGAAAATAGATTTTATAGCAATACCAAATCTATAATTTGACTTAATTATATATAAAGAAGTTGTTTATTGAACAGGAATTGATAAAAAACAGATATTTAAAGATTTGTTTCAATATTTGGGCATAATAATTCAAAGATTAATAATCATTACTTTGCATTAACAATTAACAAGATACAAATTAATGAATTTCATTATAAATTCATGATAACACAGAATCATCTCATATTTTGAATCAAATTATAAACCAAATACATATGATAATCAATCAATATATCTTAAAATCAATATTACAGAAGTAAACAACACATTTTTATTAATAAAATTCGGAAATAAACAAAAATTTTTATTAAACAGCTTTTGTTGAAGCATTGAGGACATAAGTTAAATTAGTTGGTTGATCAGGGATATTAGTTGGTACAATGAAGTTAAATTTCGCCATTTGTTTATCAAAAATGTGAATTTCTCCTGTACAACCCTGGAGATTTCCAACTTTGAGTACTTTCTTGAACTTTTTCAGATCAACGAGTGCTTCTGCTTCTTCCATCGTGGCCTGGTCAGTTTCGCCTACGATTTCAAGTCCAGAGAAGCTTGTTTCGACTGTAACGGAATCACTTTCGATGTAGAGCTTGAATTCTCCTTCTTTCGTCGCTTTCAAAGTCACCATTTGATTAATATCTTTCATTTCGTTCACCCAGTTAATTACTTGCCTGATTTGAGGGAATCTTACGGATACTGATGGTGTTCCCCATTCAGGTTCTTGGTAATCTTCTGTTGCTCTGGTAGATAATAAAACAACTGCAACTCTTTGTAACAATTGCTTAGTAGAATCATTACTACGATGATCAAATTGAAGCGTATTAGTATCTCCTTGCCTTGTAAGTGACATATTTATTGTTGGTGCCGCATCAACAGTTAATGCTTGAGCAAGTTGCTTAGAATTGCATTTTAATGTAATGATATCGTCATTTCTGGATGATACTTGATACTTGGAGAAGCATAATTGGACGCTGCATCCGATCCACAATGCAATTTGATTAATTCCTTGAGAAACAACAAGAGAAAGTGTAGTTTTGGAGAAGTGCAATACAACTTCACCTCCACATGCTGATAAAACACTGACAAGTTGCGAAAAAACTTCAGTATTTACTGTTGCAAGAAGTCGCATAACGAAAGTGAACTTCCCCGAAAAACGATAACAATTAAAATTTTGCATCCGAATAAGTACTCGATTCCATATGGAGGGACTGATGTGGTCGTGATAGACCTCATGACATCATAATTGAAGCCAACAGTGTCATTATTATTGTTAGTTCGAAAATTGAGAAGCAGTTTTCTGAGGACTGGAAGTATCCAAGACTTCTATATCATAGAAATAAAATCCTTTAGTATATACCCTGCTAATATACTTTTCAATATCATCAATATCTTTACTACAAATGAAGTTATGAGCAATACTCGAAATAGCGTCACGGGGGTTTACGGATTTTTTTCCTATCGTCGTAAAAATACGGAAAGTACATCAGTAAAGGACGATAGAAAGTGATTTTAGGAATGGTTAGCAATTGGACCAATCTGATTATGCCCATGATCAAGAAAGACTTTGGGTATGAACATATTGTGTACATGTATACATTTACAACTTATATAACTGATTCATTATCTGATTAAGCATATATGCTAAATTGATGAAAGTATGATCTTAATTTGTTCAGATTAAGATCAGTATATAGTTAATTACCTAATTTATTAGGCTTCTCAAAAAATATTGAAATAATTTGTGTGTATAATCATTTATTTACGATTTATCATAATTTTATTGGTGTACTTTTTTATATTTTACTATTATTATTAATTCAACTTGTTGAAATAAAAAAAGAATATTAAAAATTTGTCTTTTATGCATTGGAACCTAGAATAGTAATATACAGTTTGAGTAAATATGAAATAGGCTTAGGAAAAAGTGATAGGTATAAAGAAATTACTATAAGAATTTTTTATTCATAATTGTAAAAAGATAATTGGTAGTATAGTTTAAATTTGGAAGTCTTTCAATGTATGAGCTGCATAAGTAAAATTTGAATGGAAATTGTTACAAGAATTTTTTAAATTTGTATTTTGTTCAGAAAGACTTGAGTATTTGTTTCTTATTGCTGGTGAGGATCTGGATTCGACTGGAAATGAAGGATTTGCTCTTTGATAAAATGTTGATAAAATTTATGTTAAAAAATTACTTGCGATATGTAGAGTAATCCTAAATATTGATTCTGCTAATTGTAAGATTAATAAATTTGAAGAAAAATCTGTTTTGAGTGATAATTTGATGAAGATATTCGAATTGTCATAAAATTTCGTAATGAATTATAATCTTTTAATATTTGTAGTGAATATGATTAGTTGAGTGTCTTAATTGCGAGTAATATAGAAAAATGTTATTTTTTTTGTAATTTGTGAAATAGTGATAAGTAATAATAGATGTATTGCGTGTTATATGTTGTTGATGTCAATATCCCGCTATTAACATTATTGTTACTTGATATTAGAATAAAAATGATTGGTTTCATCATTATTCTATAGTTTATGTATCATCGTTATTATAATTCTAAATAGGATTACTAATATCAAGGTGATATTTGTTAATTTCTATAAAGGTGCTAGAAAGCTAATCATTTGTCAAATTTGTGTGAATAGGCATCATCCATGATGGAATTGGGTTATTTGGCGTGGGTCTTTCGAGGAGATCTTTAGTTGGAGTTGGATAATCCAGAATGAAAAAATTATAAACGTTCATTTTTGTTCAAGTTTTATTTCTTTCATCTTTAGAAAGTTTTTATTCTATCTCATTGTTTTTAATGGTAATATAATCGTATTTTCAAAAATTTGTGGAATAATCAAATTTGTTATTTCAAATTGAAGTTATAGCATTTATATTGTAAGAAATATAGATACACATCATGTAGGCTTAAATTATTCTTTATTGAAGTCTGTTACTCAAATTTTAAATTGAATTTGTTATTATTGTGGTAAAAAATCAATTCAATTATCGATACCAAAAATAATTTTATTTTCTAATGTGGAATCGATTGAAAAAAAAAAAAAAAAAAAAAAAAAAGGTAGTGGGGCTTCCAGGCACTTCGTGCCTTCTAGCCCTGATGTTGATGTTTAGTATAAATGAAGTTTTTATTCGGAAAATTGTTAGTCTTCTGGGTCGAAAACATTATATATAATGTGTCGCTTTTCACAAATTATATATGTTTTCATGTTTTGTTAAGACTTCTTCGTAAATGTTTTGTCAAGACTTCTTCGTAAATGTTTTGTCAAGACTTCTTCGTAAATGTTTTGTCAAGACTTCTTCGTAAATGTTTTGTCAAGACTTCTTCGTAAATGTTTTGTCAAGACTTCTTCGTAAATGTTTTGTCAAGACTTCTTCGTAAATGTTTTGTCAAGACTTCTTCGTACATGTTTTGTCAAACATGAACGTAAATGTTTTGTCAAGACTTCTTCGTAAATGTTTTGTCAAGACTTCTTCGTAAATGTTTTGTCAAGACTTCTTCGTAAATGTTTTGTCAAGACTTCTTCGTAAATGTTTTGTCAAGACTTCTTCGTACATGTTTTGTCATGATTTCATCGTAAATGTTTTGTCAAGACTTCTTCGTAAATGTTTTGTCAAGACTTCTTCGTAAATGTTTTGTCAAGACTTCTTCGTAAATGTTTTGTCAAGACTTCTTCGTAAATGTTTTGTCAAGACTTCTTCGTAAATGTTTTGTCAAGACTTCTTCGTAAATGTTTTGTCAAGACTTCTTCGTAAATGTTTTGTCAAGACTTCTTCGTAAATGTTTTGTCAAGACTTCTTCGTAAAATCAGACAAAAATAATGTTTAGGTGAAGAGGTGAGATTTCACCTGTTTTTTCACCTAATTTTTCACCCTCTTGAATTTTCATGAATTTTACACCAAAAATAATGTTTAGGTGAAGAGGTGAGATTTCACCTGTTTTTTCACCTAATTTTTCACCCTCTTGAATTTTCATGAAATTTACACCAAAAATATACTACTAGGGTCATTTACGAAGAAATCTCAACAAAGTCTTTACGATGAAATCTTGACAAAACATAGACAAGAAAGTTCATGAGAAATTAGATGAAGAAGTCTTAACAAAGTCTTTACGAAGAAATTCATGAAAATTCAAGAGGTGAGAAATGAGGTGAAAAAAGAGGTGAAATCTCACCTCTTCACCTAAAATATATTTTTGGGTCATTTACACTCATTTACGAAGAAATCTCAACAAAGTCTTTACGAAGAAGTCATAACAAAGTCTTTACGAAGAAGTCACAATAAACATCTGTCAAAAACCGCTTTTTAACTTCACTTAAAATGCCACGTAAGCTACGTAAGAATATACGTAAGAGGAAGAGAGCATTGAAACATCCAATAGTAAAACTGACACCACAACAACAGTTGCAACAACAAATGATGAATGACCCCACTATGTTGCAACAAATGTCAAGCAACCCTATGCTTTTAAACCGAGTTATTGGTGCACAGAGTGGAGGTTTAAGAGCGGCACTTTTAGCGAAAATGGCAGGCTATGGTGGAGCTGCAGACGGAACAGCTTATAACCCTCAAAGTCAAATGAATTTGAGTTCACTCAAAAATCAAATAACAGATGTCAAAAAGTCAAACATAGACATACAGAAGCAAATAAGTGAAAACGAAAAGAAACTAGAATATGACAGACACACAAAGAAACTCAATGAGTTAAACGTAGAGAAAAAGAAGAAAGAAGAACAACTGAAAGAACTAAGTACAGAGGAATATGCGAAAAAAGTGTCAGAAAAAGCAGCAGAAGTAGCAAAAATGGAACAAGATGTTATAAATTTGAAAAACCATACTACTCAATATAAAATACTGAAAGATGAAGAGATAAAACAAAAAGCCCTGAAGACATATATGGATAGCGATGAGTATAAAAAAGAAGTTGAAGCAAATGTAAAGGCAGAAAAACTTTTACAGTTGCAAAACCAAACCGTACAGTATGAAAACTTAGCACAAGAAAGTAAAAATAACGACGCGGCTATGCAAAAGGCAATGAAAAGCGCAGAATATATAAAAGCCAACAATGACTGGTTAGATGCCCAAGCCAACGCTAAAGCAGCCCAACTCATAGGGTCAATAAGGACAAAAATACAAGCGGATGAAGACAGTTCAAATGAAGCTTTAATGAATGCTGACTTTAAGAATGCCTTCGAAGCTCTTCATAGTAAGGTGAAACAAGTGAACGACTTCTCATCTGGAAAGAAACTGAAGTCTGAAGGTTTCGACAAAGAGTTAAAAGAAGTAGCACAAAATATGACGAAAATAACAGATGCAGCAACGAGACAGGCAGTTCAAAGTGCCTATGACGCCGTTAGAGCAACTGTTGTGAAAAGTCAAGAAAAAGAGTTACAACAGACCAAAACAGACCTAGTAAATGCTTTCTTAAGAACGAAAAGTCAGGTAGGACATTACGCTGCAGATGGAACATATGTGCCAGCTGGTGGAACTTATATACCAGCTGTTGGAACTTATATACCACCAAACCCTCCAAGAGAAGCACCTGCACCAGGACTACCTAACACATTTACATCGTCACATGGACACAGACACAGGCATGCACCAAAACCAACACAACAACCAACAGTTCAAAACCCTGCACAACAACCAACAGTTCAAAACCCTGCACAACAACCACCTCCACAACCAGAGCAAGGACATAAAAGAAGTAGAGAACAAGGAAACCAAGAATTCTTAAAAATGCTTAAAGAAGAGTGTGGTTTCCCAGATACTGTTGACTTTAGTGACAGATATAAAGAAGCTATTGGAAAGTTCAAGGATGGAAATACTGACCCGAACCTATTTAGCTTTATGGCTCAGCACCAAAACGGATATAATCTCAAACCTGGAAAATACAAGCTCGCTAAGGGATATGATTTAATAGCATATCATCCAAATGACATGAACGAATTTACTCCGAGATATTTGATGTCAGAGCTAAATGACAATTCAACTTTCGTCATGAAACGCGTAAAAAATAGAGACGGAACGAAAGAACAAAAGCTTATGAATGCGGATGACGTAGATAGGGAAATTGTTAAAAACGGTCTCGGAATATATGAAATGCCAGCAGATGAGGTACAAGAAACTCCACAGGAAGAAATAGTTCAGATACAACCAGACATGGAAGAAATAGTTCAGCAACAACAGCTAGAAGAGCCTGAAGGAAACGAACAAGTCCTTCCTTTGGAAACTAACTTCACAGAACTAGATGAAGATTTGGAACAGCCGAAAAATCTTGACCCTCAACAAGAGTATGCGGAGAATATGGAATATTTCCAAGAGTCTAAAAAAAATTCGGCTGACATAGTAGAAGAATATCGAAAAATGTTTGCCGACATACAAAAGACTCCAACACCAGATGAAAATATTCAGCATAGAATGAAAGTACTGAAAGAAAATGTACACAAATACAACAACCCTTTTTACTTACGAGCATTTAACGTTCAATCTTCGGATGAACTCGGTGAAAATAAAAGGTTAAATTTCAAGAAAACATATAGAAATGAAACATTGTTTAAAGTTCATTCAGAACCTAACCAAGATGGAAACAAACCTACTTTTGTTTCTGCAGACGATGGAACTACAATGAGATGGGGTCATAAAGCTAATCCAGATAGGTGGTTCATAAACTTACAACCACAATTCCAAGAAGTTGTAGACGCAATGGAAGTCAATGGTGAACCAGATATAGCTGGTATTTTCAGCGCGGCTTTAATGCCATTGAAAGATATGAAACATGCAGATATTTTGGACCAGTATGAAATGAACATGGCTGATGGAAATATAACACCTGACGTTCTAAAACATTTATCTCAAAGAACTACACAGAACCATAGAGATGGTATATTTGGTGAAGAGTTTAGAAAGAAAGTTAGGGAGGGCGAAGGAAGAGAACCTATTGTACATGACCTTGCAAACGAAAGTTTACAAAATGTCATAAAAACTTACTTTGCAGACAATGAAATGAGAAGGGATGAATATTTAAGAAAACTCAAATGGACAGTACCAAATGAAATGTTAGTATTGAAAAACATGTTCCTTGACAAAATAAAACCAACTACAGAAATAAACGACGCAAGACTGAAAGATTGGGTAAAAGCTTTCCCATTCACAAAAGATATAGTTGGTAACATGGAAAGAAAACCAGAATGGCTACAAAAACATATATTTGGAAACGAGCTTATTCCATATGGACAGGCACTGTTTGAAGAGCTTGAACCAGAAACTCAGGAAAGAGTCATGCAAACAATACGCAAAGACTCAAATACAGACTATGACAAACTCTTTCTAGGATATAGGTTACCTGAGATGGGCGACCAGAGCCAAAAGGCAAAAAGACATGGGAAATTTGCAACATACTAGATGAACATAATGCAAAGATGCAACAACTTCAAGCAGAGGGCAATGAAGGAAAAAGAAGAGTTAAAAACTCAGTCAGGAAGAAAGTAAAGCTTGGTCCACGTGGGTTCTATTATGACATATAAATCCAACTATTCTATATTTTTACTCATATGAAATGTACGCCGCTCAGAAATAACGCCAACAGTTTTTGGATGCTATGAATGGAAATGTTTCCGAATGGTATAACGAATGCGACAATGCCATTAGAAGGTCAGAAATAGTTCCTGGAACTTACGAATATACAACTGCTGTTTCTTATGGAAATGTAGGTGAGTTTGGAGAAGGTTCTTCAACAACAGTAGATATTGCTTGCGACAGGTTTCATATTATTTCTATTGACAACTCATTCTTATACGTGGAACAAGACATTGAAATAAAACCTTCTGCCAAGTTGTCTGACAAGAAAGGTTGCAATGGAATTTTCTATGTCGGATACCAATATGCTCCAGAAGTTTTCATGGGATATAAGATATATTCTAACTCTGACTTAGTTCAAACAGTAAACATGGGCAAACTATGAATGGTTCGCTTTAAGAAACTCAGTACAACCACAAGCTAGAGAACAAACAGACCAGTATGCAACTATTGAGAAAATAAGAAGACTTGACCCTAACGTTCCAGGAGTTATGTTAACCTTTCTGGACAAACTCAGCAGCAGTAACCAAAGTAAAACTGAAACTTAGAGTTCCTTTGTCATCTTTCCTCATCTTCAGGTTTTTAAGATACTTGCCAAACTGGGCAGGAAAAATTTCTATCGAACTTACTCCAAGCAAAAATAACTTAGTCATTGCACCAACACAAGACCCATTCACTCTTACAGAAGTAGTGGGAACAAATAAAATGTCATTCGCCGACTTTTGCAAAAACAAAGTTGACTTAGACTTTGGTTTCTCAAACCTCAACACTGAAGTAAACTATTATTTCAATGCTGCTGGAGATGCTTGGGACCCAGTTAAGTTCACATGCGAAAAATTTGAATGCAAGAGAATAGAAAGCAGACTTGCAGTCTATATGTTGGACCCAGATATTTCAAATGCTTTAGCTGCCAAATAATTGCAGTTCCACTTATGTTCCCTATACACCAAATATCTGTCAAAGACTTTGCAGGTGAAGTTGGAAACCAAAGTGCTGACCCAGGTGCAAGAACAGATATTGCTTTAACAACTGCAATGAAACATGCAGATACTATGTTTGTACTGTTCAGACGAACTATAAATGACTATTCTTGTTTCTACAACCCTGGTATTAAATATCATATAAACATAGATGGCAAATACTATCCAAGAGAAGAATATTCTACAGTTGAGGATATGAGGTCATACAACTTGACATTAGATGCTATGAACTTTAACAACAACTTCACAACAACCATTAACCCTGAAATGCAAAGTTCTATTATGCCATATGTGAAAGTATGGACTCATACAGGAGGTCAAAAAACTCAATATACAAATGGAGACCGTTCAAACTTTGGCTTGGCATTCCATTTGCTGACTCAGAAGACTTTATGGGTGGTATTTCAACTGTTGGTACAGTTCAAATACAATATACTGGTGACAGAGACGGTCCAGATGAACTGAGAGCAAAGAAGTTTACAAAACCAATAGCACTTTTCACGGAAGATGCTCTTTTGAAGATTCGTTCGATGAAACCTGCTGGGGCTCCTCAGATTGGTATAACGACAGCTTCCATCGAGCAGATTTTGGCAGCAGGTCAGTAAGTTGTTCTTGAACTGACTTCTCTCCGTCAAATATTGACAGTACGCCAGTTTTGATATATATATTGTATTAAAAACTTTCCTTTAGAAATATCGGTCAGTTTTGTTGTTATATTTGTTGTCTGCTTCAAGAACTTTCACCATTTCAGTTATACCAACTTTCTTTGCTTTATGAAAATATTTGGTTCAGCAAAGACTGCTATTCTATAACATTTTCCATTGTTTGTATAAAGAACTACTCTGTCAATGTATTTGTATTGTTTGTGTGGTGTAAACTTTGTTCTGCTTCAATTCGAAGAGATACTCGAATACGTCCATCTTTTTTTCTAAGTAAATGTCATTTCCGAAAAATAGAAGCGTAAGTGTTTCAAAAGGTTTAATGGCGGTGGCAGATGTGAAGTTAAATTCACCAACTCAAACAAACAGTCAAAGTGTTGTTTGTCAATGTCAAAGAAAGAGATGTTGAAGTGGGAAACCATACGAAGACCAAGATGGTATAACAATAGTTCCTGTAAAAGAACAACCAATACCCTGAAGTTAGCAGAGACTTAAGTTCTGTTGCAGATATTCGAAATGACTACCAACAACTTAAAGACAAACTTAAAACTCAGGAGAAGATTTGTCAAGCTTTGGGTATAATGTTAAACTTGGTCGAGCACAACCCTGTAAAAGTGAACTCATATGTCATCGCACCTCATGAAATTTTGAAAGAACTATTGAAACTTTTGACAGAGGCAGACGATATAAACATCAAAGAAATAGAACCCGACATTGCTTGCTGTGGTGGTTTCATACAATGTCATTGACAAGATATACGTTATGAAAGGAGGTGAAACGTTGAACTTAAAATATAGTTTCCCAGACGTCATAAAAATATTTGACGACCACAACATTTCATTAAAGTTTGTTTGCTAAGTAAATGGCAGAAGACATAGTGGTTTTATACTATTACGACTAAAAACCCTGAGTCATATAATTCTATAACAACAAACTTACAAAGTCCTCAAGGACGATATTGTAAACTGACCTTAAACACGATGACGACTAAAGCCTGTTTTGCTCTTTTGACAGCCAGAAAGACTTTGTTGTTGTGAATGGTAAAAAAATACTTCTTTGAAGATACTTACTCAGATATACCACCAACAGGTTTTGTTGACTTATTTAATACTTTAAGGACGAGTGTAACATGTGCTGCAACTAGAGCAGGTTTCATTATGTTTGGATGTCCGACTGAGTTTACTATAAACAATATGAGCTATAATACAAAACTTATATCTGGTTTTTTACTACCAACAGTTTCCTATAACAGGAAAAGGTGTCATACAAGGAATGTCTGTTCCATTGACTTTAAGTACACCTATTTATATATGTTTCAAACTTAGGTTCAAAGTGCTATTCGAATGTTGACAGAAACTACTATGACCAAAAGATACTCATGCGTATAAACAACACTTTCTCTGCTGGTTTGCCTATTGTTCATTCGAATGCAGAGTTTTCAACCTTAGTGAACTCAAACACTTTGGCAAGTATAACATTGACATTAGTTGACGCAAACTTTGTTCCTGTAAAACTTTTATGTCCTATGTATTTGTCAATGACGGCAGAAAGTTTCGAATTGGAAGATGCAACTGGTGAAAGTATTGTATTACAAGAACAACTTCAACAACAAATAGCTCAAGAACAACAAATGCAACAAATGGAACAACAAAGTCAAGAATAAAAAAATATTATTTTTTTTTATTTTTATAAAAATGTACAGAATAGATGTTTCAGATTTTTATGACTTCCAAGCATTCAGAAATATGTGTCCATTTCGAGACTATAACAAAGCAGTCGAGAATTTGAAACGTTTAGTCATTTATGTCGACTCTGCCCCAGAATGTTATGTTATGAAAGAATGGGATGTAGTCTTTAACAAACCTAAAGCGACAATAGTTTCAGAACAAGAATGTAGACAGAAACTTAAGAAAATAAAAGTTGTACAAGTTGGAATGAAGATGTTAGATGCTTGGGATATCTTATTGTCAAAGTTAGAAGATTTTTCAGTTCGTGGTATAAAGTTTTATACACCTTCTCCAAACTTCTATTCTATCTTCACTGGATATAAATATGAACAAGTAGAATGGAAAGAAAATATTATAGAAGCTTGGTTAGACCATGTCAAAGAAATTATATGCAATGGAAACGAAAAGGTTTATGAGTATATCTTATGTTGGTTTGCAAACATCTTACAACATCCAAGTGCTAAAAAATGAAACTGCTCTCATTATAATTGGAAAACAAGGAACTGGTAAGAATACTTTCTTTACAGATATTTTGTGCAAACTGTTAGAAGGTTATTCGAACCCTAATATGACAAACTTAGAAAACATCTGCGGTAAATTTAACTCTTCAATTGAGAATATGAAACTTATAGTTTGCAATGAACTTCAAAGTATAGATACAACAAAAGTTTTAAACTCAGATGCTTTGAAGAGTCTTATAACAGACAAAGTTGGAGTTGTTGAAAGAAAGTATAAAGACCAAAGAGTTTGTGAAAATGTTGCAAACTTCATTATGGTTTCAAACAATGCTGTTCCGATGAAGTTAGAAAGTTCTGACAGAAGATATGTAGTTGTCAGAACGTCAGATTCTCATATGCAAGATACTGAATATTTTGACGCTTTGTCAGAATGTTTGACATCTGACTTTTACAACCACTTGTTCTCATATTTCATGACATTAGATATTTCTAAGTTCAATCCAAGACAAATTCCACATACCGAAGAGAGACAAACATTGTTAGAAGCAAACAAGAGTGTATATGAACTGTTCATAGATGAAACTGACTTTGTGTCATTAGATGAAAAGTCTTTATATGATGAATATAAACAATATTGTCAAGAATATGGTTATATGGCAGCTTCTAAACGAACATTCTTGGCAAATGTCAAAAGTCTTTTAGACGTTCAGAATGGTGTATATACAAAGAAAAATTTTTCTGAGTAAATTTTAAAAAAATATTTTTTTATCCGATAGAAAAGATGACGAAATATATTTCAGTCAACAAATATATGTCAGGACTTAAAGAAGAACTAGAACCATTCACATATTTGAATGTTTACTTCTACCATTTTGAAAAGTCTACATTTGACAAAGTTTGGAACATCGAACCAGTTAAGTTTGCTGTCGTGACTAAAAACGGTGCGAAATTTGAAGACTTAGACATAGAAGGTTTGTTAGCAGTCAAAGAAAATTTTGACAGAAGGTTCTCAAACCTTAAAGAAGGCAAAGCATACAAACTTGTTATACCTTATGAACCAAAGAAAGCAGACGACTATGAATATTATGAGTCTAAGATAGTTGAAGTTCAAGGTAAATTGGGTAAAAAGATTTTAGAGTCTAAGCCAGTGTTTGCTCCTAAAGAGGAAGAGAACATTGACATTGACCCAGAAATGTTCTAAAAATAAAATTTTATTTTACATGTCAAATTTCTTCTTCTCTGGCTCTGGTTCTTTCTTCTCTTCTTCTACTTTTTTTCTTTTCTTTCTTTCTTTCTCTCTTCTTCTTCTTTTCTGGTGGAGTTATGTCAAATTTCTCAGAACCATATTTATGTAAAAGTTCTTTGTCCTTTAATAGCTCTTCTATTCTGTTTTCTATTTCATCTTCAAGAACAGCGCATGTGCCTTCTTTGCATTCTAAGAACTTTTGTTGGACTTCATCTTTCCAATCGGCGTCATCTCTGTCAACAAGTCTGTCATGACAAACTTAAAGACTTCTCTGCCTAATGTTTATGGTTCTTGTCATATTCCAGAAACAGAACTTTAGAACAAATTCACCTTTCTTGTTACACTATGTAAGATTTATGGTCGACAGATGTTTTAGAGTCGAAAAGCTTGTCTCGAATATAGATAGCGAAATCGCTAGACATTTTCAAAAAGATAAAAATTTTAATTTTTCTAAA
>NC_067205.1:19496727-19751338 GCF_026262505.1 Trichomonas vaginalis G3
AAACCTACTTGAAAGTCTGAAATACTTCCACTTGGTGGTTCGTATAACTTTGTAGGTTTTCGTAAAAGTCATTTGCCAAGCATAAGAAAAGAGTTTTGGGCGCCAGAAAATGAAGCATGAACAATAATAGCAGCTGGTCGAAAACATCTTTAAATAAATATGGTTCATCTCTTGCATATCGACTGTAAATATTTGCTAAAGGAAGTTCGACTTTCTGATTTAACATTCTTTGCAAATAATACATGACATTGCAGTGAATTCTGTATTATATTTGTTCGTCTTTCTTTGGATTTGTCTTCGTAGATTTGAAATGACACTTGTGAATTTTGTTTGTCATATACAATTCTCACATAAAGTGTGCTCTCGGTATTTTGCATATTCATCAGCATATTTTGCATAACATGAATTTATTTATCTTCTATATTTTTAACGCAGTCTGTAGAGAAGATGAAAGGTCAACTTGTATTAGCTCAATTTCTTCCCACATTTTTCGTTTCCCTTCAGATATATAATCTATATGAAACCTTACAATAAATGGAAAACTTTTATCTTCTACAGACACAAACTTCATTCTACGAAAGCCATAGCTTTGTTGACAGATGGGTCTCTTAGCCATCTTAATGGGTAGTCAAAACGATAGCCTTCATGCTTTACGGTCTCTGTCTCAAACTTTTTGACCGACATTAGTAAAAAGTTCATCTAATGGTTTAGTTGTAGCAACTCTTGAATTTTCTTTTTCTATTGGAAGCATATTTTATCTAGAATAAAAATGTCGAAAGATATTGCTTCCATGAGAGAAATACAACACAACCGACAACTCATTATGCAAGCTCTAAATAAGAACACAACAAACTTTTCAAACTATTCTAAGATATCTGAGTCATTGAAAGAAGGAAACTTAAAACTGACATTAAACCCTTTAACAGATGAGTTTCTAATTTCAAGACAAGAAGAACAATACTGTCTGTATAAATCCAACAAAAGGAACTTTAAACGAGAAACCTATAAATGAACTTCTTTTGAAAACAGATGTTGACAACAAAGCTGACAAAGAATATGTAGACGATGCAATAGCAAAAGAAGAAGAAAGAGCTAACAATGCTTATGCAACAAAAGAACATACTCATCCTGAACTAGCAGACAAAACATATGTTGACAATAAAATGTCAAGTGAAGTGACAAGAGCTGAAAACGAATATTCAAAAAGACTCATACACATACCATTGCAAATATTACAAACTTACAAGAAACCTTAAACAGGAAAAAGTGCCGTTGGACATACACATTCTATATCTGAAATAACAAACTTACAAGAAACCTTAAACAGGAAAAGTGCCGTTGGACATACACATTCTATATCTGAAATAACAGACTTAAACGTTAGCCTTGAAAAGAAAGCAGACAAGAACCATACACATACAAGTTTTACAACTGTTGCTATAGAAAGTATTGAAGGAACGGTTGAAGAAACTGGTGGGGATGCAATTATATTGTAAACCTCCTAACTTTCCACAAGGTTTAACATCGGATGACGACATAACGACGATGAGAAACATTAGATGTAAAGATGTTTATGTCATGAAGGATGAACATAATATTAAATTCACTGCTCAAGATTTATATGACAAGAAAGCAGACAAAACAGAGCTTCAAACATTAAAGACAGAAATACTTCAAACATATTCCTATAGGCTCTATTTATACGTCAATGAACTCTACCAGACCAGAAACAGTTTGGGTTTTGGAACTTGGACTCAAATAGTCGACAGGTTTTTGTATTGTGCAAACTCTTCAAAGGAAACAGGTGGAAGTAAAACGATTTCAGGTGAAAATTTACCTGCACATAGTCACTACATAGATTTAAGTACATCTCAAGCAGGTTGGCATAAGCATAGATTTGGGATTGGTCAGCAATGAAAAAGGTAAAGGATATGATGTTAAAGACAACGTTCAGTTTGCTATAATTGTTTCTGGAGTAACACTGAGGAGAGGAAACCATACACATCGCGTTTCAGGATATACGCAAACAACGGGACAAAGTAAAGACTACATGCCACCTTACATGACAGTTTACGCATGGTATAGAATTGCTTAGTCGTCATTTTCAACTTCTTTAGCATATTCGTCAGGAGTTGTCTTATATTTGTTAGGAACTGTCTTTGAAAGTATACCACCTTGAACTTTGACAAGTTTGAAACGAGGTCTGACAATAGTAGTTTTATCTTCTGCTTGCATGTGTACATTTTGCCATGTTTGCCTAAAACTTCATAATATTCTCTTGTATACTTTCTTCTATTTTTACGAACACGAATGTGAGTACCTGTCGGGTTCCCATTGTTGTCATAGTCAATAGTATTTTCATATGGGTCGCGTTTAGGTATTTCTATTTTTACTTTGTCACCTTTCTGAAGTTTGAAGCCCGGCATTCTTTCTTGTTTGTCTCTTTTGACTAAATTATTAAATATATAGTCTTTCTCTAAGTCAGGGTTGTTTTTCATTTCTTCGGGGGAGTGGTTTCCCAAACCTTTTTGTTTACGGCTATTGTAAATATTTAAAACTTGTCTCATCTTTGCCATGGAGAAGTGTCTATATTTGTCGTCATATGACATTTCATTTGCTTCACCACCTTGTGGTTGTTTAAGTCTCTTAACATTTTTATACAACCGTCAATGACACCAAGAGCAGAATGGTTTTGGTCGACAATGAAATATTGGTTTACATTTTTTGAACGCAGATAGTTTTTTAATCATCTGATTTGAAAGAACTTTCACAGTCAGATGTCAGTTTTGTTGGATGGTATTTGTCAACGAATATTGTCAAAGCAGTTTTCACATCTAAAATATTTTTGGACCATAATGGTATGGCTTCACAGTATCTTGTGTTTTGACCGACAAATATTAGCCAGTATGGTGGTCCATCTTCTCTATACCTCGGAATGTTTTCCAAGATATCCATAAACCAAGCATTTGGTGTTGAACTAAAGATTTTTATCATGAGTGCTTTCTTTGTCGCTTTAGAAACATAGGGGTCCTTGTTTGGATTCGTCATTTTTACCCTATAAGAAATGGGTTTATTTGGCGCATTAGCAGGAGTTGCATCCAGATTTTTGCCCGCAGTGGGAACAATAGCCAGAGGTGTATTTGGAGTTGGAAGGAAGATTTTGAGTACATTAGGTATACTTAAAGAGAAAGCACAACCTATTATACAAACTGTACAGAAAGGTTGGGATGTAGCACGAGATGCAACAAATCTTATTCCAAATCCTGAAACAAGAGGAAAAGTTCAAGGATGGATGGACAATGTAGGAAGACAAGCAGGAAACTATTATAACAAAGCAAATGACTACTATAACCAAGCAGGACACTATATGGACCAAGGTGAAAGATTCTTTAACAGAGGATATAACCATGCACAACAATGGGTAAACAATAACCAACCTCAACCGCCTCAAACGTGGGGAATGTAAAGTTTTTTACTGAGATGAAATGAACAATACATTGAGACAAATGGGTTCAAGATGGATTTGTCGACTTCAGCAGTTACACAACGTGTTTGTCAAGTTCTTCCTATACCTCAGGAAGTTTTAGACCGACTTAAAAAAAACAACAACAGTTGAAAAAAACAAACTAAAATTTTTTACTGAGATGAAATGACCGAAGAAGTTGAAACGGTAGATTTGACACCACAAACAAAAAGTTCAGAACCATTGTCAAAACCTGTCAAAGAACTTACAGATGAAGAGAAAAATTCAATAATAGAAAGTGCCAGGTCTGGAAATACAAACCCTAACTATAAAGTCACTTTTCATAGAAATGGAACGGCTAGTATCTAAAAAAGAAACAGACTCTCACAAATAAAAATATTGAAGTCTGAAGGAGCTTTCGAGACAACAGATGGAAAAGTTTACTTCACTGACCAACAGTTCATTATAGAACATCTCATTGACTTAGAGTCGAAATATTCTAAACTTTACAACAAACACAAAAAGTTGAAAGGAAAACAAAAACAAATGGCATATGATATTTATGAAGATGTTGACGACACAACTGTTCCTGCAGGTGAGGTAAAGTCAGAGGAACCGAAAAGTGACGAAAAACCGATAGAAGAAGAGAAACCAAAAACTGAAGATAAAAAAACCAAAGTTTAGTTTCCAAACTAAACCAAGTCAACCTTCATTAGCTGGTATGGGTTGGCGTCAAAGACTTATGGCAGCAGGCGGTTATGTTAAGTAAAGAAAAAACATTTTTTTATTTTATAAAAATGCCCCATATAGAATGATAGAAAGTCTGCTAGAATAAAAGCAGAGTTGCAAAGATATGGTTGGAGAGTTTCGAAGAATTTAAATATAGGAAGGGAAGACCATAAAAGTCTATGACAAAACTGGCTGGTCTTCGCTACGAAATGGATTTGGAAACAGCACGTGCCAATTATCCAAACAGACTAGAGAGGTTAGAAGAAGAACGTCTTATGGACATGCCTTTCGATGTTAGTGAACTCAAGTTGAAGGACACGACGGCTTTGCCAGATTCTACTGGAAACATGACGAACAATTGCATCCTTTGAGAAGGAAAAAAGGAGTGCAAGAGATGGTCATGCTCCCATGGAAAGAACAAGATATGCATATGAAGTACCGTGAAGTTAGAAGTCAAATTACATCTGGTCGAACCTTTACAGTAAACTTTGACGAAGGAAAGAACAAAGAAGGCTTCATGGAGTACTTGCTGCATACAAGACGGAAATAAGAAAGGACAACAATCTCAGATTGACCATAACAGATTTGGATGGTCACATTTACTATGCACATGGCAATGAACAACAGCCGCAAAACTTCTTGACGCTTTCAAGACTACAAAGGAGAGAACAAATGGTTGACTCCGACTCAGACATTTTGAATGCAATTGAAGGAATTGCAAGTGTCAAGTTCGAATGGTACCAACCTAACCTCAAGCAGTCAGACAACATGCTGGATACTTTCCGTTCATAAATAAAGTCTGACATTGACTTGACAAGGTATGGAATTTACAATTCAATTGAAACAATTGTCAATGAACCTTGTATTCTTACATGTCTCAGGAACTCTGGTCTTGTTACAGATGAGAAGATGAAGTATCTTGAGTCATGTGTGAAGACAAGGTACATTCTCAGAGGTCAATTGGCAAAAATTGCACCGTTGGCAAATGTCAATATCCGAGTCAACATACCTACAGCTAAAGGTTCTTCACATGACGACTATGTTGTTGAGTTCAATTTACCATGGTTGAAGATTGCAATTGTCCACAACCACTTCATGTTGAACGAAAGTCTTACAAACCCATTGTTCGGAAAAGGCAAGTGCAACATTGTCAGAGCTGTAAACATTCTTTTCGAGAAAGGTTTGTTGGAACCAATTCCAGATGACAAGCTGACAGAAACTTTTGTACCAAAAGACGAAACAAACTTTTCACTGTTAGCAAGACCAAAAGTTGTTCCAGACAAAGTTCTAGTACAAAAGAAGTACACAATTCCAAAAGGAGTTGGATTGTTCGGATACCAACCTGAACCAGAAGAACTTCCAATGAGGTTGCAAGAACTTCAAGATGCTATAAACAAACTTCCATTGAGACATCCAATTGACGTCAAATTGTATTGGAGAGCATCTGAGTTAGGTCAGAAGGTTTTATATGAAACAGGTTGCTTCGACGATGTTTATGAGATAACAGGAGAAGTTTCTCAGAAGATAAGAGACTCACTTGAATTTCCACAAACTGGACCAATTGGTTGCGACAAGTTCGACTCAGATGAAAAGATATACTATGTCGACCTTAACGCTGCATACATGAGGTTTGTCCAATATATTCGACTGGAATTCCAAACGAAGATGGTGAGTTCCCGGGAAGGAACTATACAGTTGGAAAAGTCATACAACAACTGTATGATATTAGGAAAGCTTCAAACCCCAAACTTGCAATGACACTCAAATTGCTTATGAATTCGACATGGGGATATTCCATTAAGAAACCTCAAGAGATGAAGAGTAAACATTATGAGAAGGTCGACAACTTTGTTGAAAGGTTTTCTCCTTTTGTTTTGAAGTACGAATTCACTCAAGGTCAAAGTGGCTTAGTAACCACATTAAAACCTATTGTCGAACATTGGTCTTACCCTCAGTTCGCAAAGGCAGTCCTTGACAACTACAACAAATTCTT
Organism: Trichomonas vaginalis G3; assembly: GCF_026262505.1. Lineage (NCBI taxonomy): Eukaryota > Parabasalia > Trichomonadida > Trichomonadidae > Trichomonas > Trichomonas vaginalis. The sequence continues at coordinate 19,502,913 of NC_067205.1, forward strand.
CTCCGAAGTCAAATCGAAAGTTGTGGTTTACTATGAGAACATTGACGCACTCATGACGAACGAAGAAGGATACAACAAACTCATTGAAATGGGAATGGTCGGTGAAAAGATGGGTCAATTCAAATTGGACAAAATTTTCACCGAAGTTCATGTCCTCTCCAAGCGTAAGTACTGGGGCATACTTGAAGACGGCACAAAAATAAAACATTGCATGAAATAAAAATTTTTATTCGAATTTGAATTAAAATGTGGGAATTCTTGGGAACGGGAAAGGCTTATTTACTTGAGGAACAGGTAAAGGTGGTGGAGGTGGAGGTGGTGGCAACCAGTCCATTTTATATTCCTTCCTAGCTAATTTCCGTTTAATTTCATGGTCGCCCTCGGAGTCTTTGAATCGGACAGGTCGAGTTACACCATTCTTGGTCTCAAACTCATATATAACCTGTTTGTCTGTATTTTCGTCGACTATGGCACGAGACACGAACATTGACCAAACGGACAAAAAGTGTCATTTCGGATGGTCACGCAGCCAATCGCATTCGAGCACTTCGAAGAAGCCTTACGTTCCAAGGGAGAGGGTGTCTGGTGCAAGGCAGAGGTCATGAAACTCTACGAGCAGTACATCCTCAATGCCTGGGAGGACAAATCGTCCTTGGATTGGCAATTCTACCAATCCTCTGGACGACCTCCTACGCAACTGGGATAACGAAAGAGCCCAATTCAAAGGTCGGGAACTAATTTTGCAAATTACCTTAATTTAACATACTTATCCAAATAAACACCTAAATTTACTTGGGGTTTCCCCCTAAAATAAAATTTTTTTTACTCTTAGAACCACTCGAGGTTTCTCCTTACGGTTGTTGAGCTTGTCACCGTCAATGTGTCTGACCTGTCTTCTTGTCTGGATTTGGAACCCATTGAATTGCGACAAGCTTGCCCATGGAGAATTGAACCGCGATTCCGAAGGTTAAGGTTCAAGTGTCCCAAGTTGTTGAGGACTGGGGTAAGAACCTTGCCTGTCTCCTTGTTGCGGATTTGGTATGGGTAGGGTTGGGGAAATTTCGTAAGCGTCATCGGCAACAAGGGTTGCCCAAACTTCCTTTTCTTCGTGTTTCTCTTCTTCTTCTTCCTCTTCTTCCTCTTCTTCCTCTTCTTTGATAATACCTTCTTCAATTTGGTACTCACGAAGTACGGTGTTGCATGTTCTGTCCTTTCCGAGTACCTTCCAGATGGCGTCTATCTCTTCGAAGAAACGGTAGATGAGTCTGGCAAGGTCTCGGTTCTCTCTCGCGTAAATGTGCAAGGTTTCCGTGAAATCGTTCAGGCATTTCTCATTGGAAGCTTGGTTCGTGAGGACTTCGACTTTGAGATTGGTCATCTCTGTCATAAGACTACTTTGGAGAGTCTTAATGGTGTTTGTCAGATGAGCTTTCAATTGGGCAATTTGAATTTGAACTGGGCGCTTGTCTGGCAACCTTGAAAGGACATCTGCTATTGTGTTCGGCTTCGGTGCTTGTTCGGACATCGAAAAAATGAAGTGGTTTGAGAATGGCGGTTTTACTTCAAAAAGCTTGTTATGACAGTTATGTCATACAACAAGTTTAAAATAATATCTTGTTCTTCTTCTGAACGTTTGTTGTCTCTTCCGATAAAAGTTTCGAACATGAGAACCAAAAAACGTTTTTTGAGATTGCGGAAGAGTTCAGGCAAACGTTCATATTCTGGATATGTTGGGAGCAGTTCAAAACATCTGAGCTGACTTTCGGACAAAATTGGGACAATGTCAACAAATTCATCTTTGGTCGGACTGCTTGAAGGTAAGTCCCTTACATGTAAGTAGCTCTGGTAAAGTCTTCTCATTTCTGCTAACTTTTGGAGTATAGCTTCGTAGTTTAGAAGTTTTAATTTTAATTGTCTTATTCCACTCTTGACATCTAAACGGTAACTATCCATGAGGTCAAGAGTAGCTTTGGTAGCTTTAAGTGGAGCTATCTGTTCCTTGACTTGTGCAATTTTGGTTGCAATTGTGGTTTGAGCTCCTTCAAGTTCGCCGTCTATGTCGTTCTCAACACCTTCAACCATAGCTTGAAACTCTTCATCGGTCCATTGAGTTTGGTGTGGGACGAATTTAACTTGCTTCATTCAAAAAATGAAAAAAATGTTTTTACTCTAAACGTTAAGGTTTACTGAACTGGTTGGATGTCGCCTTCACAGGTTATGTAGAACGGCTGACCCGAGAAGTGAAGGAGACCCTTGAGAATTTGGCTCATTCTTGGGAAAGGGTTCTCTCTGGTTGGAAGTTGTATCCAAGGACGCTTTGCAAAGAACTTGAGAAGAGCTTCTTTCTTTGCTTGCTTTATGTCGTCGTAGGCTGTCCCGTCTGGTATTTGAATTGGAATTCCAGTCGAAGTCTCGAGATTCAAGGCAGCCCTTCCCGTTATCCAACCGCTAACAAGCTTGCCTTTTACATTCTGCCTGAGGAAGTCTTTAACAAGCTCGTTAATTTCAATTAGGTAAATTGCCTCGTCGGTAGGTTCGACCTCGACCATTGCTACTGTCAGAAAAAGTACTGCTACTGTCAGAAAAAGTACTGCTACTGTCAGTAAAAGTACTGCTACTGTCAGTAAAAGTACTGCTACTGTCAGTAAAAGTACTGCTATTGTCAGTAAAAAGGAAAATTTGAGAGGGTTTTCGACGATAAAGTACTGCTACTGTCAGTAAAAGTACTGCTACTGTCAGTAAAAGTACTGCTACTGTCAGAAAAAGTACTGCTACTGTCAGTAAAAGTACTGCTACTGTCAGTAAAAGTACTGCTACTGTCAGTAAAAGTACTGCTATTGTCAGTAAAAAGGAAAATTTGAGAGGGTTTTCGACGATAAAGTACTGCTACTGTCAGTAAAAGTACTGCTACTGTCAGTAAAAGTACTGCTACTGTCAGAAAAAGTACTGCTACTGTCAGTAAAAGTACTGCTACTGTCAGAAAAAGTACTGCTACTGTCAGTAAAAGTACTGCTACTGTCAGTAGCAGTACTGCTAGTAGCAGAGATTTTTATCGTTGTGGTCCGACGGTTAAGCCACAAACGAATGTCCGACGTCCCACCAACCGAGTCCATTCCCAAACCAGAGGAACCTAAAGAACCACAACAGTCTCCTCAGCAACCTCAGTTCCAGCAAGTACCTCCGATTTACTACCAATTTCCACCTCAAGGTTACTACCCACCACAAGGCTTCCCGAACTACCCTCCTCAGCCTATGCCTTACTTCCCCAACCCTTGGATGTTTATGCAAAACCCTGCCCCACAATTCCAATCTCAATCCAAGAGAGACCAAGAGTTCGAAGAAGGTCTGAACCGCTTACGCAAAGATTATGCTACTGCCCCTATGGAAGACGACAGGCTTTCAGTCTCTTCCCTCAAATCGACCGATTCGACTCGTACCACAGATTCGGTTCGTGACCGTGAAGACTACCTCAAGCAGTCTGAGAGACTCTTCATCCTACAACCATTTACAGTTGGAGCTCTCAAGAACATGCGCAATTACGAAGGTCAGACACCAGCTGGAGACCGCAAAACAGATGTACTCGCAAGAGCCGTCCAGCTCGTCAAAACAAAGACTGAGATAGTCGACTTCATTCTTGCAGCTTGCCCATACAAGTAAAAAAAATAAACAATTACGAGTTAAACTTTTTATTCTTTCTTTTCTGAGTTGTTTAGAGCTGGTTTCTCTTGTAGGAACCTTTCGTACTCTTCCATGGTCATGTAATTGCGAATTTTGTACGCAATTCCAGGTTCGTTGTTTTTGAACCTGATGTATGTAACGCTTCCATCCTCCTCAGGGAAGTAAGCTGCTAACATCTGACCAAGTTTTCTCGGTGACTCGGAGCTCATAAAAATGTCACTTTTTAAATGTTAAGTTTTTAGTCTTATTTTACCCTTTGTTTACCCTTTGTTTGTCAAGGTAGTATTGGAGTGCAATTTCTCCAAATTCTCTGTGTCGGAGTTCTTCAGCATTTTCCAAGGTGTACCTGGAGAACTCAAAAAAGTTGTCAAGAAGATACTGCCATGCTGCTCTTCTGAGTTCGTCGGTATTTTGGAAGTGTTGCACCTTCGAGTCTTCGGACATGAAAAAAATGACACTTTTTCTATTAAACCGTTTTTGACATTTCTCATGAGTGAGTATAGTTCTGCCGAACCATTGGAAGAGAAGAAGTACCCTTGCTGGCAAAAGACAAAAATAGTTGCCTTAGTTGTCATTGCAATTGTACTCGTAATTGAATTCATTGTACTTCTCTTCACGTACATAAAACTCAGCAATGGTATTTGCTTTAAGAAGCTACCATCTTACTAAGACTAAACACTTAGATTTTTCAAGCTTGACTTTTTACAATTTGAACTTTGTTGCTGAATTCAGCAAAAATATAATTTAGGGTAGAAGGTTAGATCTAACCTCTTTTCTAACCTCTTTTCTACCCTCTTGAATTTTCATGAATTTCCTTAAGATAGAAAAAATAAAGTTAGTTTTTTTGTATTTTTTTGTATGTAAGATATGATTTCAGGGGTTATCTAATGAAAAAGTGTCATTTTTTTGTATTTGACGAGAATGTCGGGTAGAAGGTTAGATCTAACCTGTTTTTAACCTGTTTTCTACCTCTTGAATTTTCATGAATTTTCCCGAAATAAAAAATAAAGTTAGTTTTTTTAAAAAAATATTTTTTATTTTTATTGTAAGAACATGTTAGCAACAACAGCACCAAACTCGTTAGTCATGAACCCAACTTCAATGTTAGTAGAAATGAAAAGCTTTATTCCTTCTTCATATACTTTTGAAACAGAAATCCAGAAGATAAAGCAAGAACTTTTAACAAGTAATTTAGACTGTACCGCACAGGATGAAACAAATGAACAGTATCTTTATGAAATGGAGGACATTATTGACCATTTGCCTAAACTACCTGAAATCCAACAACAAAAACTCACTATTCCTGAATTCGACGAAAATTGAAGTCAAAGCACTGACTCAGTAGAAATAAAGAAGTTCATACGAAAGGTAAATTATGAATTCCTTGGTTTTCATTGCAACCATAAAGTTATGGACAAAGATTGCGACATGGTATATAAGAATGTTTCTGACATATATAAATCTGAAGAATTTAAGACCTACGACAACTTTGTTACATTAGTTGCAAAATGTGTATGGCAGATAAGAGATAAAGATAAAAGATGTAAAATATGGAATGAACAAATAAGACCCGCTATGTTTGAGATGAAGAGAGCAATTGACGCTTTAGTTGTTTTAGCAGGTAAGGTTTCAGAATATAACGCAAAAATGAACCCGCAATGTTCAAAATGTAAAGCAGCAATGAGGAGATATAACTACTCCGTCAAAGAGATAGAAAGAATGAGAAACGACTATGCAGATTTAAAGAAAGAAGCAGAGAAACCAGCAGAAAATAAAATGGACATGTTAGCATTTCTGAACAAAAACTATCCAACTGCTGACGATTTCCTTCTATCTGACGTCAAGAAGAAGTATAAAGAAACCTTCGGCATAGTTAAAACATTCGATGTACTAAAAGAAGAAATAGAAGCTACAAAACTGTTTAAAGTCTCACGAATTCATAACGTTTACCATGTAAAACGCTTATAAAATAACTGGGGTAGAAAAGAGGTTAGAAAACAGGTTAGATCTAACCTTCTACCCTAAAATATATTTTTATTGAATTCAGCAACAAAATTCTGAGTAAAATAATTTTTAGGGCATGTGTCAAACCGTTGAGTTTTCACAAAATTTAAAAAATAAAGTTTACCATGTAAAACGCTTATAAAATAACAGAGTATTTTGACAACTTCAAACAAGTAGAGTAAATGAACTCTTTATTTTTCAAGCTTGACTTTTTACAATTTGAACTTTGTTTGCGTAGATATGAATTCTGAAAGAAGTATGAGGGTCTTGTATGACTTTGTACTTCTCCCATAGTTCATGTCTGTCAAACTTACCTGCCATGGACTCTTTCATAAGTTCCATGAAATCGTCTTCGGACAATCCGGGGAAAAGTATAATGTCAGTAAGTATTCTCTTTACATCCTTACTTAAACTCTTTGCTGTCTGTACACATATTACGACTGAGATGTTAAAGTGTCTGAGCTTCTTAAGAATTCGACACATATCTTGTTCTCTATTCTTAAGCAAAGGATGAGAAGCAAAGTCATCTAAGATAAGAAGACACCTATGAGGGTAAGTCTTCCAATCGTACGATTGCAATTTCTTCGAAATGTATTCTATCTCTTTCTGTTTGTTTCTGAAGTGTTTCTTCTCTAATATTCTCTGCATTTCCTCATTTGGGTCTTTAAACTTAGAATTTATATACTCATTTATAGCATTGTACTTCAAAACTCTTCTTTGGTACTTCTTTATCCAATCTAACAACTCAGTATCCTTTATACATACTAACTTAGACTTCTTTATAATATCTTTGAACGAATTGACGGTTTGGTCAAATTGACCAGAAGTACTACAAATGACAACTAACTCATAGAATGGGTTCTTCTCATCTAGTTCTTGTTGTTGTGCAGCCATTTTAAGATAAGTGAAAGTCTTACCCGACCCAGGTGGTGCAATTAGACCTGTTATACCATTCTGAGCAAATAAGAACTTGTCATGTATAGGTTTTATCTGAGCATTTTCTAACTTCCTCTTGTTCTTGTTTAAAACATTCTCAAATTTCTTGTCAATGTCAGCAAACTTTTTTTCTAACATATTTTTAGAAAAATTAAAATTTTTATCTTTTAGAAAATGTCTAGCGATTTCGCTATCTATATTCGAGACAAGCTTTTCGACAGCAAAACATCTGTCGACCATAAAATCTTACATAGTGTAAACAAGAAAGGTGAATTTGTTCTAAAGTTCTGTTTCTGGGAATATGACAAGAACCATAAAACATTAAGCAGAGCAGTCTTAAAATTTGTCAATGACAGACTTGTTGACAGAGATGACGCCTCTTGGAGAGATGAAGTCCAACAAAACTTCTTAGAATGCAAAGAAGACACATGCGCTGTTCTTGAAGATGAAATAGAAAACAGAATAGATGAGCTATTAAAGGACAAAGAACTTTTACATAAATATGGTTCGGAGAAATTTGACATAACTCCACCAGAGAAGAAGAAGAAGAAAGAAAAGAAAGAGAAAAAAGTAGAAGAGAAGAAAGAGAAGAAAGTAGAAGAGAAAAAAGAACCTGAACCAGTTCCAGAGAAAAAGAAATTTGACATGTAAAAATAAAATTTTATTTTTAGAACATTTCTGGGTCAATGTCAATGTTCTCTTCCTCTTTAGGAGCAAACACTGGCTTAGACTCTAAAATCTTTTTACCCAATTTACCTTGAACTTCAACTATCTTAGACTCATAATATTCATAGTCGTCTGCTTTCTTTGGTTCATAAGGTATAACAAGTTTGTATGCTTTGCCTTCTTTAAGGTTTGAGAACCTTCTGTCAAAATTTTCTTTGACTGCTAACAAACCTTCTATGTCTAAGTCTTCAAATTTCGCACCATTTTTAGTCACAATAGCAAACTTAACTGGTTCGATGTTCCAAACTTTGCTGAATGAAGACTTTTCAAAATGGTAGAAGTAAACATTCAAATATGTGAATGGGTCTAGTTCTTCTTTAAGTCCTGACATGTACTTGTTTACTGAGATGAATTTTGCCATCTTTTCTATCGGATAAAAAAAATATTTTTTTTTAAATTTACTCATAAAAATTTTTCTTTGTATATACACCATTCTGTACGTCTAAAAGACTTTTGACATTTGCCAAGAATGTTCGTTTAGAAGCTGTCATATAACCATATTCTTGACAATATTGTTTATACGAATCGTACAATGACCTTTCATCTAATGACACAAAGTCAGTTTCATCTATGAACAGTTCATATACACTCTTGTTTGCTTCTAACAATGTTTGTCTCTCTTCGGTATGTGGAATTTGTCTTGGATTGAACTTAGAAATATCTAATGTCATAAAATATGAGAACAAGTGGTTGTAAAAATCAGATGTCAAAGTTTCTGCTAAGTCGTCAAAATATTCTGTATCTTGCATATGAGCTTCTGACGTTCTGACAACTACATATCTTCTGTCAGAACTTTCTAACTTCATCGGAACAGTATTGTTTGAAACCATAATGAAGTTTGCAACATTCTCACAAACTCTTTGGTCTTTATATTTTCTTTCAACAACTCCAACTTTGTCTGTTATAAGACTCTTCAAAGCATCTGAGTTCAAAACTTTTGTTGTATCTATACTTTGAAGTTCATTGCAAACTATAAGTTTCATATTCTCAATTGAAGAGTTAAATTTACCGCAGATGTTTTCTAAGTTTGTCATATTCGGGTTCGAATAACCTTCTAACAGTTTGCACAAAATATCTGTAAAGAATGTGTTCTTACCTGTTCCTTGTTTTCCAATTATAATGAGAGCAGTTTCATTCTTAGCACTTGGATGTTGTAAGATGTTTGCAAACCAACATAAGATATACTCATAGACTCTTTCGTTTCCATTGCATATAATTTCTTTGACATGGTCTAACCAAGCTTCTATAATATTTTCTTTCCATTCTACTTGTTCATATTTATATCCAGTGAAGATAGAATAGAAGTTTGGAGAAGGTGTATAGAACTTTATACCTCGAACTGAAAAATCTTCTAACTTTGACAATAAGATATCCCAAGCATCTAACATCTTCATACCAACTTGTACGACTTTTATTTTCTTAAGTTTCTGTCTACATTCTTGTTCAGACACTATTGTCGCTTTAGGTTTGTTAAAGACTACATCCCATTCTTTCATAACATAACATTCTGGGGCAGAGTCAACATAAATGACTAAACGTTTCAAATTCTCGACTGCTTTGTTATAGTCTCTAAATGGACACATATTTCTGAATGCTTGGAAGTCATAAAAATCTGAAACATCTATTCTGTACATTTTTATAAAAATAAAAAAAATATTTTTTTTATTCTTGACTTTGTTGTTCCATTTGTTGCATTTGTTGTTCTTGAGCTATTTGTTGTTGAAGTTGTTCTTGTAATACAATACTTTCACCAGTTGCATCTTCCAATTCGAAACTTTCTGCCGTCATTGACAAATACATAGGACATAAAAGTTTTACAGGAACAAAGTTTGCGTCAACTAATGTCAACGTTATACTTGCCAATGTTTGAGTTCACTAAGGTTGAAAATTCTGCATTCGAATGAACAATAGGCAAACCAGCAGAGAAAGTATTGTTTATACGCATAAGTATCTTTTGGTCATAGTAGTTTCTGTCGACATTCGAATAGCACTTTGAACCTAAGTTTGAAACAATATATAAAATAGGTGTGCTTAATGTCAATGGAATAGACATTCCTTGTATGACACCTTTTCCTGTTATAGGAAACTGTTGGTAGTAAAAACCAGAAATAAGTTTTGTATTATAGCTCATATTGTTTATAGTAAACTCAGTCGGACATCCAAACATAACGAAACCTGCTCTAGTTGCAGCACATGTTACACCCGTACTTAAAGTATTAAATAAGTCAACAAAACCTGTTGGTGGTATATCTGAGTAAGTATCTTCAAAGGAGTATTTTTACCATTCACAACAATAAAGTCTTCTGGTGTCAAAAGAGCAAAACAGGCTTTAGTCGTCATTGTGTTTAAGGTTAGTTTACAATACCGTCCTTGAGGACTTTGTAAGTTTGTTGTTATAGAATTATATGACTCAGGGTTTTTAGTCGTAATAGTATAAACCATTATATCTTCTGCCATTTATATATATTTAAAAGTTTTTCTGAAAGTGGAGAAGAACTTCATCTAAACTTTCACATGGCGTTTCTTGAAGTTCTCTGTCTAAGAAGTTCAAATATTTTGTAAAGACATAGAACTTTCCTTTGTCTACACGAACAAACAAAACAGGGTCTTTCATATCGTTCAAAAGTGTGTAAAGTCCTTTACATGAAATAAAGTCTATATTATTTTTCTTCAAACATCTTTCAAGAAGTTTTGACATTTTACTTAGCAAATAAATTTTAATGAAATGTTGTGGTCGTCAAATATTTTTATGACGTCTGGGAAACTATACTTTAAGTTCAACGTTTCACCTCCTTTCATAACGTATATCTTGTCAATGACATTATATGAAACACCACAGCAACTAATGTCGGGTTCTATTTCTTTGATGTTTATATCGTCTGCCTCTGTCAAAAGTTTCAATAGTTCTTTCAAAACTTCATGAGGTGCAATGACATATGAGTTCACTTTTACAGGGTTGTGTTCGACCAAGTTTAACATTATACCTAAAGCTTGACAAATCTTCTCCTGAGTTTGAAGTTTGTCTTTCAGTTGTTGGTAGTCGTTTCGAATATCTGCAACAGAACTTAAGTCTCTGCTAACTTCAGGATATGTTGGTTCTTTTACAGGAACAATTGCTATACCATCTTCGTCTTCGTATGGTTTCCCCACTTCAACATCTCTGTCTTTGACATTGACAACAACACTTTGACTGTTTGTTTGAGTTGGTGAATTTAACTTCACATCTGCCACCGCCATTAAACCTTTTGAAACACTTACGCTTCTATTTTCGGAAATGACATTTTACTTAGAATAAAAGATGGACGTATTCGAGTATCTCTTCGAATTGAAGCAGAACAAAGTTTACACACACAAACAATACAAATACATTGACAGAATAGTTCTTTATACAAACAATGGAAAATGTTATAGAATAGCAATATTTGCTGAACCAAAATATTTCCATAAAGCAAAGAAAGTTGGTATAACTGAAATGGTGAAAGTTCTTGACGTTGACAAAAATATAACAACAAAACTTACAGATATTTCTAAAGGAAAGTTTATCTTACAATATTATGTCAAAACTGGCGTACTGTCAATATTTGACGGAGAGAAGTCAGTTCAAGAACAACTTACTGACCTGCTGCCAAAATCTGCTCGATGGAAGCTGTCGTTATGCCAATCTGAGGAGCCCCAGCAGGTTTCATCGAACGAATCTTCAAAAGAGCATCTTCCGTGAAAAGTGCTATTGGTTTTGTAAACTTCTTTGCTCTCAGTTCATCTGGACCGTCTCTGTCACCAGTATATTGTATTTGTACAGTACCAACAGTTGAAATACCACCCATAAAGTCTTCTGAGTCAGCAAATGGAATGCCAAGCCAAAAGTTTGAACGGTCTCCATTTGTATATTGAGTTTTTTGACCTCCTGTATGAGTCCATACTTTCACATATGGCATAATAGAACTTTGCATTTCAGGGTTAATGGTCGTTGTGAAGTTGTTGTTAAAGTTCATAGCATCTAATGTCAAGTTGTATGACCTCATATCCTCAACTGTAGAATATTCTTCTCTTGGATAATATTTGCCATCTATGTTTATATGATATTTAATACCGGGGTTGTAGAAACAAGAATAGTCATTTATAGTTCGTCTGAACAGTACAAACATAGTATCTGCATGTTTCATTGCAGTTGTTAAAGCAATATCTGTTCTTGCACCTGGGTCAGCACTTTGGTTTCCAACTTCACCTGCAAAGTCTTTGACAGATATTTGGTGTATAGGGAACATAAGTGGAACTGCAATATATTTGGCAGCTAAAGCATTTGAAATATCTGGGTCCAACATATAGACTGCAAGTCTGCTTTCTATTCTCTTGCATTCAAACTTTTCGCATGTAAACTTAACTGGGTCCCAAGCAGTTCCAGCAGCATTGAAATAATAGTTTACTTCATTGTTGAAGTTTGAGAAACCAAAGTCTAAGTCAACTTTGTCTTTGCAAAAGTCACAGAACTTGGCTCCACCAGTTCCAGCTACAGTAATGCTGAATGGGTCTTGTGTTGGTGCAATGACTAAGTTATTTTTGCTTGGAGTAAGTTCAATAGAAATTTTTCCTGCCCAGTTTGGCAAGTATCTTAAAAACCTGAAGATGAGGAAAGATGACAAAGGAACTCTAAGTTTCAGTTTTACTTTAGTGGCAGCAGTTCCATCTGAACCAGAAAGGTTAACATAAACTCCTGGAACGTTAGGGTCAAGTCTTCTTATTTTCTCAATATTTGCATACTGGTCTGTTTGTTCTCTAGCTTGTGGTTGTACTGAGTTTCTCAAAGCGAACCATTCATAGTTTGCCCATGTTACTGTTTGAACTAAGTCAGAGTTAGAATATATCTTATATCCCATGAAAACTTCTGGAGCATATTGGTATCCGACATAGAAAATTCCATTGCAACCTTTCTTGTCAGACAACTTGGCAGAAGGTTTTATTTCAATGTCTTGTTCCACGTATAAGAATGAGTTGTCAATAGAAATAATATGAAACCTGTCGCAAGCAATATCTACTGTTGTTGAAGAACCTTCTCCAAACTCACCTACGTTTACATAAGAAACAGCAGTTGTATATTCGTAAGTTCCAGGAACTATTTCTGACCTTCTAATGGCATTGTCGCATTCGTTATACCATTCGGAAACATTTCCGTTCATGGCATCCAAAACTGTTGGCGTTATATTCTGAGCGGCGTACATTTCATATGGGTAAAAATATAGAATAGTTGGATTTATATATCATAATAGAACCCACTCGGACCAAGCTTTTACTTTGTTCTACTCTTCTTCTTTGGTGTCGCTTTTGGTAACTTGCCCTCTGCTTCAAGTTGTTGCATCTTTGCCTCATGTTCACCTAGTATGTTGTAAATTTCACGTGTCCTTTTTGCCTTTGGGCTCTGGTCGCCCATCTCAGGTAACCTATATCCTAGAAAGATTTTGTCATAGTTTGTATTTGAGTCTTCGCGTATTGTTTGCATGACTCTTTCCTGAGTTTCCGGTTCAAGCTCTTCAAACAGAGCTTGTCCATATGGAATAAGCTCGTTTCCAAATATATGTTTTTGTAGCCATTCTGGTTTTCTTTCCATGTTACCAATAATATCTTTTGTGAATGGGAAAGCTTTTACCCAATGTTTCAGTCTTGCGTCATTTATTTCTGTAGTTGGTTTTATTTTGTCAAGGAACATGTTTTTCAATACTAACATTTCATTTGGTACTGTCCATTTGAGTTTTCTTAAATATTCATCCCTTCTCAGTTCATTGTCTGCAAAGTAAGTTTTTATGACATTTTGTAAACTTTCGTTTGCAAGGTCATGTACAATAGGTTCTCTTCCTTCTATCTCCCTAACTTTCTTTCTAAACTCTTCACCAAATATACCATCTCTATGGTTCTGTGTAGTTCTTTGAGATAAATGTTCTAGAACGTCAGGTGTTATATTTCCATCAGCCATGTTCATTTCATACTGGTCCAAAATATCTGCATGTTTCATATCTTTCAATGGCATTAAAGCCGCGCTGAAAATACCAGCTATATCTGGTTCACCATTCACTTCCATTGCGTCTACAACTTCTTGGAATTGAGGTTGTAAGTTTATGAACCACCTATCCGGATTAGCTTTATGACCCCATCTCATTGTAGTTCCATAGTCTGCAGAAACAAAAGTAGGTTTGTTTCCATATTGGTTAGGTTCTGAATGAACTTTAAACAATGTTTCATTTCTATATGTTTTGGTGAAATTTAACCTTTTATTTTCACCGAGTTCAGCCAAAGATTGAACGTTATATGGTCGTAAGTAAAAAGGATTGTTGTATTTGCGTACACTTTCTTTCAGTTCTTCCATTCTATGCTGAATATTTTCATCTGATGTTGGAGTCTTTTGTATGTCGGTGAACATTTTTCGATATTCTTCTACTATGTCAGCCGAATTTTTCTTAGACTCTTGGAAAGATTCCATATTCTCCGCATACTCTTGTTGAGGGTCAAGATTTTTCGGCTGTTCCAAATCTTCATCTAGTTCTGTGAAGTTAGTTTCCAAAGGAGGGACTTGTTCGTTTCCTTCAGGCTCTTCTAGCTGTTGTTGCTGAACTATTTCTTCCATGTCTGGTTGTATCTGAACTTCTTCCTGTGGAGTTTCTTGTACCTCATCTGCTGGCATTTCATATATTCCGAGACCGTTTTTAACAAGTTCCCTATTTAAGCCATCCGCATTCATAACCCTTTCTTCTTTCGTTCCGTCTCTATTTTTTACGCGTTTCATGAAGATAGTTGAATTATCATTTATCTCTGACACCAAATATCTCGGAGTAAATTCATCCATGTCATTTGGATGATATGCTATTAAATCATATCCCTTAGCGAGCTTGTATTTTCCAGGTTTGAAATTATATCCCATTTGGTGCTGAACCATAAAGCTAAATAGGTTCGGGTCAGTATTTCCTTCCTTGAACTTTCTAATAGCTTCTTTATATCTGTCACTAAAGTCAAGAGTATCTGGGTAACCATAATTTTCCTTAAGCATTTTTAAGAATTCTTGGTTTCCTTGTTCTCTACTTCTTTTATGTCCTTGCTCTGTTTGTGGTGGTTGTGGTGCAGTGTTTTGAACTGTTGGTTGTTGTGCAGTGTTTTGAACTGTTGGTTGTGGTGCAGTGTTTTGAACTGTTGGTTGTTGTGCAGTGTTTTGAACTGTTGGTTGTTGTGCAGTGTTTTGAACTGTTGGTTGTTGTGTTGGTTGTTGTGTTGGTTTTGGTGCATGCCTGTGTCTGTGTCCATGTGACGATGTAAATGTTTTAGGTAGTCCTGGTGCAGGTGCTTCTCTTGGAGGGTTTGGTGGTATATAAGTTCCACTAGCTAGTATATAAGTTCCACCAGCTGGTATATAAGTTCCACCAGCTGGCACATATGTTCCATCTGCAGCATAATGTCCTACCTGACTTTTCGTTTTTAAGAAAGCATTTACTAGGTCTGTTTTGGTCTGTTGTAACTCTTTTTCTTGACTTTCCACAACAGTTGCTCTAACGGCGTCATAGGCACTTTGAACTGCCTGTCTCGTTGCTGCATCTGTTATTTTCGTCATATTTTGTGCTACTTCTCTTAACTCTTTGTCGAAACCTTCAGACTTCAGTTTCTTTCCAGATGAGAAGTCGTTCACTAGTTTCACCTTACTATGAAGAGCTTCGAAGGCGTTCTTAAAGTCAGCATTCATTAAAGCTTCATTTGAACTGTCTTCATCCGCTTGTATTTTTGTCCTTATTGACCCTATAAGTTGGGCTGCTTTAGCGTTGGCTTGGGCATCTAACCAGTCATTATTAGCTTTTATATATTCTGCGCTTTTCATTGCCTTTTGCATGGCTGCGTCGTTATTTTTACTTTCTTGTGCTAAGTTTTCATACTGTACGGTTTGGTTTTGCAACTGTAAAAGTTTTTCTGCCTTTACATTTGCTTCAACTTCTTTTTTATACTCATCGCTATCCATATATGTCTTCAGGGCTTTTTGTTTTATTTCTTCATCTTTCAGTACTTTATATTGAGTAGTATGGTTTTTCAAATTTATAACATCTTGTTCCATTTTTGCTACTTCTGCTGCTTTTTCTGACACTTTTTTCGCATATTCCTCTGTACTTAGTTCTTTCAGTTGTTCTTCTTTCTTCTTTTTCTCTACGTTTAACTCATTGAGTTTCTTTGTGTGTCTGTCATATTCTAGTTTCTTTTCGTTTTCACTTATTTGTTTCTGTATGTCTATGTTTGACTTTTTGACATATGTTATTTGATTTTTGAGTGAACTCAAATTCATTTGACTTTGAGGGTTATAAGCTGTTCCGTCTGCAGCTCCACCATAGCCTGCCATTTTCGCTAAAAGTGCCGCTCTTAAACCTCCACTCTGTGCACCAATAACTCGGTTTAAAAGCATAGGGTTGCTTGACATTTGTTGCAACATAGTGGGGTCATTCATAATTTGTTGTTGCAACTGTTGTTGTGGTGTTAGTTTTACTATTGGATGTTTCAATGCTCTCTTCCTCTTACGTATATTCTTACGTAGCTTACGTGGCATTTTAAGTGAAGTTAAAAAGCGGTTTTGACGGTTGTTTGTATGACACTTTTTGTTCAGCACAAAAAACTATCCGGTCAAAAGTGTTGTCAGTTTTGTAAAATAACCGTCCTATCTCCGTGCCTATGACGAAGAAATCATGAAAATTCAAGAGGGTAGAAAAGAGGTTAGAAAAGAGGTTAGATCTAACCTTCTACCCTAAATTATATTTTTGGTCATTTACACTCATTACGAAGAAGTCTTGACAAAACATGTACGTTCATGTTTGACAAAACATTTACGAAGAAATCATGACAAATTCAAGAGGGTAGAAAAGAGGTTAGAAAAGAGGTTAGATCTAACCTTCTACCCTAAATTATATTTTTGGTCATTTACACTCATTACGAAGAAGTCTTGACAAAACATGTACGTTCATGTTTGACAAAACATTTACGAAGAAGTCTTGACAAAACATTTACGAAGAAGTCTTGACAAAACATTTACGAAGAAGTCTTGACAAAACATGTACGTTCATGTTTGACAAAACATGAAAACATATATAATTTGTGAAAAGCGACACATTATATATAATGTTTTCGACCCAGAAGACTAACAATTTTTCCGAATAAAAACTTCATTTATTACTAAACATCATCAGGGCTAGAAGGCACGAAGTGCCTGGAAGCCCCACTACCTTTTTTTTTTTTTTTTTTTTTTGGTAATGACTAGATATATTATGCACTTTTGAATTCATACATTTTTTGAAAAAATTGTATTTTCAAAAAAAGATGTTGTTTCAGTATGAACTTGAAGAGAAATTTTAAGGAAAATAAGTTTTGAACGCTTAGATAGGGGTAAAATCAGACTTTATGAGGTATGTTGTATAATTATAGTTTGTGCTGTAATATGTCATGAGATCAGAATATGAAGGGAGTATATATGTGTTATTGTCACATGTATATATGTGAGGATAGCTCAGTAGAGTCTGTAAAATAGTTTAGTAGAAGAAAAAGTTATATAAAGAACAAAAAATTAAAAATAAACATTATTAAGTGAAAACCAAAGTTTACCTATTTTATGTAAGTTTTTGTCTTTGTGGGTTGAGGTATATGACAAAAAAGATTGGATAATGCACTCTTGTCGGTCAAACTTCCGCGTTCAAGTTATGAATGCGGAACATTGTTCCATTCTGGGAGACATGCAGAGGCAATGTCTCCCAGAATGAGACACTGCGACCGACAAGAGTGCACAATACACTCTTGTCGGTCAAACTTCCGCGTTCAAGTTATCAATGCGGAACATTGTTCCATTCTGGGAGACATGCAGAGGCAATGTCTCCCAGAATGAGACACTGCGACCGACAGAGTGCACAATACACTCTTGTCGGTCAAACTTCCGCGTTCAAGTTATCAATGCGGAACATTGTTCCATTCTGGGAGACATGCAGAGGCAATGTCTCCCAGAATGAGACACTGCGACCGACAGGAGTGCACAATACACTCTTGTCGGTCAAACTTCCGCGTTCAAGTTATCAATGCGGAACATTGTTCCATTCTGGGAGACATGCAGAGGCAATGTCTCCCAGAATGAGACACTGCGACCGACAGGAGTGCACAATACACTCTTGTCGGTCAAACTTCCGCGTTCAAGTTATCAATGCGGAACATTGTTCCATTCTGGGAGACATGCAGAGGCAATGTCTCCCAGAATGAGACACTGCGACCGACAGGAGTGCACAATACACTCTTGTCGGTCAAACTTCCGCGTTCAAGTTATCAATGCGGAACATTGTTCCATTCTGGGAGACATGCAGAGGCAATGTCTCCCAGAATGAGACACTGCGACCGACAGGAGTGCACAATACACTCTTGTCGGTCAAACTTCCGCGTTCAAGTTATCAATGCGGAACATTGTTCCATTCTGGGAGACATGCAGAGGCAATGTCTCCCAGAATGAGACACTGCGACCGACAGGAGTGCACAATACACTCTTGTCGGTCAAACTTCCGCGTTCAAGTTATCAATGCGGAACATTGTTCCATTCTGGGAGACATGCAGAGGCAATGTCTCCCAGAATGAGACACTGCGACCGACAGGAGTGCACAATACACTCTTGTCGGTCAAACTTCCGCGTTCAAGTTATCAATGCGGAACATTGTTCCATTCTGGGAGACATGCAGAGGCAATGTCTCCCAGAATGAGACACTGCGACCGACAGGAGTGCACAATACACTCTTGTCGGTCAAACTTCCGCGTTCAAGTTATCAATGCGGAACAGTGTCTCATTCGAGGAGCCCTCGAAAAGAACCTCACATCGACTCTCTCTTTCCGGCATCTTTACCGCATAGAAAACTGCTCGTTCGCAACTTTGTGTGCAATCTAAGAGATGATTGCGGTAAAGATGCCGGGAAGATTGATGCTGCAGCCCCAGGCCGCACTCAGATTTCATCCCGCTACACAATTGTTCATCCAACAACTGTCATAGAGGTTGAAATTTTCGACCAGAAGTGAAACATATCATTTTTAAGACTGCGGCGCGCAAGCAAGTTTGAACCTTTCAAGGGTGATCAGTCCTTTACTCATTTCAAGACCTCTTGTTGCCTGATAAAACGATACTTCCTTCCTTGTGGGCCATTGAAAACCGCCCAAACCGTCACAACTTGCTTCCTAAATTTTATTTGCGGAGTAATTATCATGCATATTTTATCGGATAATAATATCAAAGCTAAATTTCATATTATTTTTTAAAGATATGCATTTTCTGTCTAAATTTATTTTTTCTGTTTCCAATTCACGGAATAATATTCTTACAAGCATATACATAGCTAATATATATCATTTTAATAATAATAAAACCAAAATGATGTATTCTTCATATAGTTATTTAAAATTCGTTAACTAGAATTGTATTCAGAACGAGGCAAAGTTAGGAGATACATAAAAACCAATAACTTGATAAGTGATACCTTTTTTCCTGATATATCTATATGTGTTAATGTCAAACACGATTTGGAAAAATTAATTCTTTAAATCGGCTTAAGAATAAGACCAACATCAAAAGCATGGCTAATAAATTAATAAATCAATGTTTAATTACCGATTCATGCATTTTTTTCAAAATTTCAAATTTCAAATTTTTGTTTCTCCAAAATATTAATTGTTTCCACTAGATTAACAAATAAACAATAAATTGGATTAATGTAATGCCCAATCATTCATTTTAAATTTTAGATTTAAAACAATATTTTTCTCCATATTATTCTAACATGAATCGCTATGATATAAGAAATATATTTTCAATATTGAAATTGAAAAATTCTAAAATTTTTGAAATTCAATTTGAGTGTGATGATCGATAACATATATTTTTTAATTAAAATCTTGTGTCGCTATCATATAAATATACTATTTCTAAATTAAAAATAGAAAAAAAGTACTATTTAATGATGAAATTGCAAATAATATCAATATATATATATTCATGCTGATATATTTTGGGAACAGATTGGCAATCACATAAATAGGATTGTGTTAGTTTGTCATGGATATAAAACAAATTTTCGAGCTAATTGAGCGAATTTAAATCACAAACACTTATATTTTCTATTACAAGGTATATTTGTAATATACAACCAGTAAATAGCTTTCTCTAACTTTTACCAGCTTAGATGATAGCAAATTAGATACGAATTTCATGACCCCTCACCAAATTCCACTAAAACATATACAAATAAAAGTACTAAGTGGGTATCATCTAACCCTAGAATTATAGCTCCTAGGACTCATCCTAGATGGTAGTTCTGGAAAAACACCTGGTTTTTGGAGTTGCAAAAGTTAAAAATTGAGGGTAAAACAAATCAAATTCATTTTCCAAAGTTTTCAAGTCACAAAAAACACAAAGCATGTTTTAGACCATGGTTGAAAAAAAAAAAAAAAAAAAAAAGGTAGTGGGGCCTCCAGGCACTTCGTGCCCTCTAGCCCTGAAGATGTTTAGTATAATGAAGTTTTTTTTTTTCTTGGGATGAGCTTCCAGGCGCGTTGCGCCCTCTAGCCCATAAAAAATTTCTGAGGACGAGCCAGCCGTTGACTTTTTTGTAGAGCACTCAAAATAGTATAACTTTGTCCGGACAAGTAAGGGTCTATCGTCGCTACAGGAAAAGTTACCGGCGTTCCAAGGAAGTATACTTTGAGAAGCCTTTCCCCCCTTATAGAATGAGATCGGACGGTTATTTTACAAAACTGACAACACTTTGACCGAGTAGTTTTTTGTGCTGAACAAAAGTGTCATATAAACATCTGTCAAAAACCGCTTTTTAACTTCACTTAAAATGCCACGTAAGCTACGTAAGAATATACGTAAGAGGAAGAGAGCATTGAAACATCCAATAGTAAAACTGACACCACAACAACAGTTGCAACAACAAATGATGAATGACCCCACTATGTTGCAACAAATGTCAAGCAACCCTATGCTTTTAAACCGAGTTATTGGTGCACAGAGTGGAGGTTTAAGAGCGGCACTTTTAGCGAAAATGGCAGGCTATGGTGGAGCTGCAGACGGAACAGCTTATAACCCTCAAAGTCAAATGAATTTGAGTTCACTCAAAAATCAAATAACAGATGTCAAAAAGTCAAACATAGACATACAGAAACAAATAAGTGAAAACGAAAAGAAACTAGAATATGACAGACACACAAAGAAACTCAATGAGTTAAACGTAGAGAAAAAGAAGAAAGAAGAACAACTGAAAGAACTAAGTACAGAGGAATATGCGAAAAAAGTGTCAGAAAAAGCAGCAGAAGTAGCAAAAATGGAACAAGATGTTATAAATTTGAAAAACCATACTACTCAATATAAAGTACTGAAAGATGAAGAAATAAAACAAAAAGCCCTGAAGACATATATGGATAGCGATGAGTATAAAAAAGAAGTTGAAGCAAATGTAAAGGCAGAAAAACTTTTACAGTTGCAAAACCAAACCGTACAGTATGAAAACTTAGCACAAGAAAGTAAAAATAACGACGCAGCCATGCAAAAGGCAATGAAAAGCGCAGAATATATAAAAGCTAATAATGACTGGTTAGATGCCCAAGCCAACGCTAAAGCAGCCCAACTTATAGGGTCAATAAGGACAAAAATACAAGCGGATGAAGACAGTTCAAATGAAGCTTTAATGAATGCTGACTTTAAGAACGCCTTCGAAGCTCTTCATAGTAAGGTGAAACTAGTGAACGACTTCTCATCTGGAAAGAAACTGAAGTCTGAAGGTTTCGACAAAGAGTTAAGAGAAGTAG
This sequence comes from Trichomonas vaginalis G3, assembly GCF_026262505.1. Lineage (NCBI taxonomy): Eukaryota > Parabasalia > Trichomonadida > Trichomonadidae > Trichomonas > Trichomonas vaginalis. The sequence continues at coordinate 19,524,090 of NC_067205.1, forward strand.
CACAAAATATGACGAAAATAACAGATGCAGCAACGAGACAGGCAGTTCAAAGTGCCTATGACGCCGTTAGAGCAACTGTTGTGGAAAGTCAAGAAAAAGAGTTACAACAGACCAAAACAGACCTAGTAAATGCTTTCTTAAAAACGAAAAGTCAGGTAGGACATTATGCTGCAGATGGAACATATGTGCCAGCTGGTGGAACTTATATACCACCAAACCCTCCAAGAGAAGCACCTGCACCAGGACTACCTAAAACATTTACATCGTCACATGGACACAGACACAGGCATGCACCAAAACCAACACAACAACCAACACAACAACCAACAGTTCAAAACACTGCACCACAACCAACAGTTCAAAACACTGCACAGCAACCAACAGTTCAAAACCCTGCACAGCAACCAACAGTTCAAAACCCTGCACAACAACAACCACAAACAGAGCAAGGACATAAAAGAAGTAGAGAACAAGGAAACCAAGAATTCTTAAAAATGCTTAAGGAAGACTATGGTTACCCAGATACTCTTGACTTTAGTGACAGATATAAAGAAGCTATTAGAAAGTTCAAGGAAGGAAATACTGACCCGAACCTATTTAGCTTTATGGTTCAGCACCAAATGGGATATAATTTCAAACCTGGAAAATACAAGCTCGCTAAGGGATATGATTTAATAGCATATCATCCAAATGACATGACTGAATTTACTCCGAGATATTTGGTGTCAGAGCTAAATGATAATTCAACTCTCTTCATGAAACGCGTAAAAAATAGAGACGGAACGAAAGAAGAAAGGTTTATGAGTCCGGATGACTTAGATAGGGAACTTGTTAAAAACGGTCTCGGAATATATGAAATGCCAGCAGATGAGGTACAAGAAACTCCACAGGAAGAAGTTCAGATACAACCAGACATGGAAGAAATAGTTCAGCAACAACAGCTAGAAGAGCCTGAAGGAAACGAACAAGTCCCTCCTTTGGAAACTAACTTCACAGAACTAGATGAAGATTTGGAACAGCCGAAAAATCTTGACCCTCAACAAGTGTATGCGGGGAATATGGAATCTTTCCAAGAGTCTAAGAAAAATTCGGCTGACATAGTAGAAGAATATCGAAAAATGTTCGCCGACATACAAAAGACTCCAACATCAGATGAAAATATTCAGCATAGAATGGAAGAACTGAAAGAAAGTGTACGCAAATACAACAATCCTTTTTACTTACGACCATATAACGTTCAATCTTTGGCTGAACTCGGTGAAAATAAAAGGTTAAATTTCACCAAAACATATAGAAATGAAACATTGTTTAAAGTTCATTCAGAACCTAACCAATATGGAAACAAACCTACTTTTGTTTCTGCAGACTATGGAACTACAATGAGATGGGGTCATAAAGCTAATCCGGATAGGTGGTTCATAAACTTACAACCTCAATTCCAAGAAGTTGTAGACGCAATGGAAGTGAATGGTGAACCAGATATAGCTGGTATTTTCAGCGCGGCTTTAATGCCATTGAAAGATATGAAACATGCAGATATTTTGAACCAGTATGAAATGAACATGGCTGATGGAAATATAACACCTGACGTTCTAGAACATTTATCTCAAAGAACTACACAGAACCATAGAGATGGTATATTTGGTGAAGAGTTTAGAAAGAAAGTTAGGGAGAGAGAAGGAAGAGAACCTATTGTACATGACCTTGCAAACGAAAGTTTGCAAAATGTCATAAAAACTTACTTTGCAGACAATGAACCGAGAAGGGATGAATATTTAAGAAAACTCAAATGGACAGTACCAAATGAAATGTTAGTATTGAAAAACATGTTCCTTGACAAAATAAAACCAACTACAGAAATAAATGACGCAAGACTGAAACATTGGGTAAAAGCTTTCCCATTCACAAAAGATATTATTGGTAACATGGAAAGAAAACCAGAATGGCTACAAAAACATATATTTGGAAACGAGCTTATTCCATATGGACAAGCTCTGTTTGAAGAGCTTGAACCGGAAACTCAGGAAAGAGTCATGCAAACAATACGCGAAGACTCAAATACAAACTATGACAAAATCTTTCTAGGATATAGGTTACCTGAGATGGGCGACCAGAGCCCAAAGGCAAAAAGGACATGGGAAATTTACAACATACTAGGTGAACATGAGGCAAAGATGCAACAACTTGAAGCAGAGGGCAAGTTACCAAAAGCGACACCAAAGAAGAAGAGTAGAACAAAGTGAAAATAGTGAAGAAGTAACTTCATCTAGTGAAAGTAGTGGCAATGAAGGAAAAAGAAGAGTTAAAAACTCAGTCAGGAAGAAAGTAAAGCTTGGTACGAAACAATTATGACAAATAAATCCAACTATTCTATATTTTTACCCATATGAAATGTACGCCGCTCAGAATATAACGCCAACAATTTTGGATGCCATGAACGGAAATGTTTCCGAATGGTATAACGAATGCGACAATGCCATTAGAAGGTCAGAAATAGTTCCTGGAACTTACGAATATACAACTGCTGTTTCTTATGGAAACGTAGGTGAGTTTGGAGAAGGTTCTTCAACAACAGTAGATATTGCTTGCGACAGGTTTCATATTATTTCTATTGACAACTCATTCTTATACGTGGAACAAGACATTGAAATAAAACCTTCTGCCAAGTTGTCTGACAAGAAAGGTTGCAATGGAATTTTCTATGTCGGATACCAATATGCTCCAGAAGTTTTCATGGGATATAAGATATATTCTAACTCTGACTTAGTTCAAACAGTAACATGGGCAAACTATGAATGGTTCGCTTTGAGAAACTCAGTACAACCACAAGCTAGAGAACAAACAGACCAGTATGCAAATATTGAGAAAATAAGAAGACTTGACCCTAACGTTCCAGGAGTTTATGTTAACCTTTCTGGTTCAGATGGAACTGCTGCCACTAAAGTAAAACTGAAACTTAGAGTTCCTTTGTCATCTTTCCTCATCTTCAGGTTTTTAAGATACTTGCCAAACTGGGCAGGAAAAATTTCTATTGAACTTACTCCAAGCAAAAATAACTTAGTCATTGCACCAACACAAGACCCATTCACTCTTACAGACGTAAAGGGAACAAATCAAACGTCATTCGCCGAATTTTGCAAAGGCAAGGTTGACTTAGACTTTGGTTTCTCAAACTTCAACAATGAAGTAAACTATTATTTCAATGCTGCTGGAACTGCTTGGGACCCAGTTAAGTTTACATGCGAAAAATTTGAATGCAAGAGAATAGAAAGCAGACTTGCAGTCTATATGTTGGACCCAGATATTTCAAATGCTTTAGCTGCCAAATATATTGCAGTTCCACTTATGTTCCCTATACACCAAATATCTGTCAAAGACTTTGCAGGTGAAGTTGGAAACCAAAGTGCTGACCCAGGTGCAAGAACAGATATTGCTTTAAACAACTGCAATGAAACATGCAGATACTATGTTTGTACTGTTCAGACGAACTATAAATGACTATTCTTGTTTCTACAACCCCGGTATTAAATATCATATAAACATAGATGGCAAATATTATCCAAGAGAAGAATATTCTACAGTTGAGGATATGAGGTCATACAACTTGACATTAGATGCTATGAACTTTAACAACAACTTCACAACAACCATTAACCCTGAAATGCAAAGTTCTATTATGCCATATGTGAAAGTATGGACTCATACAGGAGGTCAAAAAACTCAATATACAAATGGAGACCGTTCAAACTTTTGGCTTGGCATTCCATTTGCTGACTCAGAAGACTTTATGGGTGGTATTTCAACTGTTGGTACTGTACAAATACAATATACTGGTGACAGAGACGGTCCAGATGAACTGAGAGCAAAGAAGTTTACAAAACCAATAGCACTTTTCACGGAAGATGCTCTTTTGAAGATTCGTTCGATGAAACCTGCTGGGGCTCCTCAGATTGGCATAACGACAGCTTCCATCGAGCAGATTTTGGCAGCAGGTCAGTAAGTTGTTCTTGAACTGACTTCTCTCGTCAAATATTGACAGTACGCCAGTTTTGACATAATATTGTAAGATAAACTTACCTTTAGAAATATCTGTAAGTTTTGAAGTTATATTTTTGTCAACGTCAAGAACTTTCACCATCTCGGTTATACCAACTTTCTTTGCTTTATGAAAATATTTAGGTTCAGCAAAGACTGCTATTCTATAACATTTACCATTGTTTGTATAAAGAACTATTCTGTCAATGTATTTGTATTGTTTGTGTGTGTAAACTTTGTTCTGCTTCAATTCGAAGAGATACTCGAATACGTCCATCTTTTTATTCTAAGTAAAATGTCATTTCCGAAAAATAGAAGCGTAAGTGTTTCAAAAGGTTTAATGGCGGTGGCAGATGTGAAGTTAAATTCACCAACTCAAACAAACAGTCAAAGTGTTATTGTCAATGTCAAAGACAGAGATGTTGAAGTGGGGAAACCATACGAGGACGAAGATGGTATAACAATTGTTCCTGTAAAGAACAACCAACATATCCTGAAGTTAGCAGAGACTTAAGTTCTGTTGCAGATATTCGAAATGACTACCAACAACTGAAAGACAAACTTCAAACTCAGGAGAAGATTTGTCAAGCTTTAAGTATAATGTTAAACTTGGTCGAACACAACCCTGTAAAAGTGAACTCATATGTCATTGCACCTCATGAAGTTTTGAAAGAACTATTGAAACTTTTGACAGAGGCAGACGATATAAACATCAAAGAAATAGAACCCGACATTAGTTGCTGTGGTGTTTCATATAATGTCATTGACAAGATATACGTTATGAAAGGAGGTGAAACGTTGAACTTAAAGTATAGTTTCCCAGACGTTATAAAAATATTTGACGACCACAACATTTCATTAAAATTTATTTGCTAAGTAAAAATGTCAAAACTTCTTGAAAGATGTTTGAAGAAAAATAATATAGACTTTATTTCATGTAAAGGACTTTACACACTTTTGAACGATATGAAAGACCCTGTTTTGTTTGTTCGTGTAGACAAAGGAAAGTTCTATGTCTTTACAAAATATTTGAACTTCTTAGACAGAGAACTTCAAGAAACGCCATGTGAAAGTTTAGATGAAGTTCTTCTCCACTTTCAGAAAAACTTTTAAATATATATAAATGGCAGAAGACATAATGGTTTATACTATTACGACTAAAAACCCTGAGTCATATAATTCTATAACAACAAACTTACAAAGTCCTCAAGGACGATATTGTAAACTAACCTTAAACACAATGACGACTAAAGCCTGTTTTGCTCTTTTGACACCAGAAGACTTTATTGTTGTGAATGGTAAAAAATACTCCTTTGAAGATACTTACTCAGATATACCACCAACAGGTTTTGTTGACTTATTTAATACTTTAAGTACGGGTGTAACATGTGCTGCAACTAGAGCAGGTTTCATTATGTTTGGATGTCCGACTGAGTTTACTATAAACGATATGAGCTATAATACAAAACTTATTTCTGGTTTTTACTACCAACAGTTTCCTATAACAGGAAAAGGTGTCATACAAGGAATGTCTATTCCATTGACATTAAGCACACCAATCTTATATATTGTTTCAAACTTAGGTTCAAAGTGTTATTCGAATGTCGACAGAAACTATTATGACCAAAAGATACTTATGCGTATAAACAATACTTTCTCTGCTGGTTTGCCTATTGTTCATTCGAATGCAGAATTTTCAACCTTAGTGAACTCAAACACTTTGGCAAGTATAACGTTGACATTAGTTGACGCAAACTTTGTTCCTGTAAAACTTTTATGTCCTATGTATTTGTCAATGACGGCAGAAAGTTTCGAATTGGAAGATGCAACTGGTGAAAGTATTGTATTACAAGAACAACTTCAACAACAAATAGCTCAAGAACAACAAATGCAACAAATGGAACAACAAAGTCAAGAATAAAAAAATAATATTTTTTTTATTTTTATAAAAATGTACAGAATAGATGTTTCAGATTTTTATGACTTCCAAGCATTCAGAAATATGTGTCCATTTCGAGACTATAACAAAGCAGTCGAGAATTTGAAACGTTTAGTCATTTATGTCGACTCTGCCCCAGAATGTTATGTTATGAAAGAATGGGATGTAGTCTTTAACAAACCAAGAGCAACAATAGTTTCAGAACAAGAATGTAGACAGAAACTTAAGAAAATAAAAGTTGTACAAGTTGGAATGAAGATGTTAGATGCTTGGGATATCTTATTGTCAAAGTTAGAAGATTTTTCAGTTCGAGGTATAAAGTTCTATACACCTTCTCCAAACTTCTATTCTATCTTCACTGGATATAAATACGAACAAGTAGAATGGAAAGAAAATATTATAGAAGCTTGGTTAGACCATGTCAAAGAAATTATATGCAATGGAAACGAAAGAGTCTATGAGTATATCTTATGTTGGTTTGCAAACATCTTACAACATCCAAGTGCTAAAAAGAAACTGCTCTCATTATAATTGGAAAAAAGGAACTGGTAAGAACACATTCTTTACAGATATTTTGTGCAAACTGTTAGAAGGTTATTCGAACCCGAATATGACAAACTTAGAAAACATCTGTGGCAAGTTTAACTCCTCAATAGAGAATATGAAACTTATAGTTTGCAATGAACTTCAAAGTATAGATACAACAAAAGTTTTAAACTCAGATGCTTTGAAGAGTCTTATAACAGATAAAGTTGGAGTTGTTGAAAGAAAATATAAAGACCAAAGAGTTTGTGAAAATGTTGCAAACTTCATTATGGTTTCAAACAATGCTGTTCCGATGAAGTTAGAAAGTTCTGACAGAAGATATGTAGTTGTCAGAACGTCAGATTCTCATATGCAAGATACAGAATATTTTGACGACTTAGCAGAAACTTTGACATCTGACTTTTACAACCACTTGTTCTCATATTTCATGACATTAGATATTTCTAAGTTCAATCCAAGACAAATTCCACATACCGAAGAGAGACAAACATTGTTAGAAGCAAACAAGAGTGTATATGAACTGTTCGTAGATGAAACTGACTTTGTGTCATTAGATGAAAGGTCATTGTACGATTCGTATAAACAATATTGTCAAGAATATGGTTATATGACAGCGTCTAAACGAACATTCTTGGCAAATGTCAAAAGTCTTTTAGACGTACAGAATGGTGTATATACAAAGAAAAATTTTTCTGAGTAAATTTAAAAAAAAAATATATTTTTTTATCCGATAGAAAAGATGACAGAAAAATTAACTTTTTACATAGCGCCAGACCCTTCTTGCCCACATCTTTTTAAGCCACAATATATAGACATAGAACTAAATAGAGAAAGCGAAATTCCACAAACAGAAGAAAGCGAAATTCCACAAACAGAAGAAACATATAGAGACCTAGATAACGAAAATGGATATGCGCTATTCTGGTTAGATTGTCCTTATGAAATGTATGAAAAAAAGGCTTTATATGAAGAATATAGAAAATATTGTCATGAAAACGATATAAGACCAAGCTCTAGAGAAAAATTCTATGCTGGTATAAAACATCTTTTCGAAGTTCGGAATGGCAAATATAGAAAGAAATAATTTTTCTGAGTAAATTTTAAAAAAAATATTTTTTTATCCGATAGAAAAGATGACAAAATTCATCTCAGTAAACAAGTACATATCAGGACTTAAAGAAGAACTAGACCCATTCACATATTTGAATGTTTACTTCTACCATTTTGAAAAGTCTTCATTCAGCAAAGTTTGTAACATCGAACCAGTTAAGTTTGCTATTGTGACTAAAAATGGTGCGAAATTTGAAGACTTAGACATAGAAGGTTTGTTAACAGTCAAAGAAAGTTTTGACAGAAGGTTCTCAAACCTTAAAGAAGGCAAAGCATACAAACTTGTTATACCTTATGAACCAAAGAAAGCAGACGACTATGAATATTATGAGTCTAAGATAGTTGAAGTTCAAGGTAAATTGGGTAAAAAGATTTTAGAGTCTAAGCCAGTGTTTGCTCCTAAAGAGGAAGAGAACATTGACATTGACCCAGAAATGTTCTAAAAATAAAATTTTATTTTTACATGTCAAATTTCTTTTTCTCTGGAACTGGTTCAGGTTCTTTCTTCTCTTCTTCTACTTTCTTTTCTTTCTTTTCTTTCTTCTTCTTTTCTGGTGGAGTTATGTCAAATTTCTCCGAACCATATTTATGTAAAAGTTCTTTGTCCTTTAATAGCTCTTCTATTCTGTTTTCTATTTCATCTTCAAGAACAGCGCATGTGTCTTCTTTGCATTCTAAGAACTTTTGTTGGACTTCATCTTTCCAATCGGTGTCATCTCTGTCAACAAGTCTGTCATTGACAAATTTTAAGACTGCTCTGCTTAATGTTTTATGGTTCTTGTCATATTCCCAGAAACAGAACTTAGAACAAATTCACCTTTCTTGTTTACACTATGTAAGATTTTATGGTCGACAGATGTTTTGCTGTCAAAAAGTTTGTCTCGAATATAGATAGCGAAATCGCTAGACATTTTCTAAAAGATAAAAATTTTAATTTTTCTAAAAATATGTTAGAAAAAAAGTTTGCTGACATTGACAAGAAATTTGAGAATGTTTTAAATAAGAACAGAGGAAGTTAGAAAATGCTCAGATAAAGCCTATACATGACAAGTTCTTATTTGCTCAGAATGGTATAACAGGTCTAATTGCACCACCTGGGTCTGGTAAGACTTTCACTTATCTTAAAATGGCTGCACAACAACAAGAACTAGATGAGAAGAACCCATTCTATGAGTTAGTTGTTATTTGTAGTACTTCTGGTCAATTTGACCAAACCGTCAATTCGTTCAAAGATATTATAAAGAAGTCTAAGTTAGTATGTATAAAAGACTCTGAGTTGTTAGATTGGATAAAGAAGTACCAAAGAAGAGTTTTGAAGTATAATGCTATAAATGAGTATATAAATTCTAAGTTTAAAGACCCAAATGAGGAAATGCAGAGAATATTAGAGAAGAAACACTTCAGAAACAAACAGAAAGAGATAGAATACATTTCGAAGAAATTGCAATCTTACGATTGGAAGACATACCCTCATAGGTGTCTTCTTATCTTAGATGATTTCGCCTCTCATCCTTTGTTAAAGAATAGAGAACAAGATATGTGTCGAATTCTTAAGAAGCTCAGACACTTTAACATTTCAGTCGTAATATGTGTACAGACAGCAAAGAGTTTAAGTAAGGATGTTAAAAGAATACTTACTGACATTATACTTTTCCCCGGATTGTCCGAAGACGATTTCATGGAACTTATGAAAGAGTCCATGGCAGGTAAGTTTGACAGACATGAACTATGGGAGAAGTACAAAGTCATACAAGACCCTCATACTTCTTTCAGAATTCATATCTACGCAAACAAAGTTCAAATTGTAAAAAGTCAAGCTTGAAAAATAAAGAGTTCATCTACCCTACTTGTTTGAAGTTGTCAAAATACTCTGTTATTTTTTCCTTCAGTAGCGGTAAGTCTTCTTTGAAGGTAAGTATTGTACAACCTTTCATATCATAGTGTGTTTGAGGTAACGTATCTTGAACTATTTGTTTCACATCTTCATTCGGTGTCATTGAAATCGGTAAGTTTTCGCGATAGAACCAATTTCTGTCAGATTTGTAAATCTTAGCAAGGTCGTAAAAGCTTTTGTTGTTTCTTCTGACTAAATGCAACATAACCATATCTTTATCTTCTTCATTTTCCATCTCTTCAGTATAAATCATATACTTATAGTTCTTTTCCTTTCCTTTTGGTACCGAACGTGGTATTCTTTTCTGAATGCTTTTGTCTTTTGCTTCAATGACTTCATCTTTTGCTTGAAGTTTCTTTTCCATCTCTTCACGTTCTTGTCTATGAATTTCGTCAAGAAGTCTGTAAACATGCCATGCATAACGAGGAGAAGCCCACATTGCAACTGCATTTACTAAAAGTCTATGTACATAATATCCTCTTAAATTTATTGGCAAATTTTTACGATTTTCATGTGTTTTATGCAAGACCGAAAAAAGTCGGTCTAGAGAAATTTCACTCAAAAGTTCTTGTGTGCTTTGGTTTTTGAACCAGTCGTCTGCGTGTTTAGTGTCTGGAGCAAAACATGCTGTCAAAATACTTTGCATTTGGTACATATCGTCTTTGACCGAACGAATGAGACGGAGTTGTTTGTTAAACTGTATGTACTCATATTCTTCATTTATGGCTTCATGAACGATAGCAGTTGTTGTGTTCTCTGATGTTGACATATCTGTCCTTACATACAAAATAAAAAAATAAATAAAAATAAAACTAACTTTATTTTTTCTATCTTAAGGAAATTCATGATTTTCATAGAGTTTTGGCGACCCAGATAAAAGTCGGTCTCGCTGTGCTTCACTGTTTTCATAGAGTTTTGGCGACTAAGGTTTCTTACCTACTCGCTGTTCTTCACTGTTTTCATACGGAATTCAGCAAAAATATATTTTATGTTAGCATGTTAGATCTAACACGTTTTCTAACACGTTTTCTCACAAGCGTTTTACATGGTAAACGTTATGAATTCGTGAGACTCTAAACAGTTTTGTAGCCTCTATTTCTTCTTTTAGTACATCGAATGTTTTAACAATGCCGAAAGTTTCTTTATATTTCTTCTTGACGTCAGATAGAAGGAAATCTTCTGCTGTTGGATAGTTTTTGTCAAGACTTCATTGTAAATGACCAAAAATATATTTTATGTTAGCATGTTAGATCTAACACGTTTTCTAACACGTTTTCTCACAAGCGTTTTACATGGTAAACGTTATTTTTACATTATGACACGAAGTGAACGTTGACACTTCGTCAAAAAAATCCCTGAAATCATATCTTTTATACAAAAAAATGAAAAAAATGACACTTTTTCATTAGATAACTGTTATTTTTTGACGAAGTGAAGAGTAACACTTCGTCAAAAAAATCCCTGAAATCATATCTTACATACAAAAAAATACAAAAAATGACACTAACTTTATTTTCTGACTTTCACAAAAGACCAAAAATAAACGCTTTACATGTATTTTTCAGCAACTTCGTCAAATAATTTTATAGCTTTATCTATCTCATCTACTTCAAACGTTTCTTTACCTTTTATGGGAGCACCATACATTTTCTCAAACTTTTCGAGTAGTTCTGTTTCAGCAGCTCTCATATCATTAGCAAACACAACCTTGACTATATTGACTGTACTGTCATATCTTTGAGTTATATTATATGTTCTTCCTATCTTATATCTCTTTGTATTGAAGTCCTTCGGTTTCTGAACGATGTAAAGTAAGCCTTCACTGCAACGTTCCGTATCGAATGAACCATATGTTATGAAGTTATATCCAACAACTGGGTCTAACCATAACAAAACTATTGGTATAAGACTTTTGTCTATAAGATATGCTCTTGTTCCATGAAATGCTACCGATATCATAAGCTCAGGATTTCTTGTCAAAATTTTCTGACTAGAAGCAATTTTAACCCAGTCCTTCGGTCTCTTTCCAGATGGAGATAAAATGTCTGACAAAGAATATTTGTTGTATTTCTTTGAGTATCTTACGTTTAAATCACCAATTCTAACCACTTTGGTGTCATTGTCTATCTTTTTAACTGTTTCAAACTCATTGTTTGACATATATGTCTTTACATACAAAATAAAAAAATAAATAAAAATAAAACTAATTTTATTTTTTCTATCTTAAGGAAATTCATGAAAATTCAAGAGGTGAAAAAAGAGGTGAGATCTCACCATCTACCCTAAATTATATTTTTGGGTCCTTTACGCTCATTACGATGAAGAAGTCTTGACAAAACATTTACGAAGAAGTCTTGACAAAACATTTACGATGAAATCATGACAAAACATTTACGAAGAAGTCATGAAAATTCAAGAGGTGAAAAAACAGGTGAGATCTAACATGTTAACATAAATTATATTTTTTGGTCCGGGAACAACTTTCTCTCAATAGGGGCTGTAGCGTACTCTTTGCGTAAGCGGTTCAGACCTTCTTCGAACTCTTGGTCTCTCTTCGATTTGGATTGAGATTGGAATTGCTGGAACATCCAAGGGTTGGGGCAGTAAGGCATAGGCAGAGGAGGGTAGTTCGGGAAGCCTTGTGGTGGGTAGTAACCTTGAGGTGGAAATTGGTAGTAATTTGGTGGAGGTACTTGCTGGAACTGAGGTGCAGGGGCTGGTTCTTTAGGTTCCTCTGGTTTGGGAATGGACTGGGTTGGTGGGACGTGAGACATTCGTTTGTGTCCTGTTGGAAGGAAAAACTTTTCCTGTTGGAAGGAAAAACTTTTCCTGTTGGAAGGAAAAACTTTTCCTGTCGGAAGGAAAAACTTTTCCTGTTGGAAGGAAAAACTTTTCCTGTTGGAAGGAAAAACTTTTCCAGTTGTCGGGAAAATTTTTTCCAGTTGTCGGGAAAATTTTTTCCTGTCGGAAGGAAAAACTTTTTCTGAAGTTCGACCAAAAAGTTCTCAATTTTCGAAAATTTGAATGGTTTACGGACGGACAACTGGAAAATTTTTTCTTGTCGGAAGGAAAAATTTTTTCTTTTGTCCGGAAAATTTTTTCCAGTTGTCGGGAAAATTTTTTCCAGTTGTCGGGAAAAACTTTTCCTGTCGGAAGGAAGGACTCGGAATGCCAGAAGGATTTGACGAGGCAGTTTACCTAATTGAAATTAACAACTGCGTAAAAGACTACTTGCGCAAGGTCATGAAGCCCAAGGTCAAGTTCACCACTATTTCTGGAAGGGCTGTCTTGAATCTCGAGACTTCGACTGGAATTCCAATTCAAATACCAGAAAACACTCCTTTCGACGACATAAAGGACGCCAAAAGAGAAGCTCTTGTTAAGTTCCTAAACAAACGTCCTTGGATAAAAATACCAAACAAGGAGAACCCCCTACCCCATATGAAATTGGCAATTCAGTCTCTCCTTCACTTCTCGGGTCAGCCATTCTACATAACCTGTGAAGGCGACATCCAACCAGTTCAGTAAACCTTAACGTTTAACTTCACTTTTTTATGTTTTTTGTGAAAGTTTTAAAATTCATGATTTTCGAGAGTTTTAGACCATGTTAGAAAAAATGTTAGAAAACATGTTAGATCTAACATGCTACCCTAAAAGTATTTTTCAATACTTTTTCAGCACTTTTCCGTAGTTATATATGAAAGACAATTCGAGATAAAAGTCATAGTACAATGGAATAATATGTTGCACACCATTTGTTGTGAACCAAACTTGAAAGTCAGAGAAACTGTTACTAGGTGGTTCGTAGAATTTAGAAGCAAAGTCATAAAAGTCCTTACCAATACATAGAAAACTATTGTTGCTTGAACTGAAACTTGCATGACACATAACATTTTGAGGGTCAAACACGTTTCTATAAACTGTCAAATCTGCTGGTGGAAGTATAAATTGAAATGGACCATCTGGTGGTAATGGTTCGTTCTGGTTTAGTAACCGAAGAAATTGTGCCCAAGAACGTTTGTCTACTTTCCAAAATAAAAACTCTGTATCTCTTGGAGGTTAATTTCAATCTTTTGAAATGAAACGGTGGAGTTCATCTTGTCATATTCTAGTTTCAGATAGTATGTTCCATTTAGTAAAGAGTCGTATTTTTCTTGAAATTCCCAATAATATTTGTTCATTTGAGTTTGAAAGTCATTTAGAGTTTTCTCAAGACTTTCGTCTGAACGAACTGTAAAGATTCTCATTTCGTCAAATTTGTCTATTAGACCATCAGAACCTTTATACTGCCCATGAAAATATACTGCGAAACATAAATGCGTTAGTTCTATTTGAAAACAAAAACTCTTCTAAATCCTATTGCCTTTGCATCTGAAGGACTTTGAAGCCAACGAATTGGATAGTCAAACCTGTATGTTCGGGATGAAATTTCTTCATCTGAAATAGTCCTACCAGCATTTGTAAAGATATAGTCTAACGGTTTTGTATCTGCTACTTTTGTTCTTTGTTTTTCAACCTGAAGCATTTAATATATGTAAAAATATATTGTTTTAAAATGGTATGCCATTTCATATTTCTCATCTAACAAACAAGTTTCCCAACGGTCTTCTCCAACAAACTCAGCGTACATTTCAAATAAAATTAAAAAATGTCACTTTTTAAAAAATAAATTTTTACTTCATGCAATGTTTTATTTCTGTGCCGTCTTCAAGTATGCCCCAGTACTTACGCTTGGAGAGGACATGAACTTCGGTGAAAATTTTGTCCAATTTGAATCGACCCATCTTTTCACCGACCATACCCATTTCAATGAGTTTGTTGTACCCTTCTTCGTTCGTCATGAGTGCGTCAATGTTCTCATAGTAAACCTTGACTTTGGATTTTACTTCGGAGAAGAATTTGTTGTACTCGTCAAGGACTGCTTTTGCGAACTGAGGGTAAGACCAATGTTCGACAATAGGTTTTAATGTGGTTACTAAGCCACTTTGACCTTGAGTGAATTCGTACTTCAAAACAAAAGGAGAAAACCTTTCAACAAAGTTGTCGACCTTCTCATAATGTTTACTCTTCATCTCTTGAGGTTTCTTAATGGAATATCCCCATGTCGAATTCATAAGCAATTTGAGTGTCATTGCAAGTTTGGGGTTTGAAGCTTTCCTAATATCATACAGTTGTTGTATGACTTTTCCAACTGTATAGTTCCTTCCCGGGAACTCACCATCTTCGTTTGGAATTCCAGTCGGAATATATTGGACAAACCTCATGTACGCAGCGTTAAGGTCGACATAGTATATCTTTTCATCTGAGTCGAACTTGTCGCAACCAATTGGTCCAGTTTGTGGAAATTCAAGTGAGTCTCTTATCTTCTGAGAAACTTCTCCTGTTATCTCATAAACATCCTCGAAGCAACCTGTTTCATATAAAACCTTCTGACCTAACTCAGATGCTCTCCAATACAATTTGACGTCAATTGGATGTCTCAATGGAAGTTTGTTTATAGCATCTTGAAGTTCTTGCAACCTCATTGGAAGTTCTTCTGGTTCAGGTTGGTATCCGAACAATCCAACTCCTTTTGGAATTGTGTACTTCTTTTGTACTAGAACTTTGTCTGGAACAACTTTTGGTCTTGCTAACAGTGAAAAGTTTGTTTCGTCTTTTGGTACAAAAGTTTCTGTCAGCTTGTCATCTGGAATTGGTTCCAACAAACCTTTCTCGAAAAGAATGTTTACAGCTCTGACAATGTTGCACTTGCCTTTTCCGAACAATGGGTTTGTAAGACTTTCGTTC
The DNA here is from genome assembly GCF_026262505.1 of Trichomonas vaginalis G3. NCBI lineage: Eukaryota > Parabasalia > Trichomonadida > Trichomonadidae > Trichomonas > Trichomonas vaginalis. The sequence goes on from NC_067205.1 coordinate 19,539,401, forward strand.
AACATGAAGTGGTTGTGGACAATTACAATCTTCAACCATGGTAAATTGAACTCAACAACATAGTCGTCATGTGAAGAACCTTTAGCTGTAGGTATGTTGACTCGGATATTGACATTTGCCAACGGTGCAATTTTTGCCAATTGACCTCTGAGAATGTACCTTGTCTTCACACATGACTCAAGATACTTCATCTTCTCATCTGTAACAAGACCAGAGTTCCTGAGACATGTAAGAATGCAAGGTTCGTTGACAATTGTTTCAATTGAATTGTAAATTCCATACCTTGTCAAGTCAATGTCAGACTTATTTATGAACGGAAAGTATCCAGCATGTTGTCTGACTGCTTGAGGGTTAGGTTGGTACCATTCGAACTTGACACTTGCAATTCCTTCAATTGCATTCAAAATGTCTGAGTCGGAGTCAACCATTTGTTCTCTCTTTGTAGTCTTGAAAGCGTCAAGAAGTTTTGCGGCTGTTTGTTCATTGCCATGTGCATAGTAAATGTGACCATCCAAATCTGTTATGGTCAATCTGAGATTGTGTCCTTTCTTATTTCCGTCTTGTATGGCAGCAAGTACTCCCATGAAGCCTTCTTTGTTCTTTCCTTCGTCAAAGTTTACTGTAAAGGTTCGACCAGATGTAATTTGACTTCTAACTTCACGGTACTTTTCATATGCATATCTTGTTCTTTCCATGGGAGCATGACCATCCTCTGCACTACCTTTTTTCCTTCTCAAAGGATGCAATTGTTCGTCATGTTTAGTAGAATCTGGCAAAGCCGTCGTGTCCTTCAACTTGAGGTTCACTAACATCGAAAGGCATGTCATCAAGACGTTCTTCTTCTAACCTCTCTAGTCTGTTTGGATAATTGGCACGTGCTGTTTCCAAATCCATTTCGTAGGGAAGACCAGACAATTTGTCATAGACTTTTATGGGTCTTCCCTTCCTATATTTAAACTTCTTCGAAACTCTCCAACCATATCTTTGCAACTCTGCTTTTATTCTAGCAGATTTTCTATCCATTCTATATGGGGGCATTTTTATAAAAATAAAAAATATTTTTTTCTTTACTTTACATAACCGCTGCTGCCATAAGTCTTTGACGCCAACCCATACCAGCTAATGAAGGTTGACTTGGTTTAGTTTCCAAACTAAAACTTTGGTTTTGGTTTATCTTCAGTTTTTGGTTTTTCTTCTTCTATCGGTTTTTTCGTCACTTTTCGGTTCCTCTGACTTTACTTCACTTGCAGGAACAGTTGTGTCGTCAACATCTTCATAAATATATATGCCATTTGTTTTTGTTTTCCTTTCAACTTTTTGTGTTTGTTGTAAAGTTTAGAATATTTCGACTCTAAGTCAATGAGATGTTCTATAATGAACTGTTGGTCAGTGAAGTAAACTTTTCCATCTGTTGTCTCGAAAAGCTCCTTCAGACTTCAATATTTTATTTGTGAGAGTCTGTTTCTTTTTTGAGATACTAGCCGTTCCATTTTTATGAAAAGTGACTTTGTAGTTAGGGTTTGTATTTCCAGACCTGGCACTTTTATTATTGAATTTTTCTCTTCATCTGTAAGTTCTTTGACAGGTTTTGACAATGGTTCTGAACTTTTTGTTGTGGTGTCAAATCTACGTTTCAACTTCTTCGGTCATTTCATCTCAGTAAAAAATTTTAGTTTGGTTTGTTTTCAACTGGTTGTTTAGGTTTTTTTAAGTCGGTTAAAACTTCCTGAGGTATAGGAAGAACTTGACAAACGTGGTGTAACTGCTGGAAGTCGACAAATCCATCTTGAACCCATTTGTCTCAATGCTGTATTGTTCATTTCATCTCAGTAAAAAACTTTACATTCCCCACGTTTGAGGCGGTTGAGGTTGGTTTATTGTTACCCATTGTTGTGCATGGTTATATTCTGTTAAAGAATCTTTCACCTTGGTCCATATAGTGTCCTGCTTGGTTATAGTAGTCATTTGCTTTGTTATAATAGTTTCCTGCTTGTCTTCCTACATTGTCCATCCATCCTTGAACTTTTCCTCTTGTTTCAGGATTTGGAATAAGATTTGTTGCATCTCGTGCTACATCCCAACCTTTCTGTACAGTTTGTATAATAGGTTGTGCTTTCTCTTTAGTATACCTAATGTACTCAAAATCTTCCTTCCAACTCCAAATACACCTCTGGCTATTGTTCCACTGCGGGCAAAAATCTGGATGCAACTCCTGCTAATGCGCCAAATAACCCATTTCTTATGGGTTAAAAAATGACGAATCCAAACAAGGACCCCTATGTTTCTAAAGCGACAAAGAAAGCACTCATGATAAAATCTTTAGTTCAAACAAATGCTTGGTTTATGGATATCTTGGAAAACATTCCGAGAGTTAGAACAGATGGACCTCCATACTGGTTAATATTTGTTGGTCAAAACACAAGATACTGTGAAGCCATACCATTATGGTCCAAAAAATATTTTAGATGTAAAAACTGCTTTGACAATATTCGTTGACAAATACCATCCAACTGACATCTGACTGTGAAAGTTCTTTCAAATCAGATGATGTAAAAAACTATCTGCGTTCAAAAAATGTAAACCAATATTTCATTGTCGACCAAAACCATTCTGCTCTTGGTGTCATTGACGGTTGTATAAAATGTTAAGAGACTTAAACAACCACAAGGTGGTGAAGCAAATGAAATGTCATATGACGACAAATATAGACACTTCTCCATGGCAAAGATGAGACAAGTTTTAAATATTTACAATAGCCGTAAACAAAAAGGTTTGGGAAACCACTCCCCCGAAGAAATGAAAAACAACCCTGACTTGAGAAAGACTATATATTTAATATTTAGTCAAAGAGACAAACAAGAAAGAATGCCGGGCTTCAAACTTCAGAAAGGTGACAAAGTAAAAATAGAAATACCTAAAGCGACCCATATGAAAATACTATTGACTATGACAAAATGGGAACCCGACAGGTACTCACATTCGTGTTCGTAAAAATAGAAGAAAGTATACAAGAGAATATTATGAAGTTTTAGGCAAACATGGCAAATGTACACACTGCAAGCAGAAGATAAAACTACTATTGTCAGACCTCGTTTCAAACTTGTCAAAGTTCAAGGTGTATACTTTCAAAGACAGTTCCTAACAAATATAAGACAACTCCTGACGAATATGCTAAAGAAGTTGAAAATGACGACTAAGCAATTCTATACCATGCGTAAACTGTCATGTAAGGTGGCATGTAGTCTTTACTTTGTCCCGTTGTTTGCGTATATCCTGAAACGCGATGTGTATGGTTTCCTCCTCCTCAGTGTTACTCCAGAAACAATTTATAGCAAACTTAACGTTGTCTTTAACATCATATCCTTTACCTTTTGTCATTGCTGACCAATCCCAATATCTATGCTTATGCCAACCTGCTTGAGATGTACTTAAATCTATGTAGTGACTGTGTGCAGGTAAATTTTCACCTGAAATCGTTTTACTTCCACCTGTTTCCTTTGAAGAGTTTGCACAATACAAAAACCTGTCGACTATTTGAGTCCAAGTTCCAAAACCCAGAACTGTTTCTGGTCTGGTAGAGTTCATTGACGTATAAATAGAGCCTGCAGGATATAATGTTTGAAGTATTTCTGTCTTTAATGTTTGAAGCTCTGTTTTGTCTGCTTTCTTGTCATATAAATCTTGAGCAGTGAATTTAATATTATGTTCATCCTTCATGACATAAACATCTTTACATCTAATGTTTCTCATCGTCGTTATGTTGTCATCCGATGTTAAACCTTGTGGAAAGTTAGGAGGTTTACAATATAATACATCCCCACCAGTTTCTTCAACCGTTCCTTCAATACTTTCTATAGCAACAGTTGTAAAACTTGTATGTGTATGAGTCTTATTTGCTTTCTTCTCTAACTCATCGTTAACATAAGTTTTATCTGCTTTAAGGTCTAAACATCCTGAAACCCATCCTGTATCGGCTTTAGTTTTTAAAATCTTCGATGTCCATTCATGATACCATTCAGCCCTTTCTATAATTTCATTATCTTTTTCATCCACATATTCCTTATCTGCTTTCTTCTCTAACTTACTAGCCACATATTCCTTATCCGCTTTCTTTTCAAGGCTAACGTTTAAGTCTGTTATTTCAGATATAGAATGTATATGAGTCTTTTTAGAATATTCGTTTTCAGCTCTTGTCACTTCACTTGACATTTTATTGTCAACATATGTTTTGTCTGCTAGTTCAGGATGAGTATGTTCTTTTGTTGCATAAGCATTGTTAGCTCTTTCTTCTTCTTTTGCTATTGCATCGTCTACATATTCTTTGTCAGCTTTGTTGTCAACATCTGCTTTCAAAAGAAGTTCATTTATAGGTTTCTCGTTTAAAGTTCCTTTTGTTGGATTTATACAGACAGTATTGTTCTTCTTGTCTTGAAATAGAAACTCATCTGTCATTGGGTTTAATGTCAGTTTTAAGTTTCCTTCTTTCAATGACTCAGATATCTTAGAATAGTTTGAAAAGTTTGTTGTGTTCTTATTTAGAGCTTGCATAATGAGTTGTCGGTTGTGTTGTATTTCTCTTATGGAAGCAATATCTTTCGACATTTTTATTCTAGATAAAATATGCTTTCAATAGAAAAAGAAAATTCAAGAGTTGCTACAACTAAACCATTAGATGAACTTTTTACTAATGTCGGTCAAAAGTTTGAGACAGAGACCGTAAAGCATGAAGGCTATCGTTTTGACTACCCATTAAGATGGTTAAGAGACCCATCTGTCACAAAAGCTATTGGCTTTCGTAGAATGAAGTTCATTTCAGAAGCCATACATGGTTTCCCATTTACGGTCGGTTTTGAAGTTCGATACTATAACAAAGAAAAACGTATGTATGAGAAATTTGAACAGGGAAAACTTTTACAAGTTAGTTTGCTTATAAATTTAGAAACAACTCTTCAAGCTTTTCAAGAAAAATAAACGATATCTATATCGAATATGCAAACCAGTATAACATTGACGAAGGAGAATACCATCTCGATATTATTTATGACAGGAAAAATGCAACTGTTAAAATCAATAGAATAGAAGACCTTGGAGAAAACGTTTATATTTCTACAAAATATAACAACTTGGCATGGTATAGATTTATGAGGATGTTAAATCAGCCTGCAGCATATCCAGTACACCCAGACTTTTATGAAGTCGAAAACCCTAATGGAACATATGAAAATGTTTTCGACCCAGCTGCTATTATTGTTCATGCTTCATTTTCTGGCGCCCAAAACTCTTTCTTATGCTTGGCAAATGACTTTTACGAAAAACCTACAAAGTTATACGAACCACCAAGTGGAAGTATTTCAGACTTTCAAGTATGGTTTACTACAGATGGAAGAAAAAGAATAATTCCATTATACCATGCGTTTTACTTAGAACTTAGTTTCATATACAACTACTATCGAACGGTAAAAATATAATTTTTTAATACGGTTGAGGTGTTGGATTTGGTTGCCAACTAGACTGTGGTGCAGGTTCAGGCTGTTGTATAACAGGAGCTTGTTCTTCTGGTTCAGGGTCTTTTAGGTATAATACCAACAAACTGACCTACTCTTTTACCAATATTTTTGACTCCGTTCCAAATTCCTCTTCCTACGGTTTTTATTCCATTCCATATACCTCTTCCAACTCTTCTGAAGAAGTTTCCAATACTACTGAAGAAACCCATTTTACTATATGTAAAAATCTAATGTCCACCTAGTCTCTTACGTTTCCTGTTGAGTTCCATAGCATTCTTTAACTGGAGCTCATACATTCTGTTTCTCCTCTGGTAGAAAACATATTCTGGGTCAACTCCTGTGTTCGCGTCATCTGCATAAGTTGTTTATATCCCACCTCAGGGTTTGTATAAAACTCTTTCCATCTCATATTTGCATACCATGGTGGCAAACCTAACGCAGCGTCATTTGACATGGCAGTTTGCATTTGTACATCTGTTGGCACTTGACCATAGTTTGCCATTGCAGTTTGTATTCTAACTTCATTTGGAATATTCTCTGGGTTTGGTTGTCCAGGTTGCTGTGCATTCGCTAAGTTCTGTGCGTCCATTTAATATTAGATAAAAATATCTCTTACGAGTACATATACTGAACATTTGCAGGCATTGGTTCATCTTCATATTCTCTGTACTTTTCTGCCACGTCAAATAAATAAATGACACAATGGAAAAAACCTAAAACAAGTAGTCCGATTTCAAACCACATTTACTTACTAATAAAATTTCTTTGTTATGACACTTTCTCCGGTTTATAGGACCTCTCTCATATTCTATCTTGTCATATCTAAACTCATAGTCATGTATGACCTCTAACCATCTCATAACGGTTTCCAAACCACTTTTATCGGATGTAAAGTAAAAGCATGGATGGTTATGTAAAACGTCTAAAGTTTCTAAAGAGTCTCTCAAAGTCCAGTCTACTTGGTATTGAAAATCCCATGTGTTATAGAACGGCGGGTCCACTATAAAGAAAACATTTTCCTTGTCTTTATATTTTTCATACAACTCTGTCCAATGACATCTCACAAACTCTATACCCTCAATATATTTTTCTATGTCCTCTTTGAAAACATTTGTATAGTTAAGATATAAAACTTTTGACATAAGTGTTTCAATGTCATGAACTCTTATAGAACCACTATATAATAGTCTAGCAGATATACTATCCCAGTCTATATATTCTGCTTTTTTCAAAACCTCTCTCACAATATTTTTGTTATCTAATGGTATACGTTCCATCTTACCTATAGGTATCTTTTCTTTTAACTCTTTCAATATATTGTTTGTATCTGGTATATGTTTGAGACGGTCCATATAGTTGTCGAAGTCATTGCATATAATCTTTGAGTCTGGGAATATTGTATGACATAAATGGGATATATAGAAACTTCCACCGAACAAATCTACAAATGTTAGACCATTCGGTAGTTTCTTAAGTTCTCTCAATATAATATCTTTACATTTACTCTTATTTCCAAAGAACGGTAACGGTGGTTTTGTAAAATTCATTTATATATAATAATAAAAATGTTTTTACCAGAAAAGCGACAGAAAAGTGACAAAACATGAAAACATATATAATTTGTGAAAAGTGAAACATTATATAATGTTTTCGACCCAGAAGAAGGCTTCTCAAAGTATACTTCCTTGGAACGCCCGTAACTTTTCCTGTAGCGACGTTAGACCCTTACTTGTCCGGACAAAGCTATACTATTTTGAGTGCTCTACAAAAAAGTCATCGGCTGGCTCGTCCTCAGAAATTTTTTATGGGCTAGAGGGCACGAAGTGCCTGGAGGCCCATCCCAAGAAAAAAAAAAAACTTCATTATACTAAACATCTTCAGGGCTAGAGGGCACGAAGTGCCTGGAGGCCCCACTACCTTTTTTTTTTTTTTGGTTGAAATATTTTTATATTTTATCAAAATTTCGAATATAAAATTAGATAAAAAATCATATACAAAAATGGGGTAGTAAGGTGTATTTTAAGTGACAATTCAAGTCAGTACAAAGCAAGTATAGGCATATTGACTTTCTGTTTAGCGAGATCTACTCTCCTCTGAAGGGATCATGTGATTATTAAATTATCTGTAATTCGTCAGAGAATCTAGTTTATTTTTATGCATTACAAAGAATTGTACTTACATGTCCGAAATCATGCATCCAAATCTCCAGAGAATAAGAAGAAAACTGAAAAAACAACAAAGATTTTCGACGACTTTTTTGCGACAACAAAAATTTTAAGATGACCGTGGAGCTTGTTCATAATTATGAGAAGATAGCAACCTTTGCCACAGGCTACTTTTATGACGACAGGATGTTTTACATATTCGAAGTAGAAGACGTAAAACAAATATTAAAATACATGACTCTAAGCACAGCTGATTTTGTTTCACTTCTAAAGCAATCCGAAAATATAGTTAGTGCGAACCAACTATTAAAATGCACCAAAGGCGCTAGCGTTCGAGTTACAAATTTTAATGAAATGGTTTCAGTATTAACAACAGCTAGACAGTTCATGAAATTAAATTTTCTCGATGAAATACTTACCGTGTTAAATCTACTTGACAAAAACGACCTTAGTACTGCATTAGAATTACAAAATCGCCAAGTCGCGGACGAAAACGAGATCAAAGCTCTTAAAGCCAAAATAGAAGAGTTGAAAGACGTAGATCCAGAAGTAGTAAACGAAAACACCAAACTAAAGAAAGAATTACAAGATAAAGACGCAAAAATCGCAAAACTCACGAAAGAACAACAAGAAGACAAACAAAAGGTTTCTCAGCTTACAGACCAGATCACTAAATTACAAACAGAAAACACAAAACTTACAGAAGAAAACACAAAATTACAAGCAAAAGTACAAGAACAAGAAACAAACATTCATCAACTTTATACAATGAATTATCAATATGATGTCTTGTTAAAAATCACTCAACACAAGTATTCTAATGATTTCAACAGTGTTTACACATTCCTTGATGCTTTAGCTGGTTGTGGCGATCCAAACATGATGAAGAAAGCATTTGAAGAAGGAGTTTGCGAAAAGAAAGATGCAAGTGATAAAAGTATTCTTCATGAAGCATGTTTTAGAGGAAATCTAAGATTAGTACAAGCATTAATTGCTTCTGGCTGTAACAAAGAAATGGTAAACAACAAAGGCTGCACGCCACTCATTTATGCTTCTGCTGGCTGTAAAATTGAAGTTGCTCAATATCTTTTATCAATAAAAGCAAATGTTGAAGCAAGAGACGTAAATGGATGGACACCATTGATTTTCGCTGCTCAAACACGTAATATTGATTTAGTTAAATTACTTATTTCTAATGGAGCAAATATTGATTCTAAAGACAACATTGGTTATACATCATTGATTCACGCATCAAACAAAGGTCACCTTGAAATTGTTCAGTGGCTTGTCACTCTTGGTGCAAATAAAGATGCAGCTGATAATGATGGAAACACACCATTGATACATGCAGCGTCAGCTGGACATCTCGAAATTGTTAAATATCTTGTACAAGCAGGAGCAAACAAAGAATTGCAAAGCAAGAATGGAAATACTCCACTCATTGCAGCTACTTATGGAGGCTTCATTGAAGTGATTAAATATCTCATTTCATGCGGAGCCAACAAAGAAGCAACTGACATTAATGGATGGACACCATTGATTGTTGCTTCCTCTGAAGGAAAGCTTGAAATCGTCCAGTATCTTATCTCACTCGGAGTCAATGTAGAAGCAAAGACTTCGAATGGAAATAATTCACTCATCCACGCAGCAAATTATGGACATCTAGAAGTTGTTAAATGTCTTATCGCAGCTGGTGCTAATAAAGATTATAGCAATAACGGATTTACTCCACTCTCAGTTTCATCTGGTGAAGTTAGAAATTACTTAATTTTCATTGGAGCTATGTCAACAGTACCAAGACCAGAAACGAGAACAGATACAAGGACAGATACAAGGACAGATACAAGGACAGAAACAAGGACAGACTCAAGGACAGACTCAAGAGATGAGACAGAAACAAAACCAAAGTCAAAATCAGAAAAAAAGTCAAAATCAAAACATAGAAAAGACTCTGATTCAGACTCAGATCAAAAAACTAAAAAGTCCCACCACAAAAGCCGTCATCATAGTAACAGACCATAATCTAATAATCATTTATCAATCTTATTTTAACTTTTTAATGAATAAAAAATTTGTTTTTAACAGTAATTAAATATTTTTTTAATCATCGCTACAGATGAAGAAACAATTATACATGCTCTACTTAAACATGAAAATTATATTACTGATTATAGATATGAAACATCCCAAGGCTTGCAATGAAGAAAGTATAATGTAGTTCAAAAGTTGAAACTTTCTAATTGAGTGACGAAAAAAAAAACTTTAGTGACATGTAAACATAAAAGAGCCAGAATTAAACAACAAAGATTGAAACTTGTAGAGTATATAACTGAAAAATTACATACTCTTCATAAAAATAACGAATGTGAAATCAATAAAAATTGAACTTTGCTTTTGTTTTAAAAAAAATATAGATAAAATAAAAAAATAAATCATAGGTATTGAGCAAGCTTTGATTTGAGATTATCAAAGCCCTTATCCATCTCATCCTGGAGAGCTAAGTTATCTTTGTTTCCTTGTGAGAATTTCCTGTGAATCTCGAGAGCCTTCTTATTGACGTCGATGAACTGTCTGAAGAGTTTTCTCATGTGTTCAGTCAAAAGTGTCCTCTTCTTCTCAGTAAGGAATACTTCAGCCATCTTAATTGGTCCGTCATTGACTTGTACGCAAAGAGAACCATTAAGAAGTGGCTGGATCTGTGAGATGTTGTTTGCCTCGATTGCTGCATCGTACTGCTTCAATCTGTCCTCGAGATGGTGGATGGAAACTTTGATTGGTTCGATTTCGATGTTTTCGACATCTTCTGGATTAACAACGATTCTCTTCTTCGTTGAAGGCATTTCCGTGTTGATCTTCAAGACTGTCTTTCTCAACCACTGGCTGGAGACAGATCCCTGGAGTTTGTTACTTCCTTTCATGAAAGGAGTCGCGAAACAGAAGACTTTGATGTGGGAATTCTGTTCAAAAGTCGTTTGTTTGTAGACTTCTTCTCCTTCGAAATATGTTGGAGTAACAAAAGTGATTTGGATGTATCCTTTCTCAGGATCCAACAAACGTGGATCAACTGGCTTTGACTCCTTGATAATCTCGAGCTTGCCACGGCCAATGATTGGTGTGTAAGTGTCTTCCATTCTCTTAGTCAAATTGAATAAGTTTGTCAGTTTTTGTTCACGATAAATGTAAATTTTTCCGTTATCTTCACCGAACTGGTTTCCGTAGAAGATAACTCTGTAGTATCTTCCCATGAGTCTTTCTCCTTGTGTTGGCATTGTGTCTAGCTGTTCGTAGAACTTCTGGGACCTTGAGAATATCGCGTCAAGTTCTGTGTACATTTGATGTGATTCGAGAAGAGGAACGAACAAACGAATGACTTCATTTGCGATTTCGAAAACTTGGTGGTTTCTGCAGTAATCGCAAATTTCAGTGAGAACCAACATCACTCCACTTTCATTGAAGAAAGAAGAGTCACAGAATGTTGGCAAGTTCTTTGGAAGATCATGTGAATACTCTTGTGGCATCACAAAGACTTCTGCTGTTGGAGTCATTGGAACAAATGCTTTTGCAGCATGTTCGAAACCGAGTTTTTGTGGCATCAAGTTGAAAGCGGTCAAATACTCACTTAACAATGCCAACTCCGAAATCTTGCATGTGATACTTTCAAGCTCGTATCCATTTGCGTAATGGAACTGATCCAATGTACGCAATGCTTCTAAACAAGCATCAGGGGAATACTTGAAAAGAAGACATCTTTCCCATAACAAATCTCCGAAATCTTCAACTAAAGCGTTTGTTGCAATCTTCTGACCGACATGTGTTTGTGTCTCGAATGTTGATGCGAAACAATTGTTGTCGATCTTGTGTAGTTTGTCATCGATTTCGGCAATTCGTTTGATTGTTTCCGCGATCTCTTTTAGCTGTTGATGTTTGACATTTTCGCTTAATAAATTAGCGAAATCAGGAGAGATCAAATTAACTGGCAACAAAGAAACAGCTCTCATGAACAAAGCATGTGTTCTATTGTTGTTTCCGTATGATTTCTCTTCTGATTTGAAGAGACCATCGAATGTAGAAATGATTGATTTCGCAATGAAAACATTGTTACAAGCGGCCAATTGCAACAGTTTCTTGATGAACAAAGCGAAAGGAAGTGTCTTACATTCGATAATCTTCTTGACATCTTTAGTAAGTAACAACTTCAATGATTCAGTCAAACAATCAATAGCATTCAAACAAAGATTCATTGATAACAAATGATACAAAATATCAATTGCGATATCAATTAAATCGATTGAAAGAAGGTCATCAACAACTCTTATTGCTGCAAACTGTGCTTCCAAAGCAACATCCCTTTGTGGATAATTGTATTTGATAGGCATTTGGAGGCTACTTGATCCAACACTTGGAATGTTATTTGCTTTTCTTGCAACAGCAAATGACCTCTTTTTAGCAACAGGAGGTTGTGTTTGTACTGAATGTGTTGATGACTCAGAAACTGATCCGTATCTATCACCACTTCCCGTGTTGTATGCTGCTTGCATTCTTTGTTCGATCTGGCGTTCGATTGAACTAAATGCTTTATTGCGAGCAGTTGAATCGTTTATCAAAACATCTTTGATATATTTCGTCTTGACTAATAAGAAATGAACGAAATCAATGAATGATTTCTTTTCTTTTTCGTCAAGACTGTTGTACCGTGTTTCCAAAGTGTTGACTCTTGAGTTCTTCAACACGAAAATGGCAAAAGACAAAGGAGCAATCAAAGATTCATTGGATCCTTGCATTTTGTTTGTAAACAGTTTCATCAATGGAATAAATGAAGCGGAAACATCGGATTTCATGTCTTCAGGAACAAATGATAATGTTCTGCAGAGAATATTGAAGATCTGGCATATAGGACCATCAGGTAATTTGGTAATAGCAGTTTGCAAAAGTGAAGTGAAAACGATAACCAAATCATTATTTGCGACTGTTTCACCCAAGAACAACAAAGGATGCAAAGTCATTTCCAGGAAGTTTGCAAGCATTCTGTGCTGTGGCGGATCATTTCCTATATGGTTTGCGAAGATAGTGATGCAGGAAGTAGCTGCTGAATACAATTTCAAGTCGATTAAATTGAGAACGAATGTTGAGAAACATCTATTCATCGCTTGTGCTTCAGCAACAACTTTGAAGGTCAATATTCCAACAGCTACAGCCCATGTTTGAGCGAATTTCTCGATGTCCTCGTGGAAATCCCTGTCATTTGAGAAAATGATGGATTTCAAGATGACTTCGAAAAGAAATTCAACTAAAACTAGTTCTTTTCTGTTTGTTCCATAAGAATTTGCTGTTTCAAAAATGTATGTTGCCCATTCTTTCAACAAATACTTATGTGTTTGTGGGTCATGGTGGGAGTTCTGTCTGAAAGCAAATACTCTGTTATAAGTATTCAAGTAGTCAACGAGTATTTGCCTGTTTGGAAGAACATCAACCAATTTGTCGAACTCAAAAATTGACTTCAAAGCCAATTTCGGATCTAATTTGATATTAGTCAAAATAGAATCCATGACAGAATACATGTTATTGGCCAAAACATTGACAGGAATGTCTTGTACCTTAGGAACAGCCAAAGCACCGGAATAAACCGATTTAAGGGTCGGTTGGTTGGTGACTAATGATGAAACTAATTTCGTGGAAATTGTGAAACAGTTGTCTTTCGTTGGCTGCTCTTTAGGATTGATATTCGAACCGTACGAGATGCCGAGGTTCATCTCTCCATCTGGTATTAAGAAGTTGTCGTGGTTTGGAGAGATTTCGAACGAGGAATTGCCAAATGTGAAACAGGCTTCGTCATTTGGTTTGGTGGAGAGCCTCTGGAAGGTGAAGACAACGATGCCTTCAACAGGATATGGAAGCTCGATGATGAATTCATCCTCAAATTGTGGATTTGTCACGTGATATAATCCTCTTGATACGGCATGATCGACAATCTTGGTATTTTCCCAGCGATTGCGGATGCACTTGAGATACTGGCCTTTGTAGAGGTATGAAACATCAACAACAATGTTTCTGGCGGATACTTTCGGAGGGAATGAGAATTTGGCGGCTCTCAAGTTGATTACGAGCTTGTGTGTATGGCTAAGGATTGGCCACATGTCGTATGGCTTCTTGGAATAGCATACAACGGCGTTCTTGATCTGATTTGGATTTGCATACTCAGATCTTTGGATATCGAAGCGAATTTCGTATGCGATCTGGTAGAGCTTGAGAAGCTTGGCACGTTCGATCTGCTGGGCAATGAATTCTCCGGTCATTGCCTTAGATTCGCATTCTGCAAGGTAAAGTTTCGGCATTGTGACGGTACCTCCGTGGATTTCGGATAGAGGGATGAATGTAAAGGCAAATGTCTGCCAGTAACCTTTGAGTTTCTGGTAAACAGGGGCAAATGAGCTAAATGCCTTCTCACGGTTTGCCGTAGTGATTTTACGATAGTATTTATTGATATATGCACCATTGTCGATTTGATATGATCTGTTGCAAACGACAACGAGGTAAGCATTTTGAACATGACGGATATTGAAAAGAGCATTCTTTGTATACTCATTTCCTAAATACATTTTGAAAAGAGGATCGAATGTGTTCCACGTTTCACTGACAATGTTGTTGTCTTCCAAAATGAAAATTGAATACGTAATTGGCTCGAAAATATCAAAATCTATCTTGCATGAGCTGAAGGAAACTGAAAGATATTCTTCCTTAGGAACTGGAGTGATCTTAGGAAGGTCATGTGCAAGTAAATCATAACTTTCTGGTTTTGCCTGTGCAACGGCTGTAGGTGCATCAGATTGAAGATTTTCGATAGGAAGTGTCTCAACAGTGGAGGAATCTAGTTCACTTCTGAAAACTTGCTTTGGCTTATTTTCGTTGACATCTACATGATAAGTAACTTTTTTATAATTAAAATCGGTGGCTTCTTTTGTCATAAGAGTGATTGTTGGATTTCCTGAAAGATCGTTGTGATTTTCTATTATGGCGTCGTAATATGGATTATTTATCGTAACTAAGCCATTGTATTGAGATTTGGCCCATTCTTTTGTTTGAAGTGAAGGAGTCTTCTCAATCCATGAAATGACTTTCTCATCCTTTTCTTTCCAAGAAGGTCCAGGACTTGACATCACTTATGATAATTTTATTTATTCAAAAAAGTGACAAATTTACATTCTGAAATTTGAGATGAAATAAAAAATAAGACCCTAAAAAAGTTTTTTTTTGAACTCGAAATGAGACCAAATGATCAAGTAACCAATATATTGGTTGAATACAATACTTCTGATTTTATATAATTACACCACGATTTTAAGCACATAGTTTATGCTCATAATGAATATCTTGAGTTCCATCGATTCTTGAATATACCAATAGATTGGGTATGAACCACAAACTTCATGCGATATTGATTTGATCAATGATTGTTAGTTCGAATCAAGAAATATACTCATTTGGGTCAAAAATTCATATCTGTCTTAATCTATAACTTACGGATACAAGTTTCATACACTATACTATTTCACTCGTTCCTGTCAGTTATTAGGATAATGTAATCAAGTAATTGCTTAAATCCGAGTCAGCTAGTAAAAACAGTAGATCTAAGTATCGGATATTTTTCCATAGAATTGAAATAGAGCAGAAATCGCAAACGTACATTCACTGATAATCTTGATAACTTAACTTAGATTCAATTTCAAAATCATTAAGACTTTCCACTTTGTTATTGCTTTCAATCTCCTCAATTCTTAAAAATAATATAGAAATGAATGAAAAAAATTGAAAAGATATAACAAATAATCTTTTATTTGTAAATAATAATATACAGTGACTGTGTGCAACTCATGCAATTTTCTATATTTTCTTTATATAATTTTTTTTTTTTTTGAATTCAACTTTTTTTTAAACTTTCGGGGCAAAACTAGCAGATTCTCTCTTCCAATAGATTCCGTTGATATCATTAAGCATTGTCATGTCCGCTGGTCTAGTTTTTGGAACTGGAGTGTAAACTGACTGTTTAAGTTGGAATTTCGGCAATAATATGCTATTTATTTTTTCGAGAACTTCATTAATACAATCGTTGTGGTCGGATATTTGATCTGTAAGCATTTCGACTCTTTCATCAATTGATTTTTCATCAAGATGGTTTTCTTCGAGTTTCATAATATAATATTTCTTTGCTGTTTCGGTCTGTGTAATTAATTCTGGTGCAACACTTGTATTTAAGAAGTTATAAGTCTGTTCGCCTTGGACTGGAGCATCTGGCTTTGTAGGACATACAGTAAAGTATTTGAATAAATGGTCTACTGATGCATCATTTAATAATTTTGCAGCAGAATCTGCATCTGCTACAAGACCAGCAATGTTTTTCCTATCATCTGCAGGATCGGAAATACGGTTGACAATGACTTCAATTTTCTTCGATAAAAATTGAAGTTTGCGAGAAATATCAGTCAATTGAGACATGTATAATTCTAAAAAGTGACAAAAAGAGAAGATCTGGAAATTAAAAAAAATGTTGGGATAATTCGTAGAAATAAAATCAAATAGACATAAAAAGTCTAATTTACCTGAGAATATCGAGTTACAATAATATTGATTTGCAAAGGTGATGTTGTTATTATTATAAAATATTTATAATAGATCATTGATGTAAATCGGTCATAGTGTAATGGTTATCATGTAAGATTGTCGTTCTTTTGATTCGGGTTCGATTCCCGGTGACCGAGTTTTTTTCATTTTTGATTTTCACATCTAATCGTTTTTAGGCTTGTTCTGGGCAATTCTAAAATAAGCTCATCTCATGATGCTATTTTTAATGTCATTTATAATTCGACATTTTTATTCTAAATTTATGTGAAATCAAAAAGTGCCAAATGACAGAGGAACATCCTTTGCAAAATACATGGACATTTTACTACTACGAGCGCCCAGCTAGTGCTGAAGATTATCTTAAAAGCATTCATTCTATCGGATCATTCAACACATGCGAAAAATTCTGGAGTTTTTATTCTCATATGGTCAGACCAGACAAATTGAAGACTGATATGGCTCTTCAAATGTTCAAAGAAGGATATAAGGCCATATGGGAAGATGAAGCTATTAAAAATGGTGGCCAAATAACGATTAGATTACAGAAAAAGCTATTTCCTTTCGTTTGGGAGAAGTTAGTTCTTAATATGATTGGCGAACAGATATCACAGTCAATAATTGGTGTTGTTGCTTCTTCAAAGCAGCGCGGTGATTCAATCGAGTTGTGGATTGACTTCAAATCACAAGATCCAACAGAGAAAGAAGCAGAGAAGCTTGATATGATTAGAACACTGATCGAAAAATTAAATATTGCAGGTAAATTGAGGTTCAAATACACTGATTTCAGCCAATTCAAATCCGAAAATCCAGCTACACAAAAGAAATCCGAATTTTACATGCTCGATAACGGTGTTGTTAAACGTACTGAGTATATTAGCCTCAAGAAACCACAAACAACTCCTGAATCTCAATAATTTTTTTCCGAAATTTGAAGTTTTTTCATATTTTTTGGAAAAAACTTGACATGTAAGATATGTCATGCAATTCTTAATATTTCTTTGTAAATTATACAGTATTATTTATTGTCATTGTTGATATCATTAATAAAATGTAGATTTTCAATAAATCTATGCTTATATATTATAATAAATATACTAGTTTTTTTCATAGAAAGATATACATAACACTTTATTTTAATAGAAAGATTGCAAATACATTTGGTTTTGAATATTTTCGTTTTGATACATACCAGGTTCATACATTGGTCGTCCATATCCACCTTGGTTCATGTATTGGTCTTCATAAACAGGTGGATATTGGTCATATCCTTGTGGATTATAGTAAGCTTGGCCGCCAAACGATTCTTCTGGGTATTCCTTATTGAATATGCCATCAACAAGCTGTGTCGTTGTGAAATCATCGTTTTGTACATATCTGTTATTGTTGTTTGTTTCAGGAGATTCAAAAAGTGACGAAAGGAACTTCCCGTCATCTTTTGACACCGAGACATTTTGGAAAGAGTTTGAATCAGAAGCGGATATGATATTTAATGTAGCAATAGTTGTGCCTATTACTGTCCATGTTGATAATATTTCTATTGATTTGCAAATTTGATACGGAATACTAATATAAAACTGAATATCCTTCCCTAAAAATAGTAATGAAATTACTAAAAATAGAGAACGAAGCCACATCGCGTAACTTTCTTCAATTCTCTTCTGTTGACACTGCATTACTTTGTATAATGCTCGGATATAATATGTATAAACGAGGAATGCTACAAAAAATAGCATTAAGAATATGTATTTGAAATCGCTGCTTCGAAACATTTCGCATAAACAGCAGAAAATGGATAAGCAAATGGATAATCTTAAGGTTGTATTTTCTTTGAAGATAACTGGTAAAGGAACAAGAGGCCCAGCATCTTCTAGTATCTGAAATGAAAAGTAGCAGAAGAAACCAGGAAAGAATGAAGTTAATATCGGAGGAATAAAATTAATTGAAGAAATATTCAGCATATCATAAGGGAAAATATAACCAATGCATGAGATAAAGAATGTGATATTCAGTAAATTATTTGTATTATAACTTTTCCGTAGATATATTCTAAAAACGCTAAAACCTACTATCAATAATGCAATACATGCAAAAGCAAGATGTATATACGAAAAATAGTATGTCGATAATGAAATACCACGAATTTGAATGAGAAATCCCGTGACTTCTTCTGGAATATTTTGAATTTTGAAGTAAATATCGTCTTTCAGTTTGGATAAGAGATAACTTTTCTTTAGAACAACTGTTGAGAATGCATTTGGACGGAGAAGAGTAACTTGTCTTGTAACGTTATTAATTTTATTGGAAATAGTATCATTATAAAATATCTTTACGTTGAAAGGTTTTGCTGGAGGAGATTGACATGTAAAATATAATGTCACATCGAAAAATTGAAATGTTTTTGGAATTTCATTTAACTTTATATCGAAAATATATGCACCATACACTGGTGGTGGTATTACATTACTGATTTCAAACGATTGCTGCATTAATTTATCTGTGTATTGCGATATAATTAAGATTAATACTAATGAAGACAAAGGAACTAAAGCTTTTGCGATGTAGTTATGTGGGCTTTGAGAAGAAGATGAAGACTTTGGTCTAACGAGAGATTGCTTCTCTTCAACTTTCTCACCCACACTTTGGTTCATATTAAATTTTCTTCAAAAAAATAGAAATGAATTTAAAAAGAATTAAAATTTACATAATACAAACCTTTATAAATTCTATAATAGATTAATCTGACTCGCCATCTCCTAATTCATCAAAGAAAGTATCTTTCTTCTTAGCAATGACTGGTAACTTTCCTTGTTTCTTCAGTTTCTTTTTCTTGTGGTCGGAAAGGAATTCTTCGTCTCTTTTTTCAGTAATATCCCAGACTTTTACCTCATTTGTGCTACTCCATGTTAATAAAAGCCCACCAGAGAGATCCATGCCATGAATATCTTTCTTATGAGCTTGCCATGCATAGATAAGATGGTTTGGATGCAAATCTTGGATGTAAACTGTTCCATTTTCTGCAGCAACGACAGCTCTGCATTTATTAGTCTTCAGAACAGAAACACCGACAAATGGACGTGTACTTTTCATCGAAGCTTCGCAAACAAAGTCAAGAGATGGATGTTTGGAGACATAAATCTTTGGTCGAGAAGATGCACATATAAAGTACCTACAAAATGGATCATATGTAACAGATACGAAGTCATCATCTTCCTGTGCATAGTATTGACGTCTTTTAGGTCTATTAATTGTATAAAGAGATAAAACGCCATTACCGCTTGTAACACCAATGGTTTTATCATCAACAACTGCAATATCTGAAATATATTCTTTTTCATCATGGAATTTTTGAGTGCATTTGTCTTCTTCAATATTCCAAATTTTTAGGTGGCCTTCAGAATCACCAGTAGCAATAATTGTATCTGTAATGTACTTTGCAACTTCAATTGGTGAGTTATGAGCTTTAATCTTGGTATATTTGGCAGATTGATCTTCTATGTTATAAACAAAGAAGTTTCCTGCTTTATCAGCAATGAGTAAGTCTTGTCCTGTAATGTTAAATTGGAGTGATCTAACCGAATCTTTGCAAATTGATATTTGTTTTGGAATATCGTCGCCTTTTGTATAAACAAATATTGTAGTACCAACAGTTCCGATAGCCCATTTCTTTGTGGCCTCATGGATTGCGCCGCATGTGATTATATCATTTGTTTTTTTATCAAAAATCAAAGGAACTACCTCTCCCATTTTTGTCCGAATAATTTCGTGAATTTCTTTGTTTCTTATATTCGCTGCAAAATTTTTTTTAATATGGCTCTTAAAAAAGTTGTATAAATCGTACATTTTTGCAAAAAAATGAACAAGAACTCAGCAACCAGACGAAGGAAAGCCAAGATTATCTTATGTTGATGTTGAAAAAGGTGTTCAACAAATTCAAGCGATATTGACAGGGAAACCATCCGATTACTAATTTTCTAATGTTTATTAAACTAAAATATGTGACTCAAACAAATTTTTATGACATACAAAAACATTTTTAATAGAATGCAAAATACCTGATGTTTGAAGCTCACATTTTTTGAAATTCATGATCATGATCAATAGCTACTTAAACTTACTTTATGTTACAATAGTTTTATATCTCCGAATGATTAATAATTTACATGTGTGCATGTACAATCCCATCAAATTTTGAGCGTTAGGTATGAAGAATATGATACATTTCGGAGATATTATTTTCAAAATTATATTGAATTCTGGATTACTCGAGGAGTGAGAAAGATTAAAAAAAAAAGAATAACAATGTTAACCAAAATAATTATCCTATTGGATTATATTACTTGGCTCCAATAGATATTAGAAAATTTCTTACATTATTCTTTGCAACTGAGAGTGCAGTACTCCCACTATTAGCCTTTGCTTCTTTATCTGCTCCAACAGAGATAAGATATTTAACAACTTCAAGATGACCATTAGATGATGCCCGAATGAGTGGAGTATATCCATTATTAGTCTTTGCTTCTTTATCTGCTCCAACAGAGATAAGATATTGAACAACTTCAAGATGACCATTATATGATGCAGAATTGAGTGGAGTATATCCATTATTAGTTTTTGCTTCTTTATCTGCTCCAACAGAGATAAGATATTTAACAACTTCAAGATGACCATTAGATGATGCCCGAATGAGTGGAGTATATCCATATTTATCCTTTGCTTCTTTATCAGAGTCACATTCAATAAGTGATTTGACAAGATTAAGATTTCCTTTTTTACTTGCAACATGAAGTACATTCTCTTGATACTTTTTTGTCTTTTTTAACCAAAGTCCTTCTTCGCAAGCCTTTAAAATCATTTCTCGATTGCCTTCAGATGAAAGTTCTTCAAAGAATTTGTAAACACTATCAAAATTATCAGTTTCCTTAAGTGATGAGATTTTTGTTAAAAATTCTCTAGAAAAGCTGTGAGATTCATTAATTCTAGTGGCTGTAAAAAAAAAAAAAAAAAAAAAAAAAAAAAAAAAAAAAAAAAAAAAAAAGGTAGTGGGGCTTCCAGGCACTTCGTGCCTTCTAGCCCCGAAGATGTTTAGAATATGAGAGAGGTCCTATAAACCGGAGAAAGTGTCATATAAACATCTGTCATTTTACTCAGAATTTTATACAGAATTCGGCAAAAATATATTTTAGGGTAGAAGGGTATATCTAACCTCTTTTCTAACCTCATTTCTAACCTCTTGAATTTTCATGAATTTTCATGAAATTTACACCAAAAATAATGTTTAGGTGAAGAGGTGAGATTTCACCTGTTTTTTCACCTCATTTCTCACCTCTTGAATTTTCATGAAATTTACACCAAAAATATATTTTAGGTGAAGAGGTGAGATTTCACCTGTTTTTTCACCTAATTTTTCACCCTCTTGAATTTTACACCAAAAATATACTACTAGGGTCATTTACGAAGAAGTCTTAACAAAGTCTTTACGAAGAAGTCTTGACAAAACATAGACAAGAAAGTTCATGAGAAATTAGATGAAGAAGTCTTAACAAAGTCTTTACGAAGAAATTCATGAAAATTCAAGAGGTGAGAAATGAGGTGAAAAAAGAGGTGAAATCTCACCTCTTCACCTAAAATATATTTTTGGTCATTTACGAAGAAGTCTTAACAAAGTCTTTACGAAGAAGTCTTGACAAAGTCTTTACGAAGAAGTCTTAACAAAGTCTTTACGAAGAAGTCACAATAAACATCTGTCAAAAACCGCTTTTTAACTTCACTTAAAATGCCACGTAAGCTACGTAAGAATATACGTAAGAGGAAGAGAGCATTGAAACATCCAATAGTAAGACTAACACCACAACAACAGTTGCAACAACAAATGCTGAATGACCCCACTATGTTGCAACAAATGTCAAGCAATCCTATGCTTTTAAACCGAGTTCTTGGTGCACAGAGTGGAGGTTTAAGAGCGGCACTTTTAGCGAAAATGGCAGGCTATGGTGGAGCTGCAGACGGAACAGCCTATAACCCTCAAAGTCAAATGAATTTGAGTTCACTCAAAAATCAAATAACAGATGTCAAAAAGTCAAACATAGACATACAGAAGCAAATAAGTGAAAACGAAAAGAAACTAGAATATGACAGACACACAAAGAAACTCAATGAGTTAAACGTAGAGAAAAAGAAGAAAGAAGAACAACTGAAAGAACTAAGTACAGAGGAATATGCGAAAAAAGTGTCAGAAAAAGCAGCAGAAGTAGCAAAAATGGAACAAGATGTCATAAATTTGAAAAACCATACTACTCAATATAAAGTACTGAAAGATGAAGAAATAAAACAAAAAGCCCTGAAGACATATATGGATAGCGATGAGTATAAAAAAGAAGTTGAAGCAAATGTAAAGGCAGAAAAACTTTTACAGTTGCAAAACCAAACCGTACAGTATGAAAACTTAGCACAAGAAAGTAAAAATAACGACGCAGCCATGCAAAAGGCAATGAAAAGCGCAGAATATATAAAAGCTAACAATGACTGGTTAGATGCCCAAGCCAACGCTAAAGCAGCCCAACTCATAGGGTCAATAAGGACAAAAATACAAGCGGATGAAGACAGTTCAAATGAAGCTTTAACAAATGCTGACTTTAAGAACGCCTTCGAAGCTCTTCATAGTAAGGTGAAACAAGTGAACGACTTCTCATCTGGAAAGAAACTGAAGTCTGAAGGTTTCGACAAAGAGTTAAAAGAAGTAGCACAAAATATGACGAAAATAACAGATGCAGCAACGAGACAGGCAGTTCAAAGTGCCTATGACGCCGTTAGAGCAACTGTTGTGGAAAGTCAAGAAAAAGAGTTACAACAGACCAAAACAGACCTAGTAAATGCTTTCTTAAAAACGAAAAGTCAGGTAGGACATTATGCTGCAGATGGAACATATGTGCCAGCTGGTGGAACTTATATACCACCAAACCCTCCAAGAGAAGCACCTGCACCAGGACTACCTAAAACATTTACATCGTCACATGGACACAGACACAGGCATGCACCAAAACCAACACAACAACCAACAGTTCAAAACCCTGCACAACAACCACCTCCACAACCAGCACAACAACCAACAGTTCAAAACCCTGCACAACAACCAACAGTTCAAAACCCTGCACAACAACCAACAGTTCAAAACCCTGCACAACAACCACCTCCACAACAGAGCAAGGACATAAAAGAAGTAGAGAAACAAGGAAACCAAGAATTCTTAAAAATGCTTAAAGAAGAGTGTTGGTTTCCCAGATACTGTTGACTTTAGTGACAGATATAAAGAAGCTATTGGAAAGTTCAAGGATGGAAATACTGACCCGAACCTATTTAGCTTTATGCTCAGCACCAAAAACGGATATAATCTCAAACCTGGAAAATACAAGCTCGCTAAGGGATATGATTTAATAGCATATCATCCAAATGACATGAACGAATTTACTCCGAGATATTTGATGTCAGAGCTAAATGACAATTCAACTTTCGTCATGAAACGCGTAAAAAATAGAGACGGAACGAAAGAACAAAAGCTTATGAATGCGGATGACGTAGATAGGGAAATTGTTAAAAACGGTCTCGGAATATATGAAATGCCAGCAGATGAGGTACAAGAAACTCCACAGGAAGAATAGTTCAGATTACAACCAGACATGGAAGAAATAGTTCAGCAACAACAGCTAGAAGAGCCTGAAGGAAACGAACAAGTCCTTCCTTTGGAAACTAACTTCACAGAACTAGATGAAGATTTGGAACAGCCGAAAATCTTGACCCTCAACAGAGGTATGCGGAGAATATGGAATATTTCCAAGAGTCTAAAAAAAATTCGGCTGACATAGTAGAAGAATATCGAAAAATGTTTGCCGACATACAAAAGACTCCAACACCAGATGAAAATATTCAGCATAGAATGAAAGTACTGAAAGAAAATGTACACAAATACAACAACCCTTTTACTTACGAGCATTTAACGTTCAATCTTCGGATGAAC
This sequence comes from Trichomonas vaginalis G3, assembly GCF_026262505.1. NCBI lineage: Eukaryota > Parabasalia > Trichomonadida > Trichomonadidae > Trichomonas > Trichomonas vaginalis. The sequence goes on from NC_067205.1 coordinate 19,563,700, forward strand.
TCGGTGAAAATAAAAGGTTAAATTTCAAGAAAACATATAGAAATGAAACATTGTTTAAAGTTCATTCAGAACCTAACCAAGATGGAAACAAACCTACTTTTGTTTCTGCAGACGATGGAACTACAATGAGATGGGTCATAAAGCTAATCCAGATAGGTGGTTCATAAACTTACAACCACAATTCCAAGAAGTTGTAGACGCAATGGAAGTCAATGGTGAACCAGATATAGCTGGTATTTTCAGCGCGGCTTTAATGCCATTGAAAGATATGAAACATGCAGATATTTTGGACCAGTATGAAATGAACATGGCTGATGGAAATATAACACCTGACGTTCTAAAACATTTATCTCAAAGAACTACACAGAACCATAGAGATGGTATATTTGGTGAAGAGTTTAGAAAGAAAGTTAGGGAGGGCGAAGGAAGAGAACCTATTGTACATGACCTTGCAAACGAAAGTTTACAAAATGTCATAAAAACTTACTTTGCAGACAATGAAATGAGAAGGGATGAATATTTAAGAAAACTCAAATGGACAGTACCAAATGAAATGTTAGTATTGAAAAACATGTTCCTTGACAAAATAAAACCAACTACAGAAATAAACGACGCAAGACTGAAAGATTGGGTAAAAGCTTTCCCATTCACAAAAGATATAGTTGGTAACATGGAAAGAAAACCAGAATGGCTACAAAAACATATATTTGGAAACGAGCTTATTCCATATGGACAGGCACTGTTTGAAGAGCTTGAACCAGAAACTCAGGAAAGAGTCATGCAAACAATACGCAAAGACTCAAATACAGACTATGACAAACTCTTTCTAGGATATAGGTTACCTGAGATGGGCGACCAGAGCCAAAAGCAAAAAGGACATGGGAAATTTGCAACATACTAGATGAACATAATGCAAAGATGCAACAACTTCAAGCAGAGGGCAATGAAGGAAAAAGAAGAGTTAAAAACTCAGTCAGGAAGAAAGTAAAGCTTGGTCCACGTGGGTTCTATTATGACATATAAATCCAACTATTCTATATTTTTACTCATATGAAATGTACGCCGCTCAGAATATAACGCCAACAGTTTTGGATGCCTATGAATGGAAATGTTTCCGAATGGTATAACGAATGCGACAATGCCATTAGAAGGTCAGAAATAGTTCCTGGAACTTACGAATATACAACTGCTGTTTCTTATGGAAATGTAGGTGAGTTTGGAGAAGGTTCTTCAACAACAGTAGATATTGCTTGCGACAGGTTTCATATTATTTCTATTGACAACTCATTCTTATACGTGGAACAAGACATTGAAATTAAAACCTTCTGCCAAGTTGTCTGACAAGAAAGGTTGCAATGGAATTTTCTATGTCGGATACCAATATGCTCCAGAAGTTTTCATGGGATATAAGATATATTCTAACTCTGACTTAGTTCAAACAGTAACATGGGCAAACTATGAATGGTTCGCTTTAGAAAACTCAGTACAACCACAAGCTAGAGAACAAAACAGACCAGTATGCAAACTATTGAGAAAATAAGAAGACTTGACCCTAACGTTCCAGGAGTTTATGTTAACCTTTCTGGACAAACTGCAGCAGCAGTAACCAAAGTAAAACTGAAACTTAGAGTTCCTTTGTCATCTTTCCTCATCTTCAGGTTTTTAAGATACTTGCCAAACTGGGCAGGAAAAATTTCTATCGAACTTACTCCAAGCAAAAATAACTTAGTCATTGCACCAACACAAGACCCATTCACTCTTACAGAAGTAGTGGGAACAAATAAAATGTCATTCGCCGACTTTTGCAAAAACAAAGTTGACTTAGACTTTGGTTTCTCAAACCTCAACACTGAAGTAAACTATTATTTCAATGCTGCTGGAGATGCTTGGGACCCAGTTAAGTTTCACATGCGAAAAATTTGAATGCAAGAGAATAGAAAGCAGACTTGCAGTCTATATGTTGGACCCAGATATTTCAAATGCTTTAGCTGCCAAATATATTGCAGTTCCACTTATGTTCCCTATACACAAATATCTGTCAAAGACTTTGCAGGTGAAGTTGGAAACCAAAGTGCTGACCCAGGTGCAAGAACAGATATTGCTTTAACAACTGCAATGAAACATGCAGATACTATGTTTGTACTGTTCAGACGAACTATAAATGACTATTCTTGTTTCTACAACCCTGGTATTAAATATCATATAAACATAGATGGCAAATACTATCCAAGAGAAGAATATTCTACAGTTGAGGATATGAGGTCATACAACTTGACATTAGATGCTATGAACTTTAACAACAACTTCACAACAACCATTAACCCTGAAATGCAAAGTTCTATTATGCCATATGTGAAAGTATGGACTCATACAGGAGGTCAAAAAACTCAATATACAAATGGAGACCGTTCAAACTTTTGGCTTGGCATTCCATTTGCTGACTCAGAAGACTTTATGGGTGGTATTTCAACTGTTGGTACAGTTCAAATACAATAACTGGTGACAGAGACGGTCCAGATGAACTGAGAGCAAAGAAGTTTACAAAACCAATAGCACTTTTCACGGAAGATGCTCTTTTGAAGATTCGTTCGATGAAACCTGCTGGGGCTCCTCAGATTGGTATAACGACAGCTTCCATCGAGCAGATTTTGCAGCAGGTCAGTAAGTTGTTCTTGAACTGACTTCTCTCCGTCAAATATTGACAGTACGCCAGTTTTGATATAATATTGTATTAAAACTTCCTTTAGAAATATCGGTCAGTTTTGTTGTTATATTTTTGTCTGCTTCAAGAACTTTCACCATTTCAGTTATACCAACTTTCTTTGCTTTATGAAAATATTTTGGTTCAGCAAAGACTGCTATTCTATAACATTTTCCATTGTTTGTATAAAGAACTACTCTGTCAATGTATTTGTATTGTTTGTGTGTGTAAACTTTGTTCTGCTTCAATTCGAAGAGATACTCGAATACGTCCATCTTTTTATTCTAAGTAAAATGTCATTTCCGAAAAATAGAAGCGTAAGTGTTTCAAAAGGTTTAATGGCGGTGGCAGATGTGAAGTTAAATTCACCAACTCAAACAAACAGTCAAAGTGTTGTTGTCAATGTCAAAGAAAGAGATGTTGAAGTGGGGAAACCATACGAAGACCAAGATGGTATAACAATAGTTCCTGTAAAAGAACAACCAACATACCCTGAAGTTAGCAGAGACTTAAGTTCTGTTGCAGATATTCGAAATGACTACCAACAACTTAAAGACAAACTTAAAACTCAGGAGAAGATTTGTCAAGCTTTGGGTATAATGTTAAACTTGGTCGACACAACCCTGTAAAAGTGAACTCATATGTCATCGCACCTCATGAAATTTTGAAAGAACTATTGAAACTTTTGACAGAGGCAGACGATATAAACATCAAAGAAATAGAACCCGACATTGCTTGCTGTGGTGTTTCATACAATGTCATTGACAAGATATACGTTATGAAAGGAGGTGAAACGTTGAACTTAAAATATAGTTTCCCAGACGTCATAAAAATATTTGACGACCACAACATTTCATTAAAGTTTGTTTGCTAAGTAAATGGCAGAAGACATAGTGGTTTATACTATTACGACTAAAAACCCTGAGTCATATAATTCTATAACAACAAACTTACAAAGTCCTCAAGGACGATATTGTAAACTGACCTTAAACACGATGACGACTAAAGCCTGTTTTGCTCTTTTGACACCAAAGACTTTGTTGTTGTGAATGGTAAAAAATACTTCTTTGAAGATACTTACTCAGATATACCACCAACAGGTTTTGTTGACTTATTTAATACTTTAAGGACGAGTGTAACATGTGCTGCAACTAGAGCAGGTTTCATTATGTTTGGATGTCCGACTGAGTTTACTATAAACAATATGAGCTATAATACAAAACTTATATCTGGTTTTTACTACCAACAGTTTCCTATAACAGGAAAAGGTGTCATACAAGGAATGTCTGTTCCATTGACTTTAAGTACACCTATTTTATATATTGTTTCAAACTTAGGTTCAAAGTGCTATTCGAATGTTGACAGAAACTACTATGACAAAAGATACTCATGCGTATAAACAACACTTTCTCTGCTGGTTTGCCTATTGTTCATTCGAATGCAGAGTTTTCAACCTTAGTGAACTCAAACACTTTGGCAAGTATAACATTGACATTAGTTGACGCAAACTTTGTTCCTGTAAAACTTTTATGTCCTATGTATTTGTCAATGACGGCAGAAAGTTTCGAATTGGAAGATGCAACTGTGAAAGTATTGTATTACAAGAACAACTTCAACAACAAATAGCTCAAGAACAACAAATGCAACAAATGGAACAACAAAGTCAAGAATAAAAAAAATATTATTTTTTTTTATTTTTATAAAAATGTACAGAATAGATGTTTCAGATTTTTATGACTTCCAAGCATTCAGAAATATGTGTCCATTTCGAGACTATAACAAAGCAGTCGAGAATTTGAAACGTTTAGTCATTTATGTCGACTCTGCCCCAGAATGTTATGTTATGAAAGAATGGGATGTAGTCTTTAACAAACCTAAAGCGACAATAGTTTCAGAACAAGAATGTAGACAGAAACTTAAGAAAATAAAAGTTGTACAAGTTGGAATGAAGATGTTAGATGCTTGGGATATCTTATTGTCAAAGTTAGAAGATTTTTCAGTTCGTGGTATAAAGTTTTATACACCTTCTCCAAACTTCTATTCTATCTTCACTGGATATAAATATGAACAAGTAGAATGGAAAGAAAATATTATAGAAGCTTGGTTAGACCATGTCAAAGAAATTATATGCAATGGAAACGAAAAGGTTTATGAGTATATCTTATGTTGGTTTGCAAACATCTTACAACATCCAAGTGCTAAAAATGAAACTGCTCTCATTATAATTGGAAAACAAGGAACTGGTAAGAATACTTTCTTTACAGATATTTTGTGCAAACTGTTAGAAGGTTATTCGAACCCTAATATGACAAACTAGAAAACATCTTGCGGTAAATTTAACTCTTCAATGAGAATATGAAACTTATAGTTTGCAATGAACTTCAAAGTATAGATACAACAAAGTTTTAAACTCAGATGCTTTGAAGAGTCTTATAACAGACAAAGTTGGAGTTGTTGAAAGAAAGTATAAAGACCAAAGAGTTTGTGAAAATGTTGCAAACTTCATTATGGTTTCAAACAATGCTGTTCCGATGAAGTTAGAAAGTTCTGACAGAAGATATGTAGTGTCAGAACGTCAGATTCTCATATGCAAGATACTGAATATTTTTGACGCTTTGTCAGAATGTTTGACATCTGACTTTTACAACCACTTGTTCTCATATTTCATGACATTAGATATTTCTAAGTTCAATCCAAGACAAATTCCACATACCGAAGAGAGACAAACATTGTTAGAAGCAAAACAAGAGTGTATATGAACTGTTCATAGATGAAACTGACTTTGTGTCATTAGATGAAAAGTCTTTATATGATGAATATAAAACAATATTGTCAAGAATATGGTTATATGGCAGCTTCTAAACGAACATTCTTGGCAAATGTCAAAAGTCTTTTAGACGTTCAGAATGGTGTATATACAAAGAAAAATTTTTCTGAGTAAATTTTAAAAAAATATTTTTTTATCCGATAAAAGATGACGAAATATATTTCAGTCAACAAATATATGTCAGGACTTAAAGAAGAACTAGAACCATTCACATATTTGAATGTTTACTTCTACCATTTTGAAAAGTCTACATTTGACAAAGTTTGGAACATCGAACCAGTTAAGTTTGCTGTCGTGACTAAAAACGGTGCGAAATTTGAAGACTTAGACATAGAAGGTTGTTAGCAGTCAAAAAAATTTTGACAGAAGTTCTCAAACCTTAAAGAAGGCAAAGCATACAAACTTGTATACCTTATGAACCAAAGAAAGCAGACGACTATGAATATTATGAGTCTAAGATAGTTGAAGTTCAAGGTAAATTGGGTAAAAAGATTTTAGAGTCTAAGCCAGTGTTTGCTCCTAAAGAGGAAGAGAACATTGACATTGACCCAGAAATGTTCTAAAAATAAAATTTTATTTTTACATGTCAAATTTCTTCTTCTCTGGCTCTGGTTCTTTCTTCTCTTCTTCTACTTTCTTTTCTTTCTTTTCTTTCTTTTCTCTCTTCTTCTTCTTTTCTGGTGGAGTTATGTCAAATTTCTCAGAACCATATTTATGTAAAAGTTCTTTGTCCTTTAATAGCTCTTCTATTCTGTTTTCTATTTCATCTTCAAGAACAGCGCATGTGCCTTCTTTGCATTCTAAGAACTTTTGTTGGACTTCATCTTTCCAATCGGCGTCATCTCTGTCAACAAGTCTGTCATTGACAAACTTAAAGACTTCTCTGCCTAATGTTTTATGGTTCTTGTCATATTCCCAGAAACAGAACTTTAGAACAAATTCACCTTTCTTGTTTACACTATGTAAGATTTTATGGTCGACAGATGTTTTAGAGTCGAAAAGCTTGTCTCGAATATAGATAGCGAAATCGCTAGACATTTTCAAAAAGATAAAAATTTTAATTTTTCTAAAAATATGTTAGAAAAAAAGTTTGCTGACATTGACAAGAAATTTGAGAATGTTTTAAACAAGAACAAGAGGAAGTTAGAAAATGCTCAGATAAAGCCTATACATGACAAGTTCCTATTTGCTCAGAATGGTATAACAGGTCTAATCGCACCACCTGGGTCGGGCAAGACTTTCACTTATCTTAAAATGGCTGCACAACAACAAGAACTAGATGAGAAGAACCCATTCTATGAGTTAGTTGTTATTTGTTCGACTTCTGGTCAATTTGACCAAACCGTCAATTCGTTCAAAGATATTATAAAGAAGTCTAAGTTAGTATGTATAAAAGACTCTGAGTTGTTAGATTGGATAAAGAAGTACCAAAGAAGAGTTTTGAAGTACAATGCTATAAATGAGTATATAAATTCTAAGTTAAAGACCCAAATGAGGAAATGCAGAGAATATTAGAGAAGAAACACTTCAGAAACAAACAGAAAGAGATAGAATACATTCGAAGAAATTGCAATCTTACGATTGAAGACTTACCCTCACAGATGTCTTCTTATCTTAGATGATTTCGCCTCTCATCCTTTGTTAAAGAACAGAGAACAAGATATGTGTCGAATTCTTAAGAAGCTCAGACACTTCAACATCTCTGTTGTCATTTGTGTACAGACAGCAAAGAGTTTAAGTAAGGATGTAAAGAGAATACTGACTGACATAATACTTTTCCCTGGATTGTCCGAAGACGATTTCATGGAACTTATGAAAGAGTCCATGGCAGGTAAGTTTGACAGACATGAACTATGGGAGAAGTATAAAGTCATACAAGACCCTCATACTTCTTTCAGAATTCACATCTACGCGAACAAAGTTCAAATTGTAAAAAGTCAAGCTTGAAAAATATAAGTGTTTAGTCTTAGTCTGTTGTGGTGCTGGGTCTGTCGGTTCTTCTGGCTTTGGGGCTGTCGGTTGGTGGTACGTCGGACATTCGTTTGTGTCCTGTCGGAAGGAAGAACTTTTCCAGTTGTCGGGAAAATTTTTTCCAGTTGTCGGGAAAAATTTTTTCTGTTGGAAGGAAAAACTTTTTCTGAAGGTCGGCCAAAAAGTTCTCAATTTTCGAAAATTTGAATGGTTTACGGACGAACAACAGGAAATTTTTTTCCAGTTGTCGGGAAATTTTTTTCCAGTTGTTGGGAAATTTTTTTCTTGTCGGATGGAAGAACTTGGAATGTCGGAAGGAAGGACTCGGAATGTCGGAAGGAAGAACTTGGAATGTTGGAAGGAAGGACTCGGAATGCCAGAAGGATTTGACAAGCCAATTTACCATCTAGAGCTACCTGAGCCATCTGAAGTCAAGACCAAAAATAAATGGTTCATTTACTCTGCTTGTTTGAAGTTGTCAAAATACTCTGTTATTTTTTCCTTTAACAATGGCAAATCTTCTTTGAAGGTAAGAATTGTACAACCTTTAATATCATAGTGTGTTTGAGGTAACGTATCTTGAACTATTTGTTTCACATCTTCATTTGGGGTCATTGAAATCGGTAAGTTTTCGCGATAGAACCAATTTCTGTCAGATTTGTAAATCTTAGCAAGGTCGTAAAAGCTTTTGTTGTTTCTTCTGACTAAATGCAACATAACCATATCTTTATCTTCTTCATTTTCCATCTCTTCAGTATAAATCATATACTTATAGTTCTTTTCCTTTCCTTTTGGTACCGAACGTGGTATTCTTTTCTGAATGCTTTTGTCTTTTGCTTCAAGCTTGTTTTCCATCTCTTCACGTTCTTGTCTGTGAAGTTCGTCAAGAAGTCTGTAAATATTCCAAGCATAACGAGGCGAAGCCCACATTGCAACAGCATTTACAAGAAGTCTATGTACATACCAACCTCTCAAACCATTTGGCAATTTTTCACGATTTTCATAGAGTTTTGGCGACTGGGGTTTCCCTCCCACTCGCTGTTCTTCACTGTTTTCAGAAAAAAGTATGTCTCGCTGTGCTTCGCTCAAAAGTTCTTGTGTGCTTTGGTTCCTAAACCAGTCTTTAGGAAGCTTAGTATCTGGAGCAAAACATGCTGTCAAAATACTTTGCATTTGGTACATATCGTCTTTGACCGAACGAATGAGACGGAGTTGTTTGTTAAACTGAACCCACTCATATTCTTCATTTATATCTTCATGGACTATAACTGTTGTTGTGTTCTCTGTTGTTGACATATCTGTCTTTACATACAAAATAAAAAAATAAATAAAAATAAAACTAACTTTATTTTTTCTATCTTTCACAAAAGACCAAAAATAAACGCTTTACATGTATTTTTCAGCAACTTCGTCAAATAATTTTATAGCTTTATCTATCTCATCTACTTCAAACGTTTCTTTACCTTTCGTGGGAGCACCATATATTTTCTCAAACTTTTCAAGTAGTTCTGTTTCTGCAGCTCTCATATCGTTAACGAACACAACCTTGACTCTATTGACTGTATTGTCATATCTTTGAGTTATATTATATGTTCTTCCTATCTTATATCTTTTTGTATTGAAGTCCTTCGGTTTCTGAACGATGTAAAGTAAGCCTTCACTGCAACGTTCTGAGTCGAACGAACCATATGTTATGAAGTTATATCCAACAACTGGGTCTAACCATAACAAAACTATTGGTATAAGACTTTTGTCTATAAGATATGCTCTTGTTCCATGAAATGCTACTGATATCATAAGCTCAGGATTTCTTGTCAAAATTTTCTGAGTTGAAGCAATTCCAACCCAATGCCATGTTTTCTTTCCAGATGGAGATATAATGTCTGACAAAGAATATTTGTTGTATTTCTTTGAGTATCTTACGTTTAAATCACCAATTCTAACCAATTTAGTGTTATTGTCTATCTTTTTAACTGTTTCAAACTCAGTGTTTGTCATATATGTTCTTACATACAAAATAAAAAAAATATTTTATAAAAAACTAACTTTATTTTTTCTATCTTAAGGAAATTCATGAATTTTGGTCATTTTTCAGCAAAAAATAATGTTTAGGTGAAGAGGTGAGATTTCACCTGTTTTTTCACCTCTTTTTTCACCTCATTTCTACCCCAGTTATTTTATAAACGTTTCACATGGTAAACGTTATTTTTTAAATTTTGTGAAAACTCAACGGTTTGACACAAGCCATATGCCATTTTACTCAGAATTTTGTTGCTGAATTCAATAAAAATAATGTTTAGGTGAAGAGGTGAGATTTCACCCGTTTTCTCACCTCTTTTCTCACCTCTTTTTTCACAAGCGTTTTACATGAATTGTACGATGTATATTTGAAATCCTGAACAATTTCGTAGCTTCTATTTCTTCTGTCAGTATGTCAAAAGTTTTCACAATGCCGAATGTTTCTTTATATTTCTTCTTGACATCAGATAGAAGGAAATCGTCAGCTGTTGGATAGTTTTTGTTCAGAAATGTCAACATGTCCATTTTATCTTCTGCTGGTTTCTCTGCTTCTTTCTTTAAATCTGCATAGTCGTTTCGCATACGTTCTATCTCTTTGACGGAGTAGTTATATTTCCTCATTGCTGCTTTACATTTAGAACATTGTGGGTTCATTTTTGCATTGTACATTGAAATAAAACCTGCAAGTACAACTAAGGCGTCAATGGTTTTCTTTAACTCAAAAGTTGCTGGTTTTATCTGTTCGTTCCATACTTTACCTCTTTTATCTTTATCTCTTATCTGCCATACACATTTTGCAACTAACGAAACAAAGTTGTCGTAGGTCTTAAATTCTTCAGATTTGTATATGTCAGAAACATTTTTATATACCATATCGCAATCTTTGTCCATGACTTTGTGGTTGCAATGAAATCCAAAAACTCATAGTTTACCTTACGTATGAACTTCTTGGTTTCTACTGAGTCAGTTGGTTTCACTTCTATTTCATCGAATTCTGGAATAGTAAGCTTTTGTTGTTGTATTTCAGGAAGTTTAGGTAGATGGTCAATAATATCCTGCATTTCATAAAGATATTCTTCATTTGTTTCATCTTTCGCACTACAGTCTAAATCTCCTTGGAGAAGTTCTTGCTTTATCTTCTGGATTTCTGTTTCGAAAGTATATGAAGAAGGAATGAAGCTTTTCATCTCTACTAACATAGATGTTGGGTTCATGACTAACGAGTTTGGTGCTGTTGTTGCTAACATGTTCTTACAATAAAAATAAAAAAAATATTTTATAAAAAACTAAAATATATTTTTTATCTTAAGGAAATTCATGAAAATTCAACAGGTGAGAAAACAGGTGAGAAAACGGGTGAAATCTCACCTCTTCACCTAAACATTATTTTTGTCGAAAAAAATGGTTCATTTACTCACAATATTTTTGTACAAAACAACCCCAAGCTTTTAACCTCTCTTCTGCAGCTTCTAATGCTATCTTAGCGAGTTCATATTCTCTAAATTCTCTCTTTAAATCTTCTTGTTCCCATTGGTCTAGTTCGTATGGCGAGTCTCTATAACCAGAACATATCTCACGTTCATGTTCTATTTGTTTTTCATGCATTTTTCTAACTTCTTCTTCGAACAAAGGTTTTGCATTCTCTACTGTATCTTCAAGTTCTTCTTCATCTAATTTCTCATGAACTTTCTTGTCTATGGAGTCCATAATTTTTCCAACTGCTATGCAATATTTTGGAGAAGCCCACATTGCTATATAGTTTACAAGTCTTGGGTCTACATACATTCCTCTAACCTGTTTGATTTCATCAGGAATTCCTGCATGAATTTTGTATAAAAAGCAACCCGCTGTTTTCCGCGGGTTGGTATATTCTTCACAAAATGCCTCAAAATACTCTTCCCAGGACTTATTTTCCAACAACCTTCTAAAGTCTTTCCTAAACTGCTGACACATCTTTGTTGCATTTATATAACCATCCTTGTCTCTACGTAAGACTTCAATACCGTTGTAAGTGCCTTTTGTGAATGTTTCGCCATTAGATTTGTTCGTGAACGTTTTTGCTTCGACTGTCATACTGTTCTTACAATAAAAATAAAAAATATTTTTGGCTTAACCGTCGGACATTCGTTTGTGGCTTAACCGTCGGACCACAACGATAAAAATCTCGACAAAACATATACGATGAAGAAGTCTTGACAAAACATTTACGATGAAGTCTTAACAAAAAATATACGATGAAATCTATTTCCTGTGTTGTTGTCAAAATGTCATGTTGTCACACTTTTTCAAAAAGATGTTAGTTGACCGAGTGACCGAGTGACCGAGTGACCTGGTCGCCTAAAATATATTTTTTTCTATCTTAAGGAAATTCATGAAAATTCACCTGTTGAATTTTGTATAAAAAGCAACCCGCTGTTTTCCGCGGGTTGGTATATTCTTCACAAAATGCTTGTTTTGAGGTCGAGCCATTTTTGGCTCCACCGTATTTTTTCAACCAAAATATATTTTTCAATACTTTTTCAGCACTTTTCCGTAGTTATATATGAAAGACAATTCGAGATAAAAGTCATAGTACAGTGGAATAATATGCTGCACACCATTTGTTGTGAACCAAACTTGAAAGTCAGAGAAACTGTTACTAGGTGGTTCGTAGAATTTAGAAGCAAAGTCATAAAAGTCCTTACCGATACAAAGAAAACTGTTGTTGCTTGAACTGAAACTTGCATGACATATAACATTTTGAGGGTCAAACACGTTTTTATAAACTGTCAAATCTGTTGGTGGGCGTATAAATTTAAACGGACCGTCAGGTGGTAATGGTTCGTTCTGGTTTAGTAACCGAAGAAATTGCGCCCAAGAACGTTTGTCTACTTCCCAAAATAAAAACTGTGTACTTCTTCGAGGGTTAATTTCAATCCTTTGAAATGAAACTGTGGAGTTCATCTTGTCATATTCTAGTTTCAGATAGTATGTTCCATTTAGTAAAGAGTCGTATTTTTCTTGAAATTCCCAGTAGTATTTGTTTATTTGAGTTTGAAAGTCATTTAGAGTTTTCTCAAGACTTTCGTCTGAACGAACTGTAAAGATTCTCATTTCGTCAAATTTGTCTATTAGACCATCAGAACCTTCATATTGCCCATGAAAATATACTGCGAACATAAATGCGTTAGTTCTATTTGAAAACAAAACTCTTCTAAATCCTATTGCCTTTGCATCTGAAGGACTTTGAAGCCAACGAATTGGAAAGTCAAACCTGTAAGTACGGGATGAAATTTCTTCATCTGAAAGATTTCTACCAGCGTTTGTGAAGATATAGTCTAACGGTTTTGTATCTGCTACTTTTGTTCTTTGTTTTTCAACCTGAAACATTTAATATATGTAAAAATATACTGTTTTAAAAAATGTTTTTACTTCATGCAATGTTTTACTTCATGCAACGTTTTACTTCATGCAATGTTTAACTATTTCACCATCTTCTTTAACACCCCAATACTTACGCTTGGAGAGGACATGAACTTCGGTGAAAATTTTGTCCAATTTGAATTGACCCATCTTTTCACCGACCATGCCCATTTCAATGAGTTTGTTGTACCCTTCTTCGTTCGTCATGAGTGCGTCAATGTTCTCATAGTAAACCACAACTTTCGATTTGACTTCGGAGAAGAATTTGTTGTAGTTGTCAAGGACTGCTTTTGCGAACTGAGGGTAAGACCAATGTTCGACAATAGGTTTTAATGTGGTTACTAAGCCACTTTGACCTTGAGTGAATTCGTACTTCAAAACAAAAGGAGAAAACCTTTCAACAAAGTTGTCGACCTTCTCATAATGTTTACTCTTCATCTCTTGAGGTTTCTTAATGGAATATCCCCATGTCGAATTCATAAGCAATTTGAGTGTCATTGCAAGTTTGGGGTTTGAAGCTTTCCTAATATCATACAGTTGTTGTATGACTTTTCCAACTGTATAGTTCCTTCCCGAGAACTCACCATCTTCGTTTGGAATTCCAGTCGGGATATATTGGACGAACCTCATGTATGCAGCGTTAAGGTCGACATAGTATATCTTTTCATATGAGTCGAACTTGTCGCAACCAATTGGTCCAGTTTGTGGAAATTCAAGTGAGTCTCTTATCTTCTGAGAAACTTCTCCTGTTATCTCATAAACATCGTCGAAGCAACCTGTTTCATATAAAACCTTCTGACCTAACTCAGATGCTCTCCAATACAATTTGACGTCAATTGGATTTCTCAATGGAAGTTTGTTTATAGCATCTTGAAGTTCTTGCAACCTCATTGGAAGTTCTTCTGGTTCAGGTTGGTATCCGAACAATCCAACTCCTTTTGGAATTGTGTACTTCTTTTGTACTAGAACTTTGTCTGGAACAACTTTTGGTCTTGCTAACAATGAAAAGTTTGTTTCGTCTTTTGGTACAAAAGTTTCTGTCAGCTTGTCATCTGGAATTGGTTCCAACAAACCTTTCTCGAAAAGAATGTTTACAGCTCTGACAATGTTACACTTACCTTTTCCGAACAATGGGTTTGTAAACTTTCGACATCGAACTGAAGTGGTTGTGGACAATTGCAATCTTCAACCATGGTAAATTGAACTCAACAACATAGTCGTCATGTGAAGAACCTTTAGCTGTAGGTATGCTGACTCGGATATTGACATTTGCCAACGGTGCAATTTTTGCCAATTGACCTCTGAGAATGTACCTTGTCTTCACACATGACTCAAGATACTTCATCTTCTCTTCTGTAACAAGACCAGAGTTCCTGAGACATGTGAGAATACAAGGTTCATTGACAATTGTTTCAATTGAATTGTAAATTCCATACCTTGTCAAGTCAATGTCAGACTTATTTATGAACGGGAAGTATCCAGCATGTTGTCTGACTGCTTGAGGGTTAGGTTGGTACCATTCGAACTTGACACTTGCAATTCCTTCAATTGCATTCAAAATGTCTGAGTCGGAGTCAACCATTTGTTCTCTCTTTGTAGTCTTGAAAGCGTCAAGAAGCATTGCAGCTGTTGTGACATGCCATGTGCATAGTAAATGTGACCATCCAAATCTGTTATAGTTAGTCTGAGATTGTATCCTTTCTTTTTCCATCTTGTATGGCAGCAAGTACACCATGAAGCCTTCTTTGTTCTTTCCTTCGTCAAAGTTTACTGTAAAGGTTCGACCAGATGTAATTTGACTTCTAACTTCACGATACTTTTCATATGCATATCTGTTCTTTCCATGGGAGCATGTGTGTCTTCACCTTTTCCTTTTTTCCTTCTCAAAGGATGCAATTGTTCGTCATGTTTCCAGTAGAATCTGGCAAAGCCGTCGTGTCCTTCAACTTGAGGTTCACTAACATCGAAAGGTATATCCATAAGACGCTCTTCTTCTAACCTCTCTAATCTGTTTGGATAATTTGCGCGTGCTGTTTCCAAGTCCATTTCATAGCGAAGACCAGACAGTTTGTCATAGACTTTTATGGGTCTTCCCTTCCTATATTTAAACTTCTTTGAAACTCTCCAACCATATCTTTCTAACTCTGCTTTTATTCTAGCAGACCTTCTATCCATTCTATACGGGGGCATTTTTATAAAAATAAAAAAATATTTTTTTCTTTACTTTACATAACCACCTGCTGCCATAAGTCTTTGACGCCAACCCATACCAGCTAATGAAGGTTGACTTGGTTTAGTTTGGAAACTAAACTTTGGTTTTGGTTTATCTTCAGTTTTTGGTTTCTCTTCTTCTATCGGTTTTTCGTCACTTTTCGGTTCCTCTGACTTTACCTCACCTGCAGGAACAGTTGTGTCGTCAACATCTTCATAAATATCATATGCCATTTGTTTTTGTTTTCCTTTCAACTTTTTGTGTTTGTTGTAAAGTTTAGAATATTTCGACTCTAAGTCAATGAGATGTTCTATAATGAACTGTTGGTCAGTGAAGTAAACTTTTCCATCTGTTGTCTCGAAAGCTCCTTCAGACTTCAATATTTTATTTGTGAGAGTCTGTTTCTTTTTTGAGATACTTGCCGTTCCATTTCTATGAAAAGTGACTTTGTAGTTAGGGTTTGTATTTCCAGACCTGGCACTTTCTATTATTGAATTTTTCTCTTCATCTGTAAGTTCTTTGACAGGTTTTGACAATGGTTCTGAACTTTTTGTTTGTGGTGTCAAATCTACCGTTTTCAACTTCTTCGGTCATTTCATCTCAGTAAAAATTTTTTTGTTTTGTTTTCAACTGGTTGTTTAGGTTTTTTAAGTCGGTCTAAAACTTCCTGAGGTTTAGGAAGAACTTGACAAACACCGTGGTTGTGTAACTGCTGGAAGCCGACAAATCCATCTTGAACCCATTTGTCTCAATGCTGTATTGTTCATTTCATCTCAGTAAAAAACTTTACATTCCCCACGTTTGAGGGTTGAGGTTGGTTATTGTTTACCCATTGTTGTGCATGTTATATCCTCTGTTAAAGAATCTTTCACCTTGGTCCATGTAGTGTCCTGCTTGTTATAGTAGTCATTTGCTTTGTTATAGTAGTTTCCTGCTTGTCTGGAAACATTGTCCATCCATCCTTGAACTTTTCCTCTTGTTTCAGGATTTGGAATAAGATTTGCTGCATCTCGTGCGCTACATCCCAACCTTTCTGTACAGTTTGTATAATAGGTTGTGCTTTCTCTTTCAGTATACCTAAAGTACTCAAAATCTTCCTTCCAACTCCAAATACACCTCTGGCTATTGTTCCCACTGCGGGTAAAAATCTGGATGCAACTCCTGCTAATGCGCCAAATAAACCATTTCTTATAGGGTAAAAATGACGAATCCAAACAAGGGACCCCTATGTTTCTAAAGCGACAAAGAAAAGCACTCATGATAAAAATCTTTAGTTCAACACCAAATGCTTGGTTTATGGATATCTTGGAAAACATTCGAGGTATAGAGAAGACGGACCACCATACTGGCTAATATTTGTTGGTCCAAAACACAAGATACTGTGAAGCCATACCAATGGTCCAAAATATTTTAGATGTGAAACTGCTTTGACAATATTCGTTGACAAATACCATCCAACAAAACTGACATCTGACTGTGAAAGTTCTTTCAAATCAGACGATATTAAAAACTATGCGTTCAAAAAATGTAAACCAATATTTCATTGTCGACCAAAACCATTCTGCTCTTGGTGTCATTGACAGTTGTATTAAAAATCTTAAGAGACTTAAATCAACCACAAGGTGGTGAGGTAGATGAAATGTCATATGACGACAAATACAGACACTTCTCCATGGCAAAGATGAGACAAGTTAAATATTTACAATAGCGTAAACAAAAAGGTTTGGAAACCACTCCCCCGAAGAAATGAAAAACAACCCCGACTTAGAGAAAGACTATATATTTAATAGTTTAGTCAAAAGAGACAAACAAGAAAGAATGCCAGGCTTCAAACTTAAGAAAGGTGACAAAGTAAAAATAGAAATACCTAAACGCGACCCATATGAAAATACTATTGACTATGACAACAATGGGAACTCGACAGGTACTCGCATTCGTGTTCGTAAAAATAGAAGAAAGTTACAAGAGAATATTATGAAGTTTTAGGCAAACATGGCAAAATGTACACACTGCAAGCAGGAAGATAAAACTACTATTGTCAGACCTTCGTTTCAAACTTGTCAAAGTTCAAGGTGGTTATACTTTCAAAGACAGTTCCTAACAAATATAAGACAACTGCTGACGAATATGCTAAAGAAGTTGAAAATGACGACTAAGCAATTCTATACCATGCGTAAACTGTCATGTAAGGTGGCATGTATTCTTTACTCTGTTTCCCGTTGTTTCTGTATATCCTGTAATGCGATGTGTATGGCTTCCTCCTCCCTGAGTGTCATCCCAGTAACAATTTATAGCAAACTTAACGTCGTCTTTAACATCATATCCTTTACCTTTTGTCATTCCTGTCCAATCCCAATATCTATGCTTTTGCCAACCTGCTTCAGCTGTAGTTAAATTTATGTAATGACTGTGTGCAGGTAGGTTTTCACCTGAAATCGTTTTTACTTCCACCTGTTTCCTTTGAAGAGTTTGCACAATACAAAAAACCTGTCGACTATTTGAGTCCAAGTTCCAAAACCAAGTACTACTTCTGGTCTGGTAGAGTTCATTGACGTATAAATAGAACCTATAGGATATACTGTTTGAAGTATTTCTGTCTTTAATGTTTGAAGCTCTGTTTTGTCTGCTTTTTTATATAACTTTTCTTCAAGTTCATTTACGTCAGAGATGCTATGTCTATGATATTTTTGTGGGTATGTTCCTTCTGTCCATGCGAAAATACGTTCTTTTGTTGCATCTACATATCCTTTTATCCATGTCGAGTCTGCTTTTGTATTCCTTAACTCTGTAACACCTTTCTCAAGCTCTTTCAACTGTTGTCCATCTTCCATTAACCTCTGGTATGACTTGAAACCGTTTGTGCCAACATATCTACAGTTTCTTTGTCGGCTTTAAGGTCTAAACATCCTGAAACCCACCCTGTATTGGCTTTACCTTCTAAAATCTTCGATGTCCGTTCATGGTACCATTCAACCCTTTTTATAATTTCATTGTCTTTTTCATCCACATATTCCTTATCTGCCTTCTTCACTAACCCACTAGCCAGATATGCTAACTCATCGTCAACATACTCTTTGTCAGCTTTCTTTTCAACATCCTCTTTTGTTGCATATGTTGCATCTGCTCTGTCATGTTCTTCTTGAACTTTTTCAATGACATACTCTTTGTCAGCTTTGTTGTCAATATCTGCTTTCAAAAGAAGTTCATCTATAGGTTTCTCGTTTAAAGTTCCTTTTGTTGGATTTATACAAACAGTATGGTTCTTGTTGTCTTGAAACAGAAACTCATCTGTCATTGGGTTTATCGTCAGTTTTAAGTTTCCTTCTTTCAATGACTCAGATATCTTAGAATAGTTTGAAAAGTTTGTTGTGTTCTTATTTAGAGCTTGTACAATGAGTTGTCGGTTGTGTTGTATTTCTCTCATAGACGCTGTTTCATTTGACATTTTTATTCTAGATAAAAAATGCTTCCAATAGAAAAAGAAAATTCAAGAGTTGCTACAACTAAACCATTAGATGAACTTTTTACTAATGTCGGTCAAAAGTTTGAGACAGAGACCGTAAAGCATGAAGGCTATCGTTTTGACTACCCATTAAGATGGCTAAGAGACCCATCTGTCACAAAGCTATTGGCTTTCGTAGAATGAAGTTTGTGTCTGTAGAAGATAAAAGTTTTCCATTTATTGTAAGGTTTCATATAGATTATATATCTGAAGGGAAACGAAAAATGTGGGAAGAAATTGAGCTAATACAAGTTGACCTTTCATCTTCTCTACAGACTGCGTTAAAAAATATAGAAGATAAAATAAATTCATGTTATGCAAAATATGCTGATGAATATGCAAATACCGAGAGCACACTTTATGTGAGAATTGTATATGACAAACAAAATTCACAAGTGTCATTTCAAATCTACGAAGACAATCCAAAGAAAGACGAACAAATATATACAGAATTCACTGCAATGTCATGGTATATTTGCAAAGAATGTTAAATCAGAAAGTCGAACTTCCTTTAGCAAATATTTACAGTCGATATGCAAGAGATGAACCATATTTATTTAAAGATGTTTTCGACCCAGCTGCTATTATTGTTCATGCTCATTTTCTGGCGCCCAAAAACTCTTTCTTATGCTTGGCAAATGACTTTTACGAAAAACCTACAAAGCTATATGAACCACCCAAGTGGAAGTATTTCAGACTTTCAAGTATAGATGTTTACTACAGATGAAGAAAGAGAATAATTCCATTAATACCATGCGTTTTACTTAGAACTTAGTTTCATATACAACTACTATCGAACGGTAAAAATATAATTTTTAATACGGTTGAGGTGTTGGATTTGGTTGCCAACAGACTGTGTGCAGGTTCAGGCTGTTGTATAACAGGAGCTGTTCTTCTGGTTCAGGGTCTTTAGGTATAATACCAACAAACTGACCTACCCTTTTACCAATATTTTTGACTCCGTTCCAAATTCCTCTTCCTACGGTTTTTATTCCATTCCATATACCTCTTCCAACATTTTCGAAAGAAGTTTCCTATCTTACTGAAGAAACCCATTTTACTATATGTAAAAATCTAATGTCCGCCTAGTCTCTTACGTTCCTGTTGAGTTCCATAGCATTCTTTAACTGGAGCTCATACATTCTGTTTCTCCTCTGGTAGAAAACATATTCTGGGTCAACTCCTGTGTTCGCGTCATCTGCATAAAGTTGTTTATATCCCACTTCAGGGTTTGTATAAAACTCTTTCCATCTCATATTTGCATACCATGGTGGCAAACCTAACGCAGCGTCATTTGACATGGCAGTTTGCATTTGTACATCTGTTGGCACTTGACCATAGTTTGCCATTGCAGTTGTATTCTAACTTCATTTGGAATATTCTCTGGTTTGGTGTCCAGGTTGCTGTGCATTCGCTAAGTTCTGTGCGTCCATTTAATATTAGATAAAAATATCTCTTACGAGTACATATGCTGAACATTTGCTGGTATTGGTTCATCTTCATATTCTCTGTACCTTTCTGCCACGTCAAATAAGTAAATGACACAATGGAAAAAACCTAAAACAAGTAGTCCTATTTCAAACCACATTTACTTACTAGTAAAATTTCTTTGTTATGACACTTTCTCCAGTTTATAGGACCTCTCTCATATTCTATCTTATCGTATCTAAACTCATAGTCATGTATGTCCTCTAACCATCTCATGACACTTTCCAAACCACTTTTATCGGATGTAAAGTAAAAGCATGGATGTTATGAAAACGTCTAAAGTTTCTAAAGAGTCTCTCAAAGTCCAGTCTACTTGGTATTGAAAATCCCATGTGTTATAGAACGGCGGGTCCACTATAAAGAAAACATTTTCCTTGTCTTTATATTTTTCATACAACTCTGTCCAATGACATCTCACAAACTCTATACCCTCAATATATTTTTCTATGTTCTCTTTGAAAACATTTGTATAGTTAAGATATAAAACTTTTGACATAAGTGTTCAATGTCATGAACTCTTATAGCACCACTATTATAATAGTCTAGCAGATATACTATCCCAGTCAATATACTCTGCCTTTTCAAAACCTCTCTGACAGTATTTTTCTTATCTAATGGTATACGTTCCATCTTACCTATAGGTATCTTTTCTTTTAACTCTTTCAATATTTTGTTTGTGTCTGGTATATGTTTGAGACGGTTCATATAGTTGTCGAAGTCATTGCATATAATCTTTGAGTCAGGAAATATTGTATGGCACAGATGGGATATATAGAAACTTCCACCGAACAAATCTACAAATGTTAGACCATTCGGTAGTTTCTTAAGTTCTCTCAATAGAATATCTTACATCTACTCTTATTTCCAAAGAAGGGTAACGGTGGTTTTGTAAAATACATTTTATATATATAATAAAAATGTTTTTTTTCCTGAAAAGTGACAGATGTTTATTGTGACTTCTTCGTAAAGACTTTGTTATGACTTCTTCGTAAAGACTTTGTTGAGATTTCTTCGTAAATGAGTGTAAATGACCCAAAAATATATTTTAGGTGAAGAGGTGAGATTTCACCTCTTTTTTCACCTCATTTCTCACCTCTTGAATTTTCATGAATTTCTTCGTAAAGACTTTGTTAAGACTTCTTCATCTAATTTCTCATGAACTTTCTTGTCTATGTTTTGTCAAGATTTCATCGTAAAGACTTTGTTGAGATTTCTTCGTAAATGACCCTAGTAGTATATTTTTGGTGTAAATTTCATGAAAATTCAAGAGGGTGAAAAATTAGGTGAAAAAACAGGTGAAATCTCACCTCTTCACCTAAACATTATTTTTGGTGTAAAATTCATGAAAATTCAAGAGGGTGAAAAATTAGGTGAAAAAACAGGTGAAATCTCACCTCTTCACCTAAACATTATTTTTGTCTGATTTTACGAAGAAGTCTTGACAAAACATTTACGAAGAAGTCTTGACAAAACATTTACGAAGAAGTCTTGACAAAACATTTACGAAGAAGTCTTGACAAAACATGAAAACATATATAATTTGTGAAAAGTGAAACATTATATAATGTTTTCGACCAAGAAGACTAACAATTTTCCGAATAAAAACTTCATTTATACTAAACATCTTCGGGGCTAGAGGGCACGAAGTGCCTGGAAGCCCCACTGCCTTTTTTTTTTTTTTTTTTTTTTTGATTGTTATGATCATACTAAAAAACCAGCTTTCTCAATATGGTTTACACCTTTTTAGATACGGTTTTTATGTATTCTAGCTGCTTGATAGTTAATTCATATAAAAATGATCGAGCATATATTATATGCTATTGAAGTACAATGTAATGGATTAGCATTTAAATCACTAAGTCTCAACTTGATGAAATATTCAAGATTATTTGAGATTGTAAATATCCATTTTCTTCAAAGAATTATAATTGTTATAATATAAGGAACCTATTTATGTTATTATTTATATATGTTATCATATAATAGCTAATATCTCATTATTAAATCTATTTCAATTTTTTGAACTAATCATACCTCCCAGATCGCACACATATGGGGACAATATCTTTCCTACTTTTAGCCCTAAAGATTTAAGGTTTACACCTTTTTGCCCGGTTTACACCTTTTTCTCCTGACTATATTTATGAAAATTGTAGGAACTTCGGAAGATTTTTCATACTAGGCTCAATGCCTATTTAAAATTGAGATTTAGACCAAGAATATGCACATTGGGGCTCATAAATGGGCATTTATTAGACTAAATTTTTAAATTATGAAATAAAATCAATTTAATTTCAAATTTTTCTTGTTCAAAAGAGTTTCCATGACTAGTAGAAATAGACTATGCTTCACTAATACTATTATAAATTATTACAAATTTCTCATATGATTGTCATAGTGTCACTTTTAGTTTACATCAAAATCTTCTCAAGAAGATTTTTAAAATCCGAAACATAAAATTGTAATAAACAGAAATTCATCAAAAGTGACAGCTCTCAATTTTTTGACATTTGTAAATTCTAAATTGAATGAGAAAAATGAAATAATACTAAGCATAATACAATATTCTAGATTTAATTATAATTAGGAAAAAGTTAGTTTTGAGAGTACTTTTCATAGGCATATAGAATGAAATCTTCTGAAAAATAATATCACATAAACTCATATTATTTTCTAATATATAACTATTTTATATAAAAATCAAATTCAATGATCTTAAAAGCGAAGGATAAACCTCAAAATTTACGAATATAATGAGTGGGAATATAATGCTTATCTATCATAAAACCATATGAAATATCAATTTTTGCTTTACGCCTAATTTTTGACGACAATTAGCAAAAAATGTTAAATGTTAACACTCAGTCCATTTGAATATGAAAAATAAAATTGACTTTGATTAAATGTTTTTATTTATCATGCAATTTTCTTGCGACCAAAGATTTGAATAAAATTTCAAAAAATAAGATAGCTTAAAAAATAATATACGGTAGTGTTTACTAATAGATGAATAGTATATAAATTCTATTAAAATGGATTTGATCCAAAAAAATATATAAAATTTGATCATAAATAAAATTGTTTTAAATTACTTCTTCATTTAAATTATTCAATTTCAAAAAAAAAAAAAAAAAAAAGGGTATTGGGGCCTCCAGGCACTTCGTGCCCTCTAGCCCCTGAAGATGTTTAGTATGCAATGAGGTATAAAATGAGGTTTTTTTGGGTGTTGTCGGGCTTCCAGGCACTTCGTGCCTTCTAGCCCTTAAAATTTTTGAAAGTCGTTGCTGTTGACTTTTCGGTAGAGGACTCAAAATAGTATAACTATGTCCGGACAAGTAAGGGTCTATCGTCGCTACAGTAAAGTTACGGGCGTTCAAGGAAGTATACTTTGAGAGACTCTTTAGAAACTTTAGACGTTTTACATAACCATCCATGTTTTTACTTTACATCCGATAAAAGTGGTTTGGAAACCGTTATGAGATGGTTAGAGGACATACATGACTGTGAGTTTTAGATACGATAAGATAGAATATGAGAGAGGTCCTATAAACCGGAGAAAGTGTCATATAAACATCTGTCAAAAGCCTCTTTTTTACTTCACTTAAAATGCCACGTAAGATACGTAAGAATATACGTAAGAGGAAGAGAGCATTGAAACATCCAATAGTAAGACTAACACCACAACAACAGTTGCAACAACAAATGCTGAATGACCCCACTATGTTGCAACAAATGTCAAGCAATCCTATGCTTTTAAACCGAGTTTTTGGTGCACAGAGTGGAGGTTTAAGAGCGGCACTTTTAGCGAAAATGGCAGGCTATGGTGGAGCTGCAGACGGAACAGCCTATAACCCTCAAAGTCAAATGAATTTGAGTTCACTCAAAAATCAAATATCAGATGTCAAAAAGTCAAACATAGACATACAGAAGCAAATAAGTGAAAACGAAAAGAAACTAGAATATGACAGACACACAAAGAAACTCAATGAGTTAAACGTAGAGAAAAAGAAGAAAGAAGAACAACTGAAAGAACTAAGTACAGAGGAATATGCGAAAAAAGTGTCAGAAAAAGCAGCAGAAGTAGCAAAAATGGAACAAGATGTCATAAATTTGAAAAACCATACTACTCAATATAAAGTACTGAAAGATGAAGAGATAAAACAAAAAGTCCTGAAGACATATATGGATAGCGATGAGTATAAAAAAGAAGTTGAAGCAAATGTAAAGGCAGAAAAACTTTTACAGTTGCAAAACCAAACCGTACAGTATGAAAACTTAGCACAAGAAAGTAAAAATGACGACGCGGCTATGCAAAAGGCAATGAAAAGCGCAGAATATATAAAAGCTAACAATGACTGGTTAGATGCCCAAGCCAACGCCAAAGCAGCCCAACTTATAGGGTCAATAAGGACAAAAATACAAGCGGATGAAGACAGTTCAAATGAAGCTTTAACAAATGCTGACTTTAAGAACGCCTTCGAAGCTCTTCATAGTAAGGTGAAACTAGTGAACGACTTCTCATCTGGAAAGAAAATGAAGTCTGAAGGTTTCGACAACGAGTTAAAAGAAGTAGCACAAAATATGACGAAAATAACAGATGCAGCAACGAGACAGGCAGTTCAAAGTGCCTATGACGCCGTTAGAGCAACTGTTGTGGAAAGTCAAGAAAAAGAGTTACAACAGACCAAAACAGACCTAGTAAATGCTTTCTTAAAAACGAAAAGTCAGGTAGGACATTACGCTGCAGATGGAACATATGTGCCAGCTGGTGGAACATATATACCAGCTGGTGGAACTTATATACTAGCTAGTGGAACCTATATACCACCAAACCCTCCAAGAGAAGCACCTGCACCAGGACTACCTAAAACATTTACATCGTCACATGGACACAGACACAAGCATGCACCAAAACCAACACAACAACCAACAGTTCAAAATCCAGCACAACAACAACAACCAGCACAACAACCACCTCCACAACCAGCACAACAACCAACAGTTCAAAACACTGCACAACAACAACCACAAACAGAGCAAGGACATAAAAGAAGTAGAGAACAAGGAAACCAAGAATTCTTAAAAATGCTTAAAGAAGACTATGGTTACCCAGATACTCTTGACTTTAGTGACAGATATAAAGAAGCTATTAGAAAGTTCAAGGAAGGAAATACTGACCCGAACCTATTTAGCTTTATGGCTCAGCACCAAATGGGATATAATTTCAAACCTGGAAAATACAAGCTCGCTAAGGGATATGATTTAATAGCATATCATCCAAATGACATGAACGAATTTACTCCGAGATATTTGGTGTCAGAGCTAAATGACAATTCAACTCTCTTCATGAAACGCGTAAAAAATAGAGACGGAACGAAAGAAGAAAGGTTTATGAGTCCGGATGACTTAGATAGGGAATTGTTGAAAACGGTCTCGGAATATATGAAATGCCAGCAGATGAGGTACAAGAAACTCCACAGGAAGAAGTTCAGATACAACCAGACATGGAAGAAATAGTTCAGCAACAACAGCTAGAAGAGCCTGAAGGAAACGAACAAGTCCCTCCTTTGGAAACTAACTTCACAGAACTAGATGAAGATTTGGAACAGCCGAAAAATCTTGACCCTCAACAAGAGTATGAGGTGAATATGGAATCTTTCCAAGAGTCTAAAAAAAATTCGGCTGACATAGTAGAAGAATATCGAAAAATGTTTGCCGACATACAAAAGACTCCAACACCAGATGAAAATATTCAGCATAGAATGGAAGTACTGAAAGAAAATGTACGCAAATACAACAACCCTTTTTACTTACGACCATACAACGTTCAATCTTTGGATGAACTCGGTGAAAATAAAAGGTTAAATTTCAACAAAACATATAGAAATGAAACATTGTTTAAAGTTCATTCAGAACCTAACCAAGATGGAAACAAACCTACTTTTGTTTCTGCAGACTATGGAACTACAATGAGATGGGGTCATAAAGCTAATCCGGATAGGTGGTTCATAAACTTACAACCTCAATTCCAAGAAGTTGTAGACGCAATGGAAGTGAATGGTGAACCAGATATAGCTGGTATTTTAAGCGCGGCTTTAATGCCATTGAAAGATATGAAAGATGCAGATATTTTGGACCAGTATGAAATGAACATGGCTGATGGAAATATAACACCTGACGTTCTAAAACATTTATCTCAAAGAACTACACAGAACCATAGAGATGGTATATTTGGTGAAGAGTTTAGAAAGAAAGTTAGGGAGGGAGAAGGAAGAGAACCTATTGTACATGACCTTGCAAACGAAAGTTTGCAAAATGTCATAAAAACTTACTTTGCAGACAATGAACTGAGAAGGGATGAATATTTAAGAAAACTCAAATGGACAGTACCAAATGAAATGTTAGTATTGAAAAACATGTTCCTTGACAAAATAAAACCAACTACAGAAATAAATGACCCAAGCCTGAAACGTTGGGTAAAAGCTTTCCCATTCACAAAAGATATTGTTGGTAACATGGAAAGAAAACCAGAATGGCTACAAAAACATATATTTGGAAACGAGCTTATTCCATATGGACAGGCACTGTTTGAAGAGCTTGAACCGGAAACTCAGGAAAGAGTCATGCAAACAATACGCGAAGACTCAAATACAAACTATGACAAAATCTTTCTAGGATATAGGTTACCTGAGATGGGCGACCAGAGCCCAAAGGCAAAAAGGACATGGGAAATTTACAACATACTAGGTGAACATGAGGCAAAGATGCAACAACTTGAAGCAGAGGGCAAGTTACCAAAAGCGACACCAAAGAAGAAGAGAAGAGTAGAACAAAGTGAAAGTAGTGAAGAAGTAACTTCATCTAGTGAAAGTAGTGGCAATGAAGGAAAAAGAAGAGTTAAAAACTCAGTCAGGAAGAAAGTAAAGCTTGGTCCGAGCGGGTTCTATTATGACATATAAATCCAACTATTCTATATTTTTACCCATATGAAATGTACGCCGCTCAGAATATAACGCCAACAGTTTTGGATGCCATGAATGGAAATGTTTCCGAATGGTATAACGAATGCGACAATGCTATTAGAAGGTCAGAAATAGTTCCTGGAACTTACGAATATACAACTGCTGTTTCTTATGGAAACGTAGGTGAGTTTGGAGAAGGTTCTTCAACAACAGTAGATATTGCTTGCGACAGGTTTCATATAATTTCTATTGACAACTCATTCTTATACGTGGAACAAGACATTGAAATAAAACCTTCTGCCAAGTTGTCTGACAAGAAAGGTTGCAATGGAATTTTCTATGTCGGATACCAATATGCTCCAGAAGTTTTCATGGAATATAAGATATATTCTAACTCTGACTTAGTTCAAACAGTAACATGGGCAAACTATGAATGGTTCGCTTTGAGAAACTCAGTACAACCACAAGCTAGAGAACAAACAGACCAGTATGCAACCATTGAGAAAATAAGAAGACTTGACCCTAACGTTCCAGGAGTTTATGTTAACCTTTCTGGACAAACTGCAGCAGCAGTAACCAAAGTAAAACTGAAACTTAGAGTTCCTTTGTCATCTTTCCTTATCTTCAGGTTTTTAAGATACTTGCCAAACTGGGCAGGAAAAATTTCTATCGAACTTACTCCAAGCAAAAATAACTTAGTCATTGCACCAACACAAGACCCATTCACTCTTACAGACGTAAAGGGAGCAAATCAAACGTCATTCGCCGAATTTTGCAAAGACAAAGTTGACTTAGACTTTGGTTTCTCAAACTTCAACACTGAAGTAAACTATTATTTCAATGCTGCTGGAACTGCTTGGGACCCAGTTAAGTTTACATGCGAAAAATTTGAATGCAAGAGAATAGAAAGCAGACTTGCAGTCTATATGTTGGACCCAGATATTTCAAATGCTTTAGCTGCCAAATATATTGCAGTTCCACTTATGTTCCCTATACACCAAATATCTGTCAAAGACTTTGCAGGTGAAGTTGGAAACCAAAGTGCTGACCCAGGTGCAAGAACAGATATTGCTTTAACAACTGCAATGAAACATGCAGATACTATGTTTGTACTGTTCAGACGAACTATAAATGACTATTCTTGTTTCTACAACCCCGGTATTAAATATCATATAAACATAGATGGCAAATATTATCCAAGAGAAGAATATTCTACAGTTGAGGATATGAGGTCATACAACTTGACATTAGATGCTATGAACTTTAACAACAACTTCACAACAACCATTAACCCTGAAATGCAAAGTTCTATTATGCCATATGTGAAAGTATGGACCCATGCAGGAGGTCAAAAAACTCAATATACAAATGGAGACCGTTCAAACTTTTGGCTTGGCATTCCATTTGCTGACTCAGAAGACTTTATGGGTGGTATTTCAACTGTTGGTACAGTTCAAATACAATATACTGGTGACAGAGACGGTCCAGATGAATTGAAAGCAAAGAAGTTTACAAAACCAATAGCACTTTTCACGGAAGATGCTCTTTTGAAGATTCGTTCGATGAAACCTGCTGGAGCTCCTCAGATTGGCATAACGACAGCTTCCATCGAGCAGATTTTGGCAGCAGGTCAGTAAGTTGTTCTTGAACTGACTTCTCTCCGTCAAATATTGACAGTACGCCAGTTTTGACATAAAATTGTAAGATAAACTTACCTTTAGAAATATCTGTAAGTTTTGTTGTTATATTTTTGTCAACGTCAAGAACTTTCACCATTTCAGTTATACCAACTTTCTTTGCTTTATGAAAATATTTTGGTTCAGCAAATATTGCTATTCTATAACATTTTCCATTGTTTGTGTAAAGAACTATTCTGTCAATGAACTTGTATTGTTTGTGTGTGTAAACTTTGTTCTGCTTCAATTCGAAGAGATACTCAAATACGTCCATCTTTTTATTCGAAGTAAAATGTCATTTCCGAAAAATAGAAGCGTAAGTGTTTCAAAAGGTTTAATGGCGGTGGCAGATGTGAAGTTAAATTCACCAACTCAAACAAACAGTCAAAGTGTTGTTGTCAATGTCAAAGACAGAGATGTTGAAGTGGGGAAACCATACGAAGACGAAGATGGTATAACAATAGTTCCTGTAAAAGAACAACCAACATATCCTGAAGTTAGCAGAGACTTAAGTTCTGTTGCAGATATTCGAAATGACTACCAACAACTTAAAGACAAACTTAAAACTCAGGAGAAGATTTGTCAAGCTTTAGGTATAATGTTAAACTTGGTCGAACACAACCCTGTAAAAGTGAACTCATATGTCATTGCACCTCATGAAGTTTTGAAAGAACTATTGAAACTTTTGACAGAGGCAGACGATATAAACATCAAAGAAATAGAACCCGACATTGCTTGCTGTGGTGTTTCATATAATGTCATTGACAAGATATACGTTATGAAAGGAGGTGAAACGTTGAACTTAAAATATAGTTTCCCAGACGTTATAAAAATATTTGACGACCACAACATTTCATTAAAATTTAGTTGCTAAGTAAATGGCAGAAGACATAGTGGTTTATACTATTACGACTAAAAACCCTGAGTCATATAATTCTATAACAACAAACTTACAAAGTCCTCAAGGACGATATTGTAAACTAACCTTAAACACAATGACGACTAAAGCCTGTTTTGCTCTTTTGACACCAGAAGACTTTGTTGTTGTGAATGGTAAAAGATACTCCTTTGAAGATACTTACTCAGATATACCACCAACAGGTTTTGTTGACTTATTTAATACTTTAAGGACGGATGTAACATGTGCTGCAACTAGAGCAGGTTTCATTATGTTTGGATGTCCGACTGAGTTTAGTATAAACGATATGAGCTATAATACAAAACTTATATCTGGTTTTTACTACCAACAGTTTCCTATAACAGGAAAAGGTGTCATACAAGGTCTATCTGTTCCATTGACTTTAAGTACACCTATTTTATATATTGTTTCAAACTTAGGTTCAAAGTGTTATTCGAATGTCGACAGAAACTACTATGACCAAAAGATACTCATGCGTATAAACAACACTTTCTCTGCTGGTTTGCCTATTGTTCATTCGAATGCAGAGTTTTCAGCTTTAGTAAACTCAAACACTTTAGCAAACATAAACTTAACCTTAGTTGACGCAAACTTTGTTCCTGTAAAACTTTTATGTCCTATGTATTTGTCAATGACGGCAGAAAGTTTCGAATTGGAAGATGCAACTGGTGAAAGTATTGTACTACAAGAACAACTTCAACAACAAATAGCTCAAGAACAACAAAGTCAAGAATAAAAAAAATATTTTTTTTTATTTTTATAAAAATGTACAGAATAGATGTTTCAGATTTTTATGACTTCCAAGCCTTCAGAAATATGTGTCCATTTAGAGACTATAACAAAGCAGTCGAGAATTTGAAACGTTTAGTCATTTATGTCGACTCTGCCCCAGAATGTTATGTCATGAAAGAATGGGATGTTGTCTTTAACAAACCAAGAGCGACAATAGTTTCAGAACAAGAATGTAGACAGAAACTTAAGAAAATAAAAGTCGTACAAGTTGGTATGAAGATGTTAGATGCTTGGGATATCTTATTGTCAAAGTTAGAAGATTTTTCAGTTCGTGGTATAAAGTTCTATACACCTTCTCCAAACTTCTATTCTATCTTCACTGGATATAAATACGAACAAGTAGAATGGAAAGAAAATGTTATAGAAGCTTGGTTAGACCATGTCAAAGAAATTATATGCAATGGAAACGAAAGAGTCTATGAGTATATCTTATGTTGGTTTGCAAACATCTTACAACATCCAAGTGCTAAAAATGAAACTGCTCTCATCATAATTGGAAAACAAGGAACTGGTAAGAACACTTTCTTTACAGATATCTTATGCAAACTGTTAGAGGGCTATTCGAATCCGAATATGACAAACTTAGAAAACATCTGCGGTAAATTTAACTCTTCAATAGAGAATATGAAACTTATAGTATGTAACGAACTTCAAAGTATAGATACAACAAAAGTTTTGAACTCAGATGCTTTGAAGAGTCTTATAACAGACAAAGTTGGAGTTGTTGAAAGAAAATATAAAGACCAAAGAGTTTGTGAAAATGTTGCAAACTTCGTCATGGTTTCAAACAATGCTGTTCCGATGAAGTTAGAAAGTTCTGACAGAAGATATGTAGTTGTCAGAACGTCAGATTCTCATATGCAAGATACAGAATATTTTGACGCTTTGTCAGAAACTTTGACATCTGACTTTTACAACCACTTGTTCTCATATTTCATGACATTAGATATTTCTAAGTTCAATCCAAGACAAATTCCACATACCGAAGAGAGACAAACATTGTTAGAAGCAAACAAGAGTGTATATGAACTGTTCATAGATGAAACTGACTTTGAGTGTTTAGATGAAAGGTCATTGTACGATTCGTATAAACAGTATTGTCAAGAGTATGGTTATATGACAGCGTCTAAACGAACATTCTTGGCAAATGTCAAAAGTCTTTTAGACGTACAGAATGGTGTATATACAAAGAAAAATTTTTCTGAGTAAATTTTAAAAAAATATTTTTTTTTATCCGATAGAAAAGATGGCAAAATTCATCTCAGTCAACAAGTACATGTCAGGACTTAAAGAAGAACTAGACCCATTCACATATTTGAATGTTTACTTCTACCATTTTGAAAAGTCTACATTTGACAAAGTTTGGAACATCGAACCGGTTAAGTTTGCTATTGTGACTAAAAATGGTGCGAAATTTGAAGACTTAGACATAGAAGGTTTGTTAACAGTCAAAGAAAGTTTTGACAGAAGGTTTTCAAACCTTAAAGAAGGCAAAGCATACAAACTTGTTATACCTTATGAACCAAAGAAAGCAGACGACTATGAATATTATGAGTCTAAGATAGTTGAAGTTCAAGGTAAATTGGGTAAAAAGATTTTAGAGTCTAAGCCGGTGTTTGCTCCTAAAGAGGAAGAGAACATTGACATTGACCCAGAAATGTTCTAAAAATAAAATTTTATTTTTACATGTCAAATTTCTTCTTCGGTGGAACTGGTTCTTTCTTCTCTTCTTCTACTTTCTTTTCTTTCTTTTCTCTCTTCTTCTTTTCTGGTGGAGTTATGTCAAACTTCTCAGAACCATATTTATGTAAAAGTGCTTTGTCATTTAATAGCTCTTCTATTCTGTTTTCTATTTCATCTTCAAGAACAGCGCATGTGTCTTCTTTGCATTCTAAGAAGTTTTGTTGGACTTCATCTCTCCAAGAGGCGTCATCTCTGTCAACAAGTCTGTCATTGACAAATTTTAAGACTGCTCTGCTTAATGTTTTATGGTTCTTGTCATATTCCCAGAAACAGAACTTTAGAACAAATTCACCTTTCTTGTTTACACTATGTAAGATTTTATGGTCTACAGATGTTTTGCTGTCGAAAAGCTTGTCTCGAATATAGATGGCGAAATCGCTAGACATTTTCTAAAAGATAAAAGTTTTAATTTTTCTAAAAATATGTTAGAAAAAAGTTTGCTGACATTGACAAGAAATTTGAGAATGTTTTAAATAAGAACAAGAGGAAGTTGGAAAATGCTCAGATAAAACCCATACATGACAAGTTCTTATTTGCTCAGAATGGTATAACAGGTCTAATTGCACCACCTGGGTCGGGTAAGACTTTCACTTATCTTAAAATGGCTGCACAACAACAAGAACTAGATGAGAAGAACCCATTCTATGAGTTAGTTGTCATTTGTAGTACTTCTGGTCAATTTGACCAAACCGTCAATTCGTTCAAAGATATTATAAAGAAGTCAAAACTAGTATGTATAAAAGACTCTGAGTTGTTAGATTGGATAAAGAAGTACCAAAGAAGAGTTTTGAAGTACAATGCTATAAATGAGTATATAAATTCTAAGTTTAAAGACCCAAATGAGGAAATGCAGAGAATATTAGAGAAGAAACACTTCAGAAACAAACAGA
Source organism: Trichomonas vaginalis G3 (assembly GCF_026262505.1). Classification (NCBI taxonomy): domain Eukaryota; phylum Parabasalia; order Trichomonadida; family Trichomonadidae; genus Trichomonas; species Trichomonas vaginalis. The sequence goes on from NC_067205.1 coordinate 19,596,804, forward strand.
AAGAGATAGAATACATTTCGAAGAAATTGCAATCTTACGATTGGAAGACTTACCCTCATAGGTGTCTTCTTATCTTAGACGACTTCGCCTCTCATCCTTTGTTAAAGAATAGAGAACAAGACATGTGTCGAATTCTTAAGAAGCTCAGACACTTTAACATCTCTGTTGTCATTTGTGTACAGACAGCCAAGAGTTTAAGTAAGGATGTAAAGAGAATACTTACTGACATTGTACTTTTCCCCGGATTGTCCGAAGACGATTTCATGGAACTTATGAAAGAGTCCATGGCAGGTAAGTTTGACAGACATGAACTATGGGAGAAGTACAAAGTCATACAAGACCCTCATACTTCTTTCAGAATTCATATCTACGCAAACAAAGTTCAAATTGTAAAAAGTCAAGCGTAAAAATGTAAGTGTTTGAGTCTTAGTCTGTTGTGGTGCTGGTGCTTTAGGTTCCTCTGGCTTTGGAAGACATTCAGGAAGAGGAATGTCAGCCATTCGTTTGTGTCCTGTCGGAAGGAAGAACTTTTCCAGTTGGATGGAAAAACTTTTCCTGTCGGAAGGAAGGACTTTTCCTGTTGGAAAGAAAAACTTTTCCTGTCGGAAAGAAAAACTTTTCCTGTCGGAAAGAAAAATTTTTCCTGTCGGAAAGAAAAACTTTTCCTGAAGGTCGGCCAAAAAGTTCTCAATTTTCGAAAATTTGAATGGTTTACGGACGGACAACTGGAAAAATTTTTCCTGTTGGAAAGAAAAATTTTTCCTGTCGGAAAGAAAAACTTTTCCTGTCGGAAAGAAAATTTTTTCCTGTCGGAAGGAAGAACTTTTCCTGTTGGAAAGAAAAACTTTTCCTGTCGGAAAGAAAAACTTTTCCTGTCGGAAGGAAGGACTCGGAATGCCAGAAGGACTCGGACAAGACAATTTACCTTATAGAGCTACCTGAGCCATCTTTGGTGTCAAGCTTGAAAAATAAATGGTTCATCTACTCTGCTTGTTTGAAGTTGTCAAAATACTCTGTTATTTTTTCTTTCAGTAGCGGTAAATCTTCTTTGAATGTAAGTATTGTACAACCTTTCATATCATAGTGTGTTTGAGGTAACGTATCTTGAACTATCTGTTTAACATCTTCATTCGGTGTCATTGAAATCGGTAAGTTTTCGCGATAGAACCAATTTCTGTCAGATTTGTAAATCTTAGCAAGGTCGTAAAAGCTTTTGTTGTTTCTTCTGACTAAATGCAACATAACCATATCTCTGTCTTCTTCATTTTCCATCTCTTCAGTGTAAATCATATACTTATAGTTCTTTTCCTTTCCTTTTGGTACCGAACGTGGTATTCTTTTCTGTATGTTTTTGTCTTCTTTCATCATATCTTCTCTCTGCTTTGTACAAAGTTCGTCAAGTAGCATAAGTATGTAGATTGCATAACGAGGTGAAGCCCACATTGCTATTGAACTAACTAGGAACTTATGAACATATATACCTTTTAGATGTGATGGTAAGTTTTGTCTGTCTTGGTACATCTTTTTAAGTTCTACATGTTCAAACTCACTGAGGAGTTCATGAGTGCTATTTAATTCAAACCAGTCTTGTGGTTTCTTAGTATCTGGAGCAAAACATGCTGTCAAAATACTTTGCATTTGGTACATGTCGTCTTTGACCGAACGAATGAGACGGAGTTGTTTGTTTAACTGAACCCACTCGTATTCTTCACTTATGGCTTCATGAACGATAGCAGTTGTTGTGTTCTCTGATGTTGACATTACTGTCTTTACATACAAAATAAAAAAATAAAAAAAAATAAAACTAACTTTATTTTTTGTGTTAAAGAAATGTTAAAAATTCATGGTTCAAAACTGAATATCATATAACCTCTTGAAAACGTTTAAACGAACTTGAACTTTCTTTCCTTCAGTATCCGTCAAAGTAACATATGCAATTCCTGATTTTAGGAAACAAACATGCATTTTTCTATAGTTAACTCCTGTATAGTAATAGAATGCGTCCTCATTCTCAACATAGTAGTAGAACTCTAAGTCATGCTTTCCATAAGAGTTTATTTCAATTGCTTCGTCAGATATTTCATCAACGAACTCATAAACTATATCGCCATACTTGCTTTTATTTCTATTGTTTTCAGATCTAGAACACCAACGAAGGTTTGAGATTCTGTTGTCGTCTCTTTGATGGTTTATATGGTCCACACACGGTAAATTGTTCGGATTGGAAATAAAATGAGTAGCTATGAGAACATGTTTTTGGTACTTTTTGAGGTTTAATGTTACACAAATATAACCTGTTCCTCTGTTATATTCATGTATAATTCTCTTGGTTTCTTTCTTCCTTATTTCAAAAGGCTCAGAACAGTGAATTTCATACTCTTCATCTTGTAAACATTCTTTCCATACATCTTGACCAACAAGTTCAGCGTACATCTGTCTTTACATACAAAATAAAAAATATTTTTTTAAAAAAACTAACTTTATTTTTTCTATCTTAAGGAAATTCATGAAAATTCAACGGGTGAAAAATTAGGTGTCACCAGGTCACCAGGTCACCAGGTCACTCGGTTATTTTAACTTCTCTGAAAAATGGTGACAACAAGACATTTTGACAACAACACAGGAAATAGATTTCTTCGTATATGTTTTGTCATGACTTCTTCATCGTCAATGAGCGTAAATCAGACAAAAATATATTTTAGGTGGAACCAGGTCACCAGGTCACCAGGTCAAATGAACTTCTCTGAAAAATGGTGACAACAAGACATTTTGACAACAACACAGGAAATAGACTTCTTCGTCAATGTTTTATAAGCGTTTTACATGGTATATGTTGTGATGGTTCATGACTTTAAACAGTTTTGTAGCTTCTATTTCTTCACGAAGGATATCGAATGTTTTAACAATGCCGAATGTTTCTTTATATTTCTTCTTGACATCTGAAAGAAGGAAATCGTCAGCAGTTGGATAGTTTTTGTTCAGAAATGTCAACATGTCCATTTTATCTTCTGCTGGTTTCTCTGCTTCTTTCTTTAAGTCAGCATAGTCGTTTCGCATACGTTCTATCTCTTTGACGGAGTAGTTATATTTCCTCATTGCTGCTTTACATTTCGGTGGGTTCATTTTAGCGTTATATTCTGAAACCTTACCTGCAAGTATGACTAAGGCGTCAATGGTTTTCTTTAACTCAAAGGCTGCTGGTTTTATTTGTCCGTTCCATACTTTACCTCTTCTATCTTCATCGCTTATCTGCCATACACATTCAGCAACTAACGAAACAAAGTTGTCGTAGGTCTTAAACTCCCCAGATTTATATATGTCCATGAAATATACCATGTCGCAATCTTTGTCCATGACTTTGTGGTTGCAATGAAATCCAAGAAACTCATAGTTTATCTTACGTATGAACTTCTTAATTTCAACTGAGTCAGTTGCTTTGACTTCTATTTCATCGAATTCAGGAATAGTGAGCTTTTGTTGTTGTATTTCAGGAAGTTTAGGTAGATGGTCGATGAGGTCCTGCATTTCATAAAGATACTGTTCATTTGTTTCATCTTTCGCACTACAGTCTAAATCTCCTTGGAGAAGTTCTTGCTTTATCTTCTGGATTTCTGTTTCGAAAGTATATGAAGAAGGAATGAAGCTTTTCATCTCTACTAACATTGAAGTTGGGTTCATGACTAACGAGTTTGGTGCTGTTGTTGCTAACATGTTCTTACAATAAAAATAAAAAATATTTTTTTAAAAAAACTACCTTTTTTTATTTCAGCACAAAATTCAAGAGTTTTGGTTTAAATATACGGTCGAGCCAAAAGTGGTTCGACCTCAAAACAAGCATTTTGTGAAGAATATACCAACCCGCGGAATTCCGGCGGTTGCTTTTTTTATACAAAATTCAAGAGTTTTGCGTGTTTTCTACGATGTTGTCAAAATGTCTTGTTGTCACACTTTTTCAGAGAAGTTCATTTGACCTAGGCACATAGGCACATAGGCACACCTTCACTTCTTCACCTAAAATATATTTTTGTCGAAAAAAATGGTTCATTTACTCACAATATTTTTGTACAAAACGACCCCAAACTTTTAACTTCTTTTCTGCAGCTTCTAATGAAATTTTAGCGAGTTCATATTCTCTAAATTCTCTCTTTAAATCTTCTTGTTCCCATTGGTCTAGTTCGTATGGAGAGTCTCTATAACCAGAACATATCTCACGTTCATGTTCTATTTGTTTAAGCACATTTTTTCTAACTTCTTCTTCGAACAAAGGTTTTGCATTCTCTACTGTATCTTCAAGTTCTTCTTCATCTAATTTCTCATGAACTTTCTTGTCTATGGAGTCCAGAATTTTTCCAACTGCTATACAATATTTTGGAGAAGCCCACATTGCTATATAGTTTACGAGTCTTGGGTCTACATACATTCCTCTAACCTGTTTGATTTCATCCGGAATTCCTGCATGAATTTTGTATAAAAAGCAACCCGCGGAATTCCGCGGGTTGGTATATTCTTCACAAAATGCCTTAAAATACTCTTCCCAGGACTTATTTTCCAACAACCTTCTAAAGTCTTTCCCAAACTGCTGACACATATTTGTTACATTTATATAACCATCCTTGTCTCTACGTAAGACTTCAATACCGTTGTAAGTGCCTTTTGTGAATGTTTCGCCATTAGATTTGTTCGTGAACGTTTTTGCTTCGACTGTCATTTCAGTACGTACAATAAAAATAAAAAATATTTTTGGGTGGCTTAACCGTCGGACATCCGTTTGTGGCTTAACCGTCGGACATCCGTTTGTGGCTTAACCGTCGGACATCCGTTTGTGGCTCGACCTCAAAACAAGCATTTGTGAAGAATATACCAACCGCCGGAATTCCGGCGGTTGCTTTTTCAGCACAAAATTCATGAGTTTTGTGTGTTTTCTACGATGTTGTCAAAATGTCGTGTTGTCACACTTTTTCAGAGAAGTTCATTTGACCTGGTGACCTGGTGACCTGGTGACCTGGTTCCACCTAAAAAAACATCTACCCTAAAATATATTTTTCAATACTTTTTCAATACTTTTCCGTAGTTGTATATGAAAGACAATTCGAGATAAAAGTCATAGTACAATGGAATAATATGCTGCACACCGTTTGTTGTGAACCAAACTTGAAAGTCAGAGAAACTGTTACTAGGTGGTTCGTAGAATTTAGAAGCAAAGTCATAAAAGTCCTTACCGATACATAGAAAACTATTGTTGCTTGAACTGAAACTTGCATGACACATGACATTTTGAGGGTCAAACACGTTTCTATAAACTGTCAAATCTGCTGGTGGAAGTATAAAATTAAATGGACCATCTGGTGGTAATGGTTCGTTCTGGTTTAGTAACCGAAGAAATTGTGCCCAAGAACGTTTGTCTACTCCCCAATATAAAAACTCTGTATCTCTTGGAGGGTTAATTTCAATCTTTTGAAATGAAACTGTGGAGTTCATCTTGTTATATTCTAGTTTCAGATAGTATGTTCCATTTAGTAAAGAGTTGTATTTTTCTTGAAATTCCCAGTAGTATTTGTTTATTTGAGTTTGAAAGTCATTTAGAGTTTTCTCAAGACTTTCGTCTGAACGAATTGTAAAGATTTTCATTTCATCAAATTTTTCTATTAGACCATCAGAACCTTTATACTGACCATGAAAATATACTGCGAACATAAACGCGTTAGTTCTATTTGAAAACAAAACTCTTCTAAATCCTATTGCCTTTGCATCTGAAGGACTTTGAAGCCAACGAACTGGATAGTCAAACCTGTATGCTCGGGATGAAATTTCTTCATCTGAAATAGTCCTACCGGCATTTGTGAAGATATAGTCTAACGGTTTTGTATCTGCTACTTTTGTTCTTTGTTTTTCAACCTGAAGCATTTCATATATGTAAAAATATATGGTTTTAAAAAATGTTTTACTTCATGCAATGTTTTTATTTCATGCAATGTTTTATTTCTGTGCCGTCTTCAAGTATACCCCAATATTTCCTTTTCGATATTACATGAACTTCGGAAAATACCTTATCTACCTTAAAACAGCCCATCTTTTCACCGACCATTCCCATTTCAATGAGTTTGTTATAGCCTTCTTCGTTCGTCATGAGTGCGTCGATGTTCTCATAGTAAACCAAAACTTTGGATTTGACTTCGGAGAAGAATTTGTTGTAGTTGTCAAGGACTGCCTTTGCGAACTGAGGGTATGACCAATGTTCGACAATAGGTTTTAATGTGGTTACTAAGCCACTTTGACCTTCGGTGAACTCGTACTTCAAAACAAAAGGAGAAAACCTTTCAACAAAGTTGTCGACCTTCTCATAATGTTTACTCTTCATCTTTTGAGGTTTTTTAATGGAATATCCCCATGTCGAATTCATAAGCAATTTGAGCGTCATTGCAAGTTTGGGGTTTGAAGCTTTCCTAATATCATACATTTGTTGTATGACTTTTCCAACTGTATAGTTCCTTCCCGGGAACTCACCATCTTCGTTTGGAATTCCAGTCGGAATATATTGGACAAACCTCATGTACGCAGCGTTAAGGTCGACATAGTATATCTTTTCATATGAGTCGAACTTGTCGCATCCAATCGGTCCAGTTTGTGGAAATTCAAGCGAGTCTCTTATCTTCTGAGAAACACCTCCTGTTATCTCATAAACATCGTCAAAGCAACCTGTTTCATATAAAACCTTCTGACCTAACTCTGATGCTCTCCAATACAATTTGACGTCGATTGGATGTCTCAATGGGAGTTTGTTTATAGCATCTTGAAGTTCTTGCAACCTCATTGGAAGTTCTTCTGGTTCAGGTTGGTATCCGAACAATCCAACTCCTTTTGGAACTGTGTACTTCTTTTGTGCTAGAACTTTGTCTGGAACAACTTTTGGTCTTGCTAACAATGAAAAGTTTGTTTCGTCTTTTGGTACAAAAGTTTCTGTCAGCTTGTCATCTGGAATTGGTTCCAACAAACCTTTCTCGAAAAGAATGTTAACAGCTCTGACAATGTTGCACTTACCTTTTCCGAACAATGGGTTTGTAAGACTTTCGTTCAACATGAAGTGGTTGTGGACAATTACAATCTTCAACCATGGCAATTTGAAGTCAACAACATAGTCGTCATGTGAAAAACCTTTCTCAGTCGGAATGTTGACTCGGATGTTGACATTTGCCAACGGTGCAATTTTTGTCAATTGACCTCTAAGAAGGTATCTTGTCTTCACACATGACTCAAGATACTTCATCTTCTCATCTGTAACAAGACCGGAGTTCCTGAGACATGTGAGAATACAAGGTTCGTTGACAATTCCTTCAATTGAATTGTAAATTCCATACCTTGTCAAGTCAATGTCAGACTTGTTTATGAACGGGAAGTATCCAGCATGTTGTCTGACTGCTTGAGGGTTAGATTGGTACCATTCGAACTTCACGCTTGCAATTCCTTCAATTGCATTCAAAATATCTGAGTCGGAGTCAAACATTTGTTCTCTCTTTGTAGTCTTGAAAGCGTCAAGAAGTTGTGCGGCTGTTGTGACATTGCCATGTGCATAGTAAATATGACCATCTAAATCTGTTACGGTTAGTCTGAGATTGTGTCCTTTCTTATTTCCGTCTTGAATTGCAGCAAGTACTCCCATGAAGCCTTCTTTGTTCTTTCCTTTGTCAAAGTTTACTGTAAAGGTTCTACCAGATGCAATTTTACTTCTAACTTCACGATACTTTTCATATGCATATCTTGTTCTTTCCATGGGAGCATGTGCGTCTTCACCTTTTCCTTTTTTCCTTCTCAAAGGATGCAATTGTTCGTCATGTTTCCAGTAGAATCTGGCAAAGCCGTCGTGTCCTTCAACTTGAGGCTCAGTAACATCGAAAGGCATGTCCATAAGATGTTCTTCTTCTAACCTCTCTAGTCTGTTTGGATAATTGGCGCGTGCTGTTTCTAAGTCCATTTCATAGCGAAGACCAGCAAGTTTGTCATAGACTTTTATGGGTCTTCCCTTCCTATATTTAAAATTCTTCGAAACTCTCCAGCCATATCTTTCTAACTCTGCTTTTATTCTAGCAGACCTTCTGTCCATTCTATATGGGGGCATTTTTATAAAAATAAAAAAATGTTTTTTTCCTTTACTTAACATAACCGCCCGCTACCATAAGTCTTTGACGCCAACCCATACCAGCTAATGAAGGTTGACTTGGTTTAGTTTCCAAACTAAACTTTGGTTTTGGTTTATCTTCATTTTTTGGTTTCTCTTCTTCTATTGGTTTTTCGTCACTTTTCGGTTCTGCTGACTTTACCTCACTTGCTGGAATAGTTGTGCCGTCAACATCTTCATAAATATCATATGCCATTTGTTTTTGTTTTCCTTTCAACTTTTTGTGTTTGTTGTAAAGTTTAGAATATTTCGACTCTAAGTCAATGAGATGTTCTATAATGAACTGTTGGTCAGTGAAGTAAACTTTTCCATCTGTTGTCTCGAAAGCTCCTTCAGACTTCAATATTTTATTTGTGAGAGTCTGTTTCTTTTTTGAGATACTAGCCGTTCCATTTTTATGAAAAGTGACTTTATAGTTAGGGTTTGTATTTCCAGACCTCACACTTTCTATTATTGAATTTTTCTCTTCATCTGTAAGTTCTTTGACAGGTTTTGACAATGGTTCTGAACTTTTTGTTTGTGGTGTCAAATCTACCGTTTCAACTTCTTCGGTCATTTTCATCTCAGTAAAAAATTTTAGTTTGGTTTGTTTTCAACTGGTTGTTTAGGTTTTTTAAGTCGGTCTAAAACTTCCTGAGGTATAGGAAGAACTTGACAAACACGTGGTGGTGTAACTGCTGGAAGCCGACAAAGCCATCTTGAACCCATTTGTCTCAATGCTGTATTGTTCATTTCATCTCAGTAAAAAATTTTACATACACCACGTTTGAGGTGGTTGCGGTTGGTTATTGTTTACCCACTGTTGTGCATGGTTATATCCTCTGTTAAAGAATCTTTCACCTTGGTTCATATAATTTCCTGCTTGGTTATAGTAGTCATTTGCTTTGTTATAGTAGTTTCCTGCTTGTCTTCCTACATTGTCCATCCATCCTTGAACTTTTCCTCTTGTTTCAGGATTTGGAATAAGATTTGCTGCATCTCGTGCTACATCCCAACCTTTCTGTACAGTTTGTATAATAGGTTGTGCTTTCTCTTTCAGTATACCTAATGTACTCAAAATCTTCCTTCCAACTCCAAATACACCTCTGGCTATTGTTCCCACTGCGGGTAAAAATCTGGATGCAACTCCTGCTAATGCGCCAAATAAACCCATTTCTTATGGGTTAAAAAATGACGAATCCAAACAAGGACCCCTATGTTTCTAAAGCGACAAAGAAAGCACTCATGGTAAAAATCTTTAGTTCAACACCAAATGCTTGGTTTATGGATATCTTGGAAAACATTCCGAGGTATAGAGAAGATGGACCACCATACTGGCTAATATTTGTCGGTCAGAACACAAGATACTGTGAAGCCATACCATTACAGTCCAAAAATATTTTAGATGTGAAAACTGCTTTGACAATATTCGTTGACAAATACCATCCAACAAAACTGACATCTGACTGTGAAAGTTCTTTCAAATCAGACGATATTTAAAAACTATCTGCGTTCAAAAAATGTAAACCAATATTTCATTGTCGACCAAAACCATTCTGCTCTTGGTGTCATTGACGGTTGTATAAAAATGTTAAGAGACTTAAACCAACCACAAGGTGGTGAAGCAAATGAAATGTCATATGACGACAAGTACAGACATTTCTCCATGGCAAAGATGAGACAAGTTTTAAATATTTACAATAGCCGTAAACAAAAAGGTTTGGGAAACCACTCCCCCGAAGAAATGAAAAACAACCCTGACTTAGAGAAAGACTATATATTTAATAATTTAGTCAAAAGAGACAAACAAGAAAGAATGCCGGGCTTCAAACTTCAGAAAGGTGACAAAGTAAAAATAGAAATACCTAAACGCGACCCATATGAAAATACTATTGACTATGACAACAATGGGAACCCGACAGGTACTCACATTCGTGTTCGTAAAAATAGAAGAAAGTATACAAGAGAATATTATGAAGTTTTAGGCAAACATGGCAAAATGTACACACTGCAAGCAGAAGATAAAACTACTATTGCCAGACCTCGTTTCAAACTTGTCAAAGTTCAAGGTGGTATACTTTCAAAGACAGTTCCTAACAAATATAAGACAACTCCTGACGAATATGCTAAAGAAGTTGAAAATGACGACTAAGCATTTCTATACCATGCGTAAACTGTCATGTAAGGTGGCATGTAGTCTTTACTTTGTCCCGTTGTTTGCGTATATCCTGAAACGCGATGTGTATGGTTTCCTCCTCCCTCAGTGTTACTCCAGTAACAATCTATAGCAAACTGAACGTTGTCTTTAACATCATATCCTTTACCTTTTGTCATTGCTGACCAATCCCAATATCTATGCTTATGCCAACCTGCTTGAGATGTACTTAAATCTATGTAGTGACTGTGTGCAGGTAAGTTTTCACCTGAAATCGTTTTACTTCCACCTGTTTCCTTTGAAGAGTTTGCACAATACAAAAACCTGTCGACTATTTGAGTCCAAGTTCCAAAACCAAGTACTACTTCTGGTCTGGTAGAGTTCATTGACGTATAAATAGAGCCTATAGGATATAATGTTTGAAGTATTTCCGTCTTTAATGTTTGAAGCTCTGTTTTGTCTGCTTTTTTATCTAACTCACTAGCCACATATGTTTTATCTGCTTTCTTCTCTAACTCACTAGCCACATTGTTTATCTGCTTTCTTCTCTAATCACTAGCCCATTTTTTGTCTGCTTTTTTATCTAACTCACTAGCCAATATGTTTTATCTGCTTTCTCTCTAACACTCACTAGCCACATATGTTTTATCTGCTTTAAGGTCTAAACATTCTGAAACCCATCCTGTATCGGCTTTAAATTTAAAAGTCTTCATTGTCCGTTCATGGTACCAATCAACCCTTTCTATAATTTCATTATCTTTTTCATTGACATATTCCTTATCCGCCTTCTTCACTAACACACTAGCCACACTAGCCACATATGTTTTATCTGCTTTGCCATCTAACTTTTCTTGAAGTTCATCTACGTCATAGATGTTATGTGTATGATGTTTTTGTGGGTATGTTCTTTCTGTCCATGCGAGAATATAGTCTTTTGTTGCATCTACATACTCTTTGTCAGCTTTGTTGTCAACATCTGCTTTCAAAAGAAGTTCATCTATAGGTTTCTCGTTTAAGGTTCCTTTTGTTGGATTTATACAAACAGTATGGTTCTTGTTGTCTTGAAACAGAAACTCATCTGTCATTGGGTTTATCGTCAGTTTTAAGTTTCCTTCTTTCAATGACTCAGATATCTTAGAATAGTTTGAAAAGTTTGTTGTGTTCTTATTTAGAGCTTGTACAATGAGTTGTCGGTTGTGTTGTATTTCTCTCATAGACGCTGTTTCATTTGACATTTTTATTCTAGATAAAAAATGCTTCCAATAGAAAAAGAAAATTCTAGAGTTGCTACAACTAAACCATTAGATGAACTTTTTACGAATGTCGGTCAAAAGTTTGAGACAGAGACCGTAAAGCATGAAGGCTATCGTTTTGACTACCCATTAAGATGGTTAAGAGACCCATCTGTCACAAAAGCTATTGGCTTTCGTAGAATGAAGTTCATTTCAGAAGCCATACATGGTTTCCCATTTACGGTCGGTTTTGAAGTTCGATACTATAACAAAGAAAAACGTGCGTATGAGAAATTTGAACAGGGAAAACTTTTACAAGTGAATTTGCTTGTAAACTTAGAAACAACTCTTCAAGCTTTTCAAGAAAAAATAAACGATATCTATCTCGAATATGCAAACCAGTTTAACATTGACGAAGGAGAGTACCATCTCGATATTGTTTATGACAGGAAAAATGCAACTGTTAAAATCGATAGAATAGAAGACCTTGGAGAAAACGTTTATATTTCTACAAAATATAACAACTTGGCATGGTATAGATTTTTGAGGATGTTAAATCAGCCTGCAGAATATCCAGTACACCCGGACTTTTATGAAGTCGAAAACCCTAATGGAACATATGAAAATGTTTTCGACTCAGATGCTATTATAGTTCATGCTTCATTTTCTGGTGCACAAAACTCTTTTTTATGCTTGGCAAATGACTTTTACGAAAAACCTACAAAGCTATATGAACCACCAAGTGGAAGTATTTCGGATTTTCAAGTATGGTTTACAACAGATGGAAGAAAGAGAATAGTTCCATTATACCATGCGTTTTACTTAGAACTTAGTTTCATATACAACTACTATCGAACGGTAAAAATATAATTTTTTAATACGGTTGAGGTGTTGGATTTGGTTGCCAACTAGACTGTGGTGCAGGTTCAGGCTGTTGTATAACAGGAGCTTGTTCTTCTGGTTCAGGGTCTTTAGGTATAATACCAACGAATTGACCTACTCTTTTACCAATATTTTTGACTCCGTTCCAAATTCCTCTTCCGACAGATTTTATTCCATTCCATATACCTCTTCCAACATTTCGAAAGAAGTTTCCTATTCTTCCAAAGAAACCCATTTTACTATATGTAAAAATCTAATGTCCGCCTAGTCTCTTACGTTTCCTGTTGAGTTCCATAGCATTCTTTAACTGGAGCTCATACATTCTGTTTCTCCTCTGGTAGAAAACATATTCTGGGTCAACTCCTGTGTTCGCGTCATCTGCATAAAGTTGTTTATATCCCACTTCAGGGTTTGTATAAAACTCTTTCCATCTCATATTTGCATACCATGGTGGCAAACCTAACGCAGCGTCATTTGACATGGCAGTTTGCATTTGTACATCTGTTGGCACTTGACCATAGTTTGCCATTGCAGTTTGTATTCTAACTTCATTTGGAATATTCTCTGGGTTTGGTTGTCCAGGTTGCTGTGCATTCGCTAAGTTCTGTGCGTCCATTTAATATTAGATAAAAATATCTCTTACGAGTACATATACTGAACATTTGCAGGCATCGGTTCATCTTCATATTCTCTATATCTTTCTGCCACGTCAAAGAAGTAAATGACACAATGGAAAAAACCTAAAACAAGTAGTCCTATTTCAAACCACATTTACCTACCAATAAAATTTCTTTGTTATGACACTTTCTCCGGTTTATAGGACCTCTCTCATATTCTATCTTATCGTATCTAAACTCATAGTCATGTATGTCCTCTAACCATCTCATAACGGTTTCCAAACCACTTTTATCGGATGTAAAGTAAAAGCATGGATGGTTATGTAAAACGTCTAAAGTTTCTAAAGAGTCTCTCAAAGTCCAGTCTACTTGGTATTGAAAATCGTATGTGTTATAGAACGGCGGGTCTACTATAAAGAAAACATTTTCCTTGTCTTTAAATTTTTCATACAACTCTGTCCAATGACATCTCACAAACTCTATACCCTCAGTATATTTTTCTATGTCCTCTTTGAAAACCTTTGTATAGTTAAGATATAAAACGTTTGACATAAGTGTTTCAATGTCATGAACTCTTATAGAACCACTATATAATAGTCTAGCAGATATACTATCCCAGTCTATATATTCTACTTTTTTCAAAACCTCTCTGACAATATTTTTCTTATCTAATGGTATACGTTCCATCTTACCTATAGGTATCTTTTCTTTCAACTCACTCAATATTTTGTTTGTGTCTGGTATATGTTTGAGACGGTTCATATAGTTGTCGAAGTCATTGCATATAATCTTTGAGTCAGGAAATATTGTATGGCACAGATGGGATATATAGAAACTTCCACCGAACAAATCTACAAATGTTAGACCATTCGGTAGTTTCTTAAGTTCTCTCAATAGAATATCTTTACATCTACTCTTATTTCCAAAGAAGGGTAACGGTGGTTTTGTAAAATTCATTTTATATATATAATAAAAATGTTTTTTCCTGAAAAGTGACAGAAAAGGCTTCTCAAAGTATACTTCTTGGAACGCCCGTAACTTTTCTGTAGCGACGATAGACCCTTACTTGTCCGGACATAGTTATACTATTTTGAGTCCTCTACCGAAAAGTCAACGACAACGACTTTCAAAAATTTTAAGGGCTAGAAGGCACGAAGTGCCTGGGAAGCCCCCTTCACCAAAAAAAACCTCATTTATACTTCATTGTATACTAAACATCTTCGGGGCTAGAGGGCACGAAGTGCCTGGAGGCCCCACTACCCTTTTTTTTTTTTTTTTTTTTTATTTCAAAGAATGTTAAACATCGAATTTCAATTCGAGAAAGGAGTTTACAAATGCAGGGTAAAGGGACAATACCCTGCATTTGTTAACTCCTTTCTTGTAAAACCTTCCTCCAAAAAAATATAAAGATCACATTCTTCTTAAAACTCTCAAAATCTCATTATTTCAATCTATAGATCCGTATTTTTCCCAAGTGAGCGGGGTATCTCCAATCCCAGCCCTATCGTCCTCCTAGTGTCAGTTTTCAATATAAAATCCAAATTTTTTTTGAAAATAAAAATTTCGAGAAATTTTTCTAATTTTTTTTCTTTGATTTCAATAATTCAAAATAAATTTGGGAGTAAAAAGACACTATTTAATGAAATTCATATGAGTGAATGTGGATAAATACTCTCAAAACATACAATTTATCTATTTTTTCTTTATATTATCAACTAATTAGTGATGATTTTTTTGAATCAGATTTTTTTTTCATTAAAAACATAATATATAACACAACAATGATGCACACATACGTATCTACACATCAAAATATAAAGCTTGTTTTGGTCTGGGCATCCCAACCCAAAATTCTTAAAAAATTGAATAAAATTGAATACTTGGGGCTGGGATACCCATCCCAAAACCGAATTGAATTTTTTGAATTAAAGAATATATTTATGTATTTATAATATACATGTGATGTCTATAAAAAATACTAAATTCTAAAAAAAATTCAATTTATTCAAAACGTATACTAAGTGATCACTTCATTAGTAGGATCAGCAATCCTACTAAATGGTGAGAACGCCACTAACTAAAAAGGGAGTCCTTGGAGCTCTTGATCTCTTGTCAGTAGAGTTCATAATGAGGCATGGCATCTACTGATTAGAGATCAGAGCAATCCTACCTTACCTTCAGGAGCTACAAAGCTCCTAATCGTTACGAGAGGGAGCCTTGGAGCTCCTGAAGCTCATCAGCAGAGGCTATTTACCATTTGGGCCTCTTCTGATGAAAGATGCGAAACACGTCTACGAACCAGGAGCTTCAAAGCTTCTAATCCTTACTAAAGGGAGCTTTGGAGCTCCTGAGTCTCCATCAACAGAGTCCCAGATGGTAAATGTCCTTTGCTGATGAAAGATGCGAAACACATCTACGAACCAGGAGCTCCAAAGCTCCTAATCCTTACGAAAGAAAGCTTTGGAGCTCCTGAAACTCCTTTTACTATAAAATAGGACAGTTTTCTTCTGAGGTTCTCATCAAATCTAAGACTTCAGAAGAAAGCTGTCCTATCAATGTATACTTACACTCTCATGGACTACAAGTGTACAATTTTAAGGCAGAGATTATCCGAGGCCTCTCATCAAATGAGGGACCTCGGATAATCTCTACCTTAAGTAGTCAAATAACTTTTCTCACTATTTAGGAACAAAAGAACAAGAGTTGGAGTACTTTAAGGCAAGATTTTTCCGAAATCTCTCATCGAATGAGAGACTTCGGAAGGACCTTGCCAAATCATTGAACGCCAATATCCTTGGAACTGAGCTAGAACCAGGGAGAAGTAGCATACTATAGAGCACGATGGTAATCTCGGAAATGCTTATATCGCCCCAAGCACAATATTTAAGAAGTCTAACTCATATATACAAGAAGTCAGGCTGAATAGATATTGTGCATATGGTTTGCAGAACTCTCATGATATTTAAAATTCATGTTATCCCAAAAAGGTGACACTTTGGGTGTATCGTCCATCCCAGGGATGCAAAAATCACATCACCTTGGATCTATATTTCAATCTTATAATCATAAATAAACATACTCTTTCTATCTAATATTTCTCTATTCCTTAATTTTCTTATGAAATTTGTTATTTTTTATTTAATTTTTAAAATTTTCAATTTTTTTGGATAATTTTATTCAATTTTATGATAATTTATTCTATTCTCATTATATAATAATATTGTTCATTTTTATTTTTTTAATTTTTCAATGCATACGATAATTTTTAATTCAATTTTTAACGAATGTTTTGATGGGATGAGCTTACTGAGCATAGGCTCATCCCATCAAAACATTCCCTTAAAAACTCTGGCCTTCATCGAGGCCAGAGTTTACAATTCATCAGCTCAGAGCCAAGTTCCTCGACGGTCGTCCTCATTAGGCCCGATCCGAGAGGAACTTGGCTCTTCATTAAAATCACAAGCTCTGGCCATTGCTAAGGCCAGAGCTTCGCAAACCATCCTCGGGCCGGTTTCCTCAAAGACCGCCCTGATTCGGGGCGGCCGGAGAGGAAACCAGCCCCGAGAGAGTTCCCATACGAAGCTCTGGCCCAAGCAAAGGCCAGAGCCTGCAAATACAATCCTCAGGGCCGAGTTTTGCGATGATCGTCGATCATGTCGACGGTCTCGCAAGAACTCGGCCCTGAAAGACATACAAATACAGGCTCTGGCCCTAGCAAAGGCCAGGGCTTCGCTTACTGTCCTCAGGGCCGGCTTTCTCAAATGCCGTCCTGATCTAGGGCGGCAGGAGAGGAATCCGGCCCTGGGAACATCCAAATACGAAGCTCTGGCCCAAGCAAAGGCCAGAGCCTGCAAAATACTCAATGTTCAACAATTACAAATCTCATGTCACCCAGAAAGCTATGAAGGAAGCCCTTTCTCTAGGTTAGGACTTCCTTCATAGCTTTCTGGTACTGAGTGGAGTGGTTTTGGCTTCCATTGCCGCTCACTCCAGTAAGATCACGAGATTGTACAAAAGCCACGGCAAGTGCATTCCAACACCATAAATACACTTGCCGTGGAATAAGGTTGCGAGTGCCTGCTGCTTCAACCGAGATTTGCAGCAGACACTCGCAATGATAACTAAAATTCATCATAAAGCTGGGAAATGGGCCTTTTCTCAAGGTCAAATCCCATTTCTCAGCTTTATGATATTGAAACGAACATTTTGAGAGGTTATTACTGTTTTTCCCGGAATCATCTTGAGATTCCGGGAAAGTCATAGCAAGTGTAATCTATTAGCATAGATACACTTGCTATGACACATATATGCCAGCATCTGCTGCTTACCCCCAAATAAGTAGCAGATGCTCGGCATCACATCTTGAGATCCTTATTATCTGCGTATTTTTCATTTTAATATATATAAATGTGTGTGTCTAACACAAGTCTATATGCGCCATGTAAAATATACACTAATACACACATATTGATCATAATTAATAAGATATCAAACTATAAAAACTGAGATATTACTATAAACTATATGTATTATTATTATATAGGTACCATACTATAAGGTCATATGAATATTATTGAAATTAGACACACTTTATATAATTTTATAATGTGAATAACTTGGGTCATAATTTTTTTTACGTAATTCCTACACGAAATGATCGGCATTATCCTAGTCTATCTGCGTGCAAAATACCAAGGAACAAATCAAATACTCACCATATCTTTTTTTAAAAAGGTCCAATCGGTGTATGGTGATTTTCACCTCACATGGCACAACCCCAAAACTTTCGGAATTCCTTCTAAAGTATAAAGTCTCGCGATAGCGGATGGATATAGTGAGACAGCATCGAAGTCAGCAATGAGTTTCATTTCGCTCTTTTGTTTCTTATTATCAGCTAACATACATCTTCCACCTTGAATACAGCGTGAAATAAACTCACGAGGTTTATTTGATAGGTCATATAAATTTCCATTAGGGAAGTATACTCTGTTCTCAAATAATTTATTAGCAATTGAACAAATGCTAACGTAATCATAAACGTTTAAATCAAATTCTTTTAATATATCATTTCTGAACTTAACGAAACCTTCTCTTAAAATCCTTACGTCCTGTTTACAGTAAAATGAGCTATATTTTTCTAAATCGAAATGGTTTTCATCTATTCTGCAGTTTTCGATTAAATCTATGTTTTTCATGAACGTTTCAACATCCTGGACAAACTTACATGCTTCAGAAATGACACCAGTTCTGTTATCATTAGCTAATAAAGAACTTGAATAGTATTTGTATGGGAATACTTCCTTAGGACCTGTTTGTAAATGAAACATTTCTGGGAACTTCTTAAGTTTTGTACTAATAACTGTGTAAGAATCTTTTATAATGATTGCTTTACCTTTATATATTTCCGTTATCTGCATTGTTCTAGAACTCTTAATAATCGGTGTTCCTTTAGTTTCTGTTAAATGCCTTAAAATGAAATTGATATCATAACTGAGGTTATGAAAATATACTAAACTCTTATCTGGAATTCTTTCTAAAAATTCTGTTGCACAATTTTGACCCCAAATGCTTTCACTCTCTGAACCATCTTCACTGTCATAACAAATGTTAAAAGCT
Organism: Trichomonas vaginalis G3; assembly: GCF_026262505.1. Taxonomy (NCBI): domain Eukaryota; phylum Parabasalia; order Trichomonadida; family Trichomonadidae; genus Trichomonas; species Trichomonas vaginalis. The sequence goes on from NC_067205.1 coordinate 19,615,458, forward strand.
TTATGAACTCCATCAGTGCTGCATTCAAAGTCAGCGAAGAAAACGTGTTCATAAATGAATTTATGTTTTGATTCTGAGCTATCCTTGCTTTCGGACTTTTTCTTTAACTGAACACAGTAGTTGGGAGTATAATTTAAATCTTTAAACGGTGCAAGTTTTTATTTATATAAATCTGTTGTATAAGTGAAAAGTTCTCCATAAGATAAAGGTTCAAAGTAATTGCACTCTCTTAATGTTTTCAAAATTTCCCATAAAGGAGTTGTTCGTGAAGAATCAATAATAAATTTATTTTCTCTTGGGTCTTCATCTAGCGCTTGAAGAATTGCTTTGATTTTTCTTTGATCCGGCGATTTTTTGTCAATTTTTATGATGGGCGCCTTTTTGTTCATGAAGTGATACATCCTAACATGATACGTTACAGTGGAATAGCTGGGAGCATCCATACCGAAGCATTTTACCAATGTCTCGTAGATTTTTTTACAGTCTTTGCATTTTTTTGCAAGAGCGAGGATGTTTTCTTTATGATTCATTAAAAAAATGAAAAAATCCCGCCAAAATTTCCCGCGAAACCGCCTCTTGTCTCAAAATTCATTTTATATCCCGGCATGGCGCCAAAATACAACATACTCATCATATACATATATTCATATTTTTTATTATATATTTATAATCAGCATATATCTCCTTTAATAGTCTCATATAGAGCGCTGTGCTAAATGCACCTTTGGACACCCTATATCATAAAATAAAAGGTTTCAATGAATGACATGAAACAGTTTTATTATTATTAATAAATGTTTATTAAGATAAAAGAATAACGATAAATACAAAATAATTTAGTGATGAAACGCATTTACCAACTTGTTTACAAGTAAAGTTTACACACTTAGAAAGTGAGTTCTTACTGATGCCAGAGTTGATCAACATTTCTTTGAACAAAATAGTTTTGTTATCATAATCAATTCCACATGTGAGAGATTTGATTTAGAATTGAAAACCAAAGATTTCATTTTAGAACATCGATAAAAAGAGAAACTTCCAATGGTTGTCAACTCTGAACCAAATGAAAATGAATCAATCAAAGAAACTTCAGAAAACGCATAATCACCAATAGTCTTGACACTAGAAAGTGAAGGAAATGATGTGAGTCCTGAAAATGAATTCAACTATATCTTTGATAAAGGTTTAAACGTGAAACTTGAAAATGAAAATATAGTTGAATTCACTGAAACGGGCGCAGTTTATAAAGATGTTGAAGTAATAAATAAGAAGGCAAAAGGCAGGAGTAGAAATATGAACATCGATTATAAACCATTTACTATTTACGTAAATGATGGTTCTGGTGGTTCAAATATTAAATATGCCGAAAGTAATAGAGTTTATGCGTTAAAAGGTGAGACACCATCAATTAAAAACAGTTATTCTAATCTTTATCCTCAAAAACTAACTAATCCAGAAAGTGTGGACATGAATGACACCAAAAATATAAACAGAAACGGTGATAGAGATGGATGGAATCTATTCACTACACCTCATCTAAAAATAAAGCTTTAAAATAATGTTGGTCTTTCCCAAGGTATATTTTTAACATTAATTGTATTAGTCATTATATGAATTTCTAAATATGAACGTGGTGAAATGAGTGATTTATAAGCATCCCAGATTTCATCAAAAGGTAATGTTATTCCTGATTGCTTCCAAATTAATTCTATATCGTATTTTGAGAAACTTTGAAATATAACGAAATCAGTAATTAAACGTTTAATATTTAATGCTAAAAACCTCCACGTTTGCATAAGTATTGCAACAGTCATGTGATAATGTCTGACTTTCGTTATTAAATTAGCTAATGGTGAATCTGGTTTTGAAACTAAACCTTTACCAGCGAAATCATCACAAACTAATAAAGTGTTTGATGGATATTTTTTGAACGGATATTTTGAAAGTTTTGAGAGAATGTAGTTTGTAAGTCTTTTCATATCATAGTTTCCATCCTGCTGTCTCAAATGATGTTTATCAATAATTCTTTCCATTTCTTCCGATGTCTTTTGCATTCCTGATTGTATAAATTCAACTATTGCATAATATTTCTTCTTTCTTCTTATATATTGTTGAAGAAAAGAAATTAACTCATTATCCGGAACTTTAATTACTGATGCCTGGACTTTACTCATAAATGTCTTCGCTGTTGAATCCATTGAATCTGAAGTTGCTGATATAATGATTTGGTCATAATATGAATCTTGACCTAAACGTTCAGTAATTAAAATATGACGAATTAAATTAAAAGTCTTTCCGAACCCATTTTCCGCAATAGAAATACACACCGTTTGAACAGAACTGATAATCCTTACTGAAGGGAAGAATTAATGAACTATTGAGTTTATCAGATTTTTCATTCATTTTTTCATCTACTTCTTCAAATAAATGTTTCATTTTATTATAATTAAAAATGCAAGTCAGAAATTTTGTTAATACCGTTCCCAGTCTTAATGATAAAAGTATTAAAATCTATTATGAGCACATATTTTCACAACCGTTTAAAATAATCAATGGTGAATACATTTATGAATACCCTAAACACTGGGTTGATTATAACACTGGCGAAAAAGCAATTGAAATAAGACAGATAAAAACCATTCCTGCAGGACGAACCATTGAATTATATAACTTTGGAATAATAAGAGATAATCATCAATATGATTTACAGATTTATATAGATTTAGACACAGGAGATGATATGACAGCATTTAATAAAAAGATTAAATCGGTTCTTATTGAACAGTTAAAAGGTGCCGGATATCCTCAACCTAATGAAGTTGATATGTTTTATAGTTTTGAAACTAATTCAATAGAATTTCGTGTTAATTCAAATTCAAAAGCTGGTTTCATATTTGATTTAAAAGATGGTGCTGTCGGTGATGAGATTGAAAATATATACACGAATAAAAATTTTCAAGAGATTACAGGAATTAATAATGATGAATGCTTTTATCGATTTGCTCAGTTCGGAGCAGAACAGATAACATTAAATGACCTCCTGGAGTACTTACCAAAATCAATTTCCATTAAAAATGATGATTATTTATTAACATCAATTTCATTTAATGGTGTTTGGTCCAGAGAAGCGGCAATCATTAAATCAAGTATAAGTGAATTCGCTGAAGATTCTATTTTATGTTTATCAAACTGTTTATATTCTCCGCCGAAGCATTATTCAATAACTAATTATGTTAATAAATTTAATATAAAATTAGTTGAACCATCGAGCCTAAAAGATATTGTCCTTCCTGATGACAGAAAAGATAGTATTATTATCGAACTCATATTAATCGCTTATTAAAATTTAATTATATATAAATGAGTTCAACGACTGAAAGCGCATGGGCTAGTTTTGATGAAGATCCTAAACCGCGGAATTATAATAGAATTGTAATTCCTGTAGGTCTTTTATTAGCTGCTGGTGCTGTAGCGGGACCATATTTATATAGAAATTTATATAGAACACCGATTAATTCAACTGCCGGGGCTGATCTTATTCCAACAGGTCTGAAAAAATCTACACCGATTCAAACAAGCCCGACACAGGAAAGGAACCGCGAACCACTCACACGTATTAGGTCTTTTATTAATTATTTAAAGAATAGTGATTATAATTTGTAATAAATGACGTCGTTAAATGTAAAAATAATTTGTGATGATATTACTATCATTGATGATGTAAGCGAGTGTGCTAATATAATTGATAGAATTAATGAACTAATAAAGAGGTTCAGTGGTGAAAAAGTCAGAGTTTCATTAACGTTTAGCTCCGATGAAAAATTTTATGAGTTAATCATTTTGAGAAATGATTTTAATAAGCATTAAATGGTATTTTCAACACTATCAGCTTTGTATGGAGGTTATAAAGCTATTGACGGTTTAACTGGTGGAGCTGTATCAAAAGCTTTAAAAAATAATGCTGGAATGCTTGTGGGAGCTGCTGCCAGAAAATTAAAATCTGAAAAGTTAAAGAAATTAGGTAACTGGGTTGCTGACCAGTCGCAAAACCTTTTAGGTGAAGATAATGAAATATCTAAGCAGCTAAAAGATTTTAAAGGTCAGTTGAATGGCGAAGAGTTTAAATTAAATTCACTTAAAGAAAAGGAGAAACAGCCAGAATATCCACCAATTGAGGCACCGCCGATTAATTCAGCACCTGCGCCATCACCATCACCAGCGCCAGTAACTGCAGTCGCACCATATGACCCTGGCGGTTATGGAAGACCTTTTGACCCTAAAACAGGAGGTTCTAATTGGTTCCATTACGGTCGAAGATATATTTTAGCTAAAATCGCAAAAGCAAAGAAACTGTTAAAAACTAAAAAGAAACCAAGAGTTTTAAAGTAATTAAATGGTTAGAGATGTTCTCGAATACCCTGCACCACCTGAAACGCCTAACAATAATGATTTATATAATCGATTGAAAACTTTAGGTAAAGTGTATTTATGGTTTAATTATCCTTATCATATGGCGGCTTATAAACTTTATAAGCACTATAAAGAAAGTAATAGACCTTCAACCGACCTAGTTGATCCACAGGAATTAAGGAAAAGACGACGATAAAAAATAAAGTTAATTTTAAAAATATTTTTTATTTTTTACTTTTAATAAAATGAGTACTAAAATTACTGAAGCAACAAAACAAAAGTTTTTAGTTGAATACATTAAATCAGGAACTATTCCAGAAGGTTTTTATGTTCATCAAATGAAAGATGGTAGAGTTCAATTTAGAAAAATTAAGCAGCCATTAAATAAAAATGGTATTTTGAGAAAGATTAAATTATATGAAGATAATATAGCAGAACTGAAGAAGAAGTTAGAAGAATTCGAAAAATCAGATGAAGCCGCGTAGAGGCGAGACCCTTTGGGTCATGAAATAATAAATTTTATTTTTATATAAAATGAATTTTACTAATAAATTATTAATTATTGTTTCATTACTTCTCATCTCCCGTGAAGCTCGTTTATGGTATGAATCTATAACGTATGTGGATGATGATAGTGATGACATTCCTGAATCATGCCAGCATATTTACTGTTGAAAATTCACAAGGTTAGAAATGAGGTTAGATATCGGGTTAGATATACCCTAAAATTAATTTTATCATTTATGAAAAATTTAGTATATACAGAAATTAAAAAATTTTTGAGTTAATTTATTTTAAAAAAATTATTTTTTTTACTCTGGGTGTTAAAATCTATGATAAAAAAATAAATAAAAAAATTTAACGTTAATTTTTTAAAGTTTATTTTTAAAAAATTATTTTTTTTATTTTGTGTAAATGTCAAAAATTTTAACGTTAATTTTTAAGTTTATTTTTTAAATTTTTTTAATTTTTTGTAAATGTCAAATGTATTTTACGTGTCAAACGGTTTTTGTCAAATCCAATAATTTTGGTTCCGAGGGGCGTAGACCCTTGGTACCGAAATTATGGATACTAACTATAAATTTATTAGGGATTTAAAAAAAGTTCGCAAAATGGCGAATTGCGCCACTTCTAATTTTTTGGCGAATTCGCCATTTTTCAATTTACAAACCATATAAAAGGGTCTGTTATTTTTATTTTGTGGAATTCTCGTTTTTTATTAATAAAGGGTCTAACATTTTTATTGTGTGATAATCTTCATGATTTTAAGATAGGGTCTACTATTTTTATTTTGGGATTATCATTTTCCTCTCAATTTTACTTTACAAAATGGCGAATTCGCAATTTGGCGAAGACGTTAAGGCCAATATTATGTTTCCATTTTTCTTATCAATTTGCAAAATATATTTGATGAATATATATATTATGACAATAAAGTTCATATTTGTTCACGATTAAAATTTTTTTTTGGTTTTGCATTTCATTATGCTGATTGCAAAATTAGCTTTTCTTGAGGTTAGTTTGATTAAATCATATCAATTTATTCTCATACTAACTAATCAGAATAATTTTGAATTCAAAAATAAGAACTTTATGATTAAGTTCGTTATAAATTATTACTCATAACATAAACAGTTTTTATGTGCGCTTTAAGAAATGGCATGGTTTTAATTTGAAAAATTTGAATGAAATAAATTGTTGCCTTTTCCGCACACTAATTATAGATCCAAGGTGATCTGATTTTTGCATCCCTGGGATGGACGATACACCCAAAGTGTCACCTTTTTGGGATAACATGAATTTTAAATATCATGAGAGTTCTGCAAACCATATGCACAATATCTATTCAGCCTGACTTCTTGTATATATGAGTTAGACTTCTTAAATATTGTGCTTGGGGCGATATAAGCATTTCCGAGATTACCATCGTGCTCTATAGTATGCTACTTCTCCCTGGTTCTAGCTCAGTTCCAAGGATATTGGCGTTCAAGGATTTGGCAAGGTCCTTCCGAAGTCTCTCATTCGATGAGAGATTTCGGAAGAATCTTGCCTTAAAGTACTCCAACTCTTGTTCTTTTGTTCCTAAATAGTGAGAAAAGTTATTTGACTACTTAAGGTAGAGATTATCCGAGGTCCCTCATTTGATGAGAGGCCTCGGATAATCTCTGCCTTAAAATTGTACACTTGTAGTCCATGAGAGTGTAAGTATACATTGATAGGACAGCTTTCTTCTGAAGTCTTAGATTTGATGAGAACCTCAGAAGAAACTGTCCTATTTTATAGTAAAAGGAGTTTCAGGAGCTCCAAAGCTTTCTTTCGTAAGGATTAGGAGCTTTGGAGCTCCTGGTTCGTAGATGTGTTTCGCATCTTTCATCAGCAAAGGACATTTACCATCTGGGACTCTGTTGATGGAGACTCAGGAGCTCCAAAGCTCCCTTTAGTAAGGATTAGAAGCTTTGAAGCTCCTGGTTCGTAGACGTTTTCGCATCTTTCATCAGAAGAGGCCCAAATGGTAAATAGCCTCTGCTGATGAGCTTCAGGAGCTCCAAGGCTCCCTCTCGTAACGATTAGGAGCTTTGTAGCTCCTGAAGGTAAGGTAGGATTGCTCTGATCTCTAATCAGTAGATGCCATGCCTCATTATGAACTCTACTGACAAGAGATCAAGAGCTCCAAGGACTCCCTTTTTAGTTAGTGGCGTTCTCACCATTTAGTAGGATTGCTGATCCTACTAATGAAGTGATCACTTAGTATACGTTTTGAATAAATTGAATTTTTTTTAGAATTTAGTATTTTTTATAGACATCACATGTATATTATAAATACATAAATATATTCTTTAATTCAAAAAATTCAATTCGGTTTTGGGATGGGTATCCCAGCCCCAAGTATTCAATTTTATTCAATTTTTTAAGAATTTTGGGTTGGGATGCCCAGACCAAAACAAGCTTTATATTTTGATGTGTAGATACGTATGTGTGCATCATTGTTGTGTTATATATTATGTTTTTAATGAAAAAAAATCTGATTCAAAAAAAATTATCACTAATTAGTTGATAATATAAAGAAAAAATAGATAAATTGTATGTTTTGAGAGTATTTATCCACATTCACTCATATGAATTTCATTAAATAGTGTCTTTTTACTCCCAAATTTATTTTGAATTATTGAAATCAAAGAAAAAAATCAGAAAAATTTCTCGAAATTTTTATTTTCAAAAAAAATTTGGATTTTATATTGAAAACTGACACTGGGAGGACGATAGGGCTGGGATTGGAGATACCCCGCTCACTTGGGAAAAATACGGATCTATACACTAATACTTAATAATATTAATATTATTTGGAATCTCTTCCTTTATGATATTGTGAAGGAATTTATCTAAAATTAGATAACATACCCCTTTTTTTGGTGAAAAAAATGTTTTGGTGAAAAAATGGTTATTTCCCATCAAAAAGTGAACTAAGCTGGGTGACTTGGTGATACTCTCCCTATTATTTACTCACCTTTTTGACACTCATATGAGAACTGAAGCTTATTCGCTTTGCAAACAAGATTAGACATGAGTTTTATATGGATAAATTCATTAGCTAACCTTGCTTGTATTAGCTAATACGTTTTCAGTCCATTTTTAATAAGATTATTTTGATAATTTCAACAAAGGTCAAGAACTACAATTACTAACAACATGGTTCGCTACAAATTCCACAAAATATACGATCTGCACTATGTTTTAAAGGAACGTAATGTTCCGCAATAATGCACTGTCAAGGGTGTATTTTACGAAATCGTGTCATAGAATCATGTTTGTTTGTTGATAAAGGCTAGGTTTTGAGACTTCGCTTAAAAATTAATTTTTCAAATTTCACATTCGAAATAAAAATTTCAGTTTTACAAAGAAAGCTCAGAGTAAGTTTAAAATATCGATACTTTTTATACTACGATGATAGTTTTGCTAACTGTCATAATTTTAAAATAATACACAAATAATTTCCGAATTGCTGCTAAATTAAACACATTACTTTAAGACAAATTATTCTTTTCTTATTTTTTATTATAATAATCTACTTATTTTCCTTTAGTATCCAAGTTTTAGTAAAATTTCATTCTAAATTTCAGCATGTATATGCAATAATCGCAATTAATAACAAGATGTGAAATACACTGTGTAAACCATTTTATAATTCATCTGATATTTTATTCTTTTCTCTGATAAAATTAATATAAAATTATTTACATATTTTTCATATTTAATGTATTTGTTGATAATATCATATATTCTTATTTTATGTTGTAGATTTAATTTCTTTCTAAACATAACTTTATCGGTGGAAATTTTCAAAAATATAAAATTTTTTAATTTTTTTATAATTTTTTCCAAAAAAATCTAGGTTTTGTCTTTTTGATTTTATCCACTTCATTTTTTTCCTAGCAATTTAGACTTCGCGAATTTTTTTGGAAAAAGTCCATAGCTCGTTTAGGCAAAGAGGCATCATCACCAACCGCACATATTCATGCACAATCGATTTAAACACGAAAACAACACACTTACCTTAAAATTTCGAAATCATTAACACGATTTTCATAATATTCAACTCAAATACGTATACGACCATCAAAATATACCAAAGATCTCAGAGTTAACAATAAAACTACCACTTAATAGACTATTACAGATACAAATTAGAAGTCACCACAACAAAAGAGCAAAAGAGAAAGAGAAGACGAGAAGAACATGAAAAAAGACAACAAACTAACTCTGATTCAGAAGAAAAAGTACGAGACAAGCACAAATGAAACACTTAATTTACTGTTTCGTACAGGAAATTTGGCCCGAACACAATAGGGCCTATATAAAGACGAATCAATATATCTATTTATCTTGTTTGTATTCGAATAAACTAATTGTTTAGTCTTAAAAATCAAATCTTTTTCCTCTCATTAGATGTCAAATTTTTTGAGTAGTTTACACTTTTGGCGGGATTCCCTAATTATGTTTGATTTTGTGTTTATTCATCTCTATATCACATATTATGCATATAATTCTCATATCAAAGATTTTTGAAATTTTCAGATTTTTTTTCTAAACCAATGCATATCTTTTCTTATGATATTTAGAAAGCACATTAGGCATTAATTATATATATCCATTATCAGCCGGAATTAGGTTTCTCCATTCAAATGTCACGTTTCTGCCACCACCAAACCCTCAAAATTTCACCAAAAAGGGGTATGTTAATATTTGCAAAAATTTAGGTTTTTCTCAATTACTCAGCATTTCTAATAATAGAATTTACTTGTGTAAAAAGATAATTGAAAAGAAGAAGAAATTATTCAATATAATGAGATAAATAAAAGATATTATCGAGATTATCTAAAAAACACGAGAAGTCATTACAGTATTTGCATGGTACTGTATTAATATGTTTGAAGTTATATGATAAGTTTCCAAAAACAAGTGTTGACACCTTGAATCTGTCAATTATTCACTTAAATTCAAAATGGTTATCATGAGCATCATGACTATAAGAAATAAAGTTCTAACCATACTGTAACTATTTGACATATGCAAAAATTATCAATGATTATAGCGAGAATCAGTATAAATTATGTCACTTTTTGAGTTCGCCGAATTCGAAAAAATTAGGCTGAGTTAGCGAATTTTCAGCAATTCGCCATTTGGCGAAACCGTTTTTAAATCCCTAAATTTATCCATATCATTTGAGGAGAATTGCATGAATAAGAAAATTGGCGGGGTTTAGCGATCTTAAATTCTCTTTTATAGCAATATTTGAATAGGATATAGCTCAGCTGGATAACATCCCGATCAAGTTCGATTATTTAGTTCCTTCCTAAGCGAAATTTTAAGGTACAAAGTTGTTAAATCAATACCCACACTTATGTTAATGTATAATATATGTTATTTCTGATATTATATGCTGATTCTAAAAAAACATTAATTTGATTTTCATAAAAATTCGACAAAAAAAGTTCTTAATACTATATATATTAAAGTGTGCCTTCACTCCGAGGTGTTACCCCCTGCATTTTCTTTCGTTGAAAATTCGGTGATAGTTAGTATACAAGTCTTGGGTATGGTGGCACTGCGTTCCACCTTACCCAATACTTGTGAATTTGACACTTTACAAAGCCGCCAACAATTTCACCTCACTATCGTTCTCACTAACAACTTCACTAATGTTCTCATAAATTTTCCTCAATATCTTCATCATCAGTGTTAACCCTATTGTAGTCATACTTGAAGCCATAAACTTTCTCTAACTTCTTAACGTACAATTTACATAACTTACCTTCGTCATCGTATGGTTTAATGATATAACTATTTCTATCTTTATAAACAGTCAATGAAAAGTCAACTGGTCTCGGATGTATTTGAAAGAACATGTTATGCTCAGGAAGGAAGAATAAATGTTTAAATGTATGTTTGTTATATGTTTTGATTTGTATGAGTTGCTTTTGTTCTGTCATTACATCCAAATAAAATAAAAATAATTTTAAAAAATAAAATAAAAAATAAATGATATCACCACCCTCACACGTATGAAAACATAGCACAAAAATAAATTTAGGTGAAGTGGTGAGATCTAACCCGATTTCTAACCTCATTTCTACCCTGTTGAATTCATTGCTTTATAACTCTCTTCCTTGGTTTCTTTTTAGTTGCTTTCTTCACGTCTGTCTCCAACTTGACTGTCTTTCTTCTTCGTCCATAATGATACCAATTACTTCCACCAGTCAATGGGTCAAATGGTCGTTCATAAGGGTTTCCATCGACTCTATTTAAATGCATTGTTTCACCTTTCATCTGGTCATTAAAGTCTTTTGCGTGTTTTGCAAACTCATCGTCCTTTCCTAAAGCATTTTCTGACTCAGTCGCAACCAAATTGGATGCTTTATTTATGAGCCCTATTTTATTTAATCTTAACTTCTTTGCAACCCAGCCTCCAATCTTCCCTTTATTTGCATCTAATGTCTTTGAAACCCTTCCTCCACTCATTTTATTTACTGCGTCATAAGCTCCAAGTGCTTTTGCTCCAAATGCTAATGCTTTTGTTCCCATTGCGCCTAAAGCTGCCCAAGCTACCATTTACCCCATATTAAAATCATCTCTCTTCAATATTATCTCATAAAAGTTCTCGTTACTGGAGAAAGTCAATGAAACATAAACATTCTCACGGGCTTCACCCTCACCGCTTTGCGGTCTATCTAACTTCTTTCTTATCTCATCTATTCGCTTCAAAATGTCTGAACAATTGCTAACATCTTCTACAACAGTTATTTCATCATGAACGACCTTTAAGAACAAGCTCATTTAATATGCAATTAAAATCATCTCAATAATGAGTCCATCCTTTCCATCTTTAGGTAGCACAACATCTTTCATTGAAGAAGGTTCGACAAGTCTTATGTTAAACTTACTGACAAAGTTTGTTATACTATAATGCTTCGGTGGCGAATACATGTAGTTTGAAAGACATAATATAGATTCTTCAGCAAATTCACTTATACTGGATTTTATAACAATGTTCTCACGAGACCAAACGCCACCAATTGACAATCTTGTAAGCAATCCTGCTGAGCCTTCAACTGTAAACGTCGATGGTAACATTCCACGAAGGTCATCTATTGACATCTTTGAGTCACTGAATTTAAATATTTTCTTAAAGCAATCGTCATTATCTAACCATGCAATAGCTTTGAAGTTTTCATTCGAATATACATCTGCTTCATTAAATGTAAAACCTGACTTCTTTGCAGAGGCGATTTTAAAATCTATTGCATTTGTTTCAAAATTATATGCTATGGTAACTTCTGAAGGTAATGGGTGTCCTTCTGCTATAAGTTGTTCTTTCAATACCATTTGAAGCTTTGTGTTAAAAACTTTCATGTCATCTCCTGTATCTAAGTTCACATACACAGCAACAGGGAAACTATCTTGCTTCTTTATTTCATCATTATATCTCAAAACATTAAAGTTCTTCAATAATATTGTCCTTCCTGCTGGAATACTTCTAACTTGTCTTATTTCAATAGCTTTCTCACCTCCTACATACTCTACCCAGTGTCTTGGATATTCATAAGTATACTGACTTTCTTGAATTTTGGTTGGTTTCATCATAACGTGTTCATAGTATATCTTTATACTCTTGTCAGTTAGACTCGGTGCTATGTTCTGAATATTTCTGACTTGCATTTTTAATGGAGATAAAATGAAGCATTTAATACATGACGTAGATGAAGACATGAATGAAACTACAGACAAACTTAACTCTTCTCTTATTCTTCCTTTCAGCAAAGATTATGAATTCTGTTCAAATGGTGTGTATTTCTATTGTGGAAAGATGGGTTCAGGTAAGACATTTAACCTCATTCGTCATATACTCATAACAGAGCGTTTAGGAAACGACTCTTACTATGACCAAATCATTATATCAGCAACTTCAGACTCTATGGATTCAACAGCGAAAACATTCATGAGTAAAGTTCAAGCATCTGTCGTTAAAGTTCCAGATAGCGAACTCATTGAATTTCTTCAACGTTACATTCGACGTAAGAGAAAATATTATGCTATTGTAGAGTTCATACAGTCAGGAATGCAAAAGACTTCAGAAGAGATGGAAAGAATTATTGACAAACACCACTTACGTCAGTACTCAGGAGTTTACGATATGAAACGACTGACAAACTACATTCTATCAAAACTTTCAAAATACCCCTTCAAAAAGTATCCTTCAAACACTCTGCTCGTTTGTGACGACTTCGCCGGAAAAGGTTTAGTGTCAAAGCCTGACTCACCATTAGCTAACATCATAACTAAAGTCAGACATTACCATTTAACTGTAGCAATACTTATGCAAACATGGCGTTTCCTTGCTTTAAACATAAAACGTCTCATAACTGACTTCGTTATCTTTCAAGGTTTCTCACGCTATGATATTGAACTCATTTGGAAACAGTCAGGTATAACATTACCTTTTGAAGAAATTTGGGAAGCATATAAGTCTCTCATCTCTCCTCGTTCATACCTTGAGATTCATATCATGACTAATACCATTAAAGTCAAAAATATTCCATGGGAACGACCAACATTGTTTTAAATCTTATGCTTTAATTGACTGATGGTAAACAAATTCCATGCATCTCTGTCGCCATTTCTGTTAATATTTTTGCTGTCATTCATATCATCCACTTCCCCATCCGTTAGCTTTTGAGGATATGCGTTAGAATAGCTGTTCTTAAATGAAGGCTTTTCACCTTTGAGAGCATAAACTCTATAACTTTCTGCATACTTTATGTTTGAACCTCCTGAGCCATCATTGACATAAATTTTTATAGGCTTCCACCCTTTGTTCATATTCCTGCTTCTTCCCTTTGCTCTTTTGTTCAGTAGTTCTACATCTTTATACACAGCTCCTGTCTCAGTGAATTCAACAATATTTTCATTCGTTAGCTTTACATTCAAACCCTTGTCGAGTATATTGTTCATTTCATACATATAAAAGGTTTTTATTCTATATGAAATGAGAAGCAAATCCATCTTACTGGTGCCGTTAATGTTCCAATTGAACCAACATCAAATGTTGACTCACGAACGACAAACAATATTGTCATAAAGAACTATAGTTCGGAGTGTTTGAAAGAAAAAGAACCAGATCTTAAGTCGGTGAATTTAAACACAACTTCAAACGCTAACGCTACATCAGATGTTAAGTTAGAGTATCCACCACTGGACCAAGTTCTTTCAAGAGAAGCCAACGACAACCCTTACACAAATGTTCAAACAAATCCTTCAGATAACGTAGACCATTACCTTCTTCAGTTATACCAAACAATTTTACTCAAAGACGATAAGAAGCTTTTGACAAATCTTATAAGTAAGAACCAAATAATTCTAACAAAGGAGGACCTTGAAAATATTATATCACGAATAACAGGAAAGCAATGTGTCATTGACTATCTCGACCCTGAAATCGAATGCTGTGGTCAAACTCCAATATTCATGAAAATAGGTAACATCCGCATCATTGAAACACCAGGTACTCCAGGAGTTGAGTTTAAGTATAAATATTCGAACGAGTATACAAAACTATCTACTTACTATAAGCTTTGTTTGAAATATGTTTTAGTAAATTAAAGCAATTTGTAATATCTATCCAAAACTTCTTCAACAGTATCGAACTCATCTTCATAATGCAAACCTAATCTTATTGACTTGGTGCAGTTTTCACTAACACAATATTTTTCTGTTCTCTTGACTGACATAACTAACTCATTTGTTTCATCAAACAGCAACAACCAAAGTTCATGACCTAATACATAACATTCATACTTTATATTTTTAGCTCTGAGTTCTCTTGTAAGCTGTTGCATTTAATATTTTCTAAAAAGTCAACTTCAACAGTCATTCGCACTGGTGCCTTCAGTTCTACAGGCTCTCCTTGAAAGTCAACAAGTCTGAATTGCATGTCTTTCAAATTATGAGGACTAATGCGAACCCATTTACCTAAATGAGTTGCTATGACAGGAACGTTTGGAATGAACATTGAATTTACTTCATAACAGAAGGATTTATATTCTACTGAACCTTTACTATTAACTCCTGAAATACCTGTGACATTAGCTATTTTTGACTCAATGTACAAACAATTGCCATAACATACGTATGGAACAGATTTCATCTCAATCGTTTTGTCAACACTTTTCAAAGGAAATGTCATATGGTATGCTCCCAAAAGAAGTTGTACTCTATGACTCATTCTTGGTATCTTAAACTCCTTTCGCATAACTGAACTTCAAAACTCCTGCAATAAGTTTAACATTCATTAAGTTTTCTCCGTTATCCTTGTTTATTGTAGTATTTATGAGAGCATTTAACACTCCAGCTAATGTTTCCATCTTATATTCTACATTATTGTGAAATCTTATTTCGTGCTTCTTTCCATCTATTTCAAGCTCCATGAAATCTGTTTCGTCAGTTATAACGAATGAAGCAATAGTATTAAGTCAACCATTCTGAATGCAAGTGGCTCATTCTGTAGACCTAAGTTTGTTTGTAGTTTTACTGTCCCGTATTCGTTTGGGTCTGTACTTTGCAAATAGAACAACATTTTATTCTCATTAAAATATGAGTATAGCTGCATATGCGTATGAAGCTGACAGAGCTAAACGTTTATTTTTGGTCAATACTCTCTCACACTTACTGACAAATATATTGTTATCAGTGATGGAAATACCGAGAAATACATAACATGGAAGGACTATGAAAAGTTTGACCCCATTTTAACTCCATGCACTATGCCATTCATTGTAAATGGTGAAGTTGTCATGAAGAACGACACAACAGTATATAAGTCTGTTCATGAAGCGTTAGAATATATGTTGAATTATAATCCCGAAAGATTTGACCCAAGCACTACGCCATGTACAATGCCTTTTATTAAGGATGGTGAAATCGTAAGAGTTCCGGATTCAACGGTTTACACAGCTGTTCAAAACAGTTTACAAAACATTTTAGCGAATATCTTTAATTCAGAAACTACAGAAATAAAATTACCATATATAACAGATGCTAAAGAAATTAAATCAAAAACGACAACATTATTTACGTCACTTAATGATTTAATGACTTATATCATTAATATTCCTGCACCAACTATAGCATTTGATCCAAACTCGACGGTTTGCAGTGTACCTTTCATAAATGACAGTTCATTAATTACTTTAAGGGATTCGACAGTAAATGAATCATTAAAGGCGTCATTAATGAAAATCATTGATTTTAATTCATTCATGAATACATATAATTCATTCATTAATGTTTCATATGCTTCTAAAGAAGGTGAGCCAAAAACTATCGATAAAGCGGTGTATGAAATAAAAGCATCAACGACGAAATTGAATTCGTTAACTTTTGACGGTGATAGTTTCGTTAATGACATAACATCGGGGAAAACAATTTTAACGAAAGAATATTTAAAATCTCATGTTAGTGAGTTCGTTGAAATTGAAAAAGAAGGTGGAATTAAGTTCGATCCACTGAATTTCATTTTCAGCTTAGCGAATGCGGGTGTTAGTTTCGCTGAATGGACAACTATACAGAGTGAAATAAATGCAATATGGACGTTTTTGGGGTCAAAAGGGAATGGGTGAGCTTGTAAATGCTGCAAGAACATTAGGTGAAACAGGAAATTTTGTAGATGGTTTTAAAAGACTTGTTTCAAATGTTTTAACAAACACAAAGAAATTATTTAGATATACCGTACATAACGGACGGATTTTCGAACAGATAGCAACAAACCCTCCGGTTATGGCTGCGTTGATGATGGTTAGAGATATAAAACCACGTAACGACGGGAACGAAGAACATGAACAACAGGATACTGGTCGGGTTATTCGAGACATTAAAAACGTGTATCCTGAAGTTATTGATTTATTTAGAGGAGTTAATGATTCAATTTCAAAACATTCTATAACCCTCGATGAAGAGAATAAATTAACAGATTATATATTCGTCATTATTGCAGAATTAATGAAGAGAATAAATGAAAAAGGAATTGGTGATATCATTAATGTCAGCGATGTAATGATGAAAAGAAATTTTGACTCATTATTTACAAAACCGAAAACAGAATATAGTCTTTATGACGTAATTACCGAATTAATGAAAAAGATTAATGATAATAAGAGTTCTGGCGGAAGAGTTGAATTAGAAGTGAATGATGTTAATGAGAAATTAGCCGAAAAAGCAAACAAAAATGAGCTTTTAGCTCTGAGTGATAAAGTCAAGAACCACGTTCATTATATAACTTCAGACGAACAGATTATAACGAACTACCATGGATATTTAACACGAAGTGATGAAGCGAAGACAAAAAATGTTAATGAAAGAAGATATAAATACATTCGTGCTAAAGGTTATGACATAAGCTGTACTGTACAGTATGATGTAGCTAAAGCACCAGAAGCATTTGGTTATACCGGTGAAATTTATGCCTCTACTTTCAATGTTAACGGTGTATTAGTTGAACCAAGATTTACTTTGAGAGTTAAGTCAAAAATAACGTTTGAAGATGCTATTAAAAGTAAAGCTGACAAAGTTGAACTTGAAG
Source organism: Trichomonas vaginalis G3 (assembly GCF_026262505.1). Taxonomy (NCBI): domain Eukaryota; phylum Parabasalia; order Trichomonadida; family Trichomonadidae; genus Trichomonas; species Trichomonas vaginalis. The sequence continues at coordinate 19,632,997 of NC_067205.1, forward strand.
CAACGAACAAAGTTTTGAAATCTCATAAACACAACATCTCCGATATAAATGAACTTCAAGCTACATTAGACAGTAAAGCCGACAAGAACCATACACATAAATCCTTCACTACTGTTAGAGCAGACGACATAATATTGAACTATACCCTTGGTTCAAGTGCACCTTTAGAGAATCCAAGTACAAGCGTAAAAGATACACTAAACAATTTAGATAACAGTTGCAGGAATATTGAAGGTCATGCCAGAAACTTTGAAGCACATGAACTACCAGCAATGTTAGATAAGAAAGCCGACAAAACTTATGTAGATGAAAATTATGCAAAGAAGTCGGAAGTAAATGCTGCGCTTAATGGAAAAGCCGATAAAGAGCACGTGCATGAAGAATTTCAAACAATCAAGATTAAAGAAATTAAGGCATGCATCGAAATAGTAACAAAAACAGGAAGAGACGGTGCAACTGTACAAGAACAAAGAATTTATCCTCCTACTTTTCCTAATGGTTTAATAACAAACAATATAAATATTGTAGAAGGCAATAAAACTATAAACGTTAAACATGAACTTCTAACAATGAAGGCCCAGATTCTTGAAACCATATATCCTATAGGCTCTATTTATACGTCAATGAACTCAACAAATCCGGCAAGTGTTTTAGGTTTTGGTACGTGGGAACAGATTGTAGATAAATTCCTCTATTGTGCGAACTCTTCAAAGCAAACAGGTGGTTCGAAGAAAATTAAAGAAGCAAACCTTCCACCGCACACTCATACAGGAACTACAAACACAACAGGTAGTCATTCACATTCAATAACAAAAAGAGGTTATACAAATCTTGCAGCAGGTTCGGATAGACAGGGAATGCATAGATATGATATTTCAAGTGACCCAGTAGATTCAAGCGCAGGTATTTTCTGTGGAACCGCAGGAAATCATTCACACACTTTCACAACAAATCCAACAGGCTCGTAAGATTACATGCCACCATTTGTGACTATATTCGCATGGTACCGCGTTCAATGAACTCGCTTGAGCCTAGAATAAAATCTTTTTTACATAAATGAGCTTGAAAGAAGTATTCGAACAACATCCATGGAGGTCATTTAAGAAGTTCAATGAAGCTGCAAAGAGTTGGGGATTTACTAACAGAGCTGAAGTTGAAAAAGTTCTTTGACAAAAATGTTGTACATCAAACAAAAATAAACCCTTACGACTACTTTTTACCAATTTACTCCAACACTCCGACGCATACCAATTTGACACTCTCATTCAAAGCAGAAAAGGAGGACATAAACCATTCCTCATCTTCATAAATGTTAACACTCGCAAAGCTTTTGCGTATATAATGAGAAATAAAGGAACTCGTGAAGTGTTAAGAGTTTTACAAAAGTTTGTAGCAGAACATAACCCAAGTACTTTAACATCAGACCAAGACAGTGCATACCTCAGCAACGAAATCACAGAATTTCTCATTAAGCATAACATAACTCACTACACTACTGAAGACCATAACCATAATATTTTAGGTATCATTAATCGCTTCATAAGAACGCTCAGAGATTTAAATCAAGAGCGAGACTTTACCGAAGAAACAATGAAACATTTTCTCGAAGTATATAATTCCTCAACAAATTCTACAACAGGACATACACCAAATTCAATGACACAACAACAAGAAGAAAAGTATATACAAAAGAAACGAAGCCAAACACAAAATATCAGAAATTCAACACAATTTACCCTCATTCCTGGTACAAAAGTTCGTGTAGTTCTTGACGACAAACCGTTGACAAAGAAACGTTTAAGGTTAAGTCGAAATTATTATATCGTAGACTCTACGCAAGGTAATGGATATCTTATAAAAGCTGCTGACGACTCTATTGCGTTTTATCCTCGTCATAAATTAGTCGAAAGTAGTAATGGCAAACTTGCTGAAACCATTGACGAAGCAAAGCGAGGAGTGGTTATTGAAATACTTAACTATAACATAAACGATGACACTTATAAAGTAAGATATGAAGGAGGCGTTGAAGATGTTATACCATCTAAGAACTTGAGAGAGTCAAAGCCAACACATCTGGGACCATTAGAGCGGGAGTACTGGAAAGACAAAAATAAGCCAGAAAGAATAAGAAAATTCTTCTAAACTTTTTCATTAGATGTAAATCAGACATGAACGAGAACAGTCATGATATCATTAATGGTACCATTTATTTTAACATAAACTTTATTTATGTTAGAATGTTAGATCTAACACGTTTTCTAACCACTTTTCTAACATGGTCTAAAACTCTCGAAAATCATGAATTTTTGACATTTCCTTATGAAAGAAAAATAACGCTAATTTTTTTCTAAGAAAAATTTTTATCTTGTATGTAAAGATATGATTTCAACAATAGGTTCTACAACACTTCAAACAACAACTTCACCAAACTCTTTAGTTATGAATCCAACATCTATGTTAGTAGAGATGAAAAGCTTCATTCCTTCTTCATATACTTTTGAGACAGAAATACAAAGAATTAAGCAAGAACTTTTAACAAGTAATTTAGACTGTAGTGCGAAAGATGAAACAAATGAACAGTATCTTTATGACATGCAGGATATTATTGACCATTTACCCAAATTGCCTGAAATCCAACAACAAAAGCTCACTATTCATGAATTCGATGAAATAGAAGTGAAACCAACTGACTCAGTAGAAATAAAGAAGTTCATACGTAAAGTAAACTATGAGTTTCTAGGATATCATTGCAACCATAAAGTTATGGACAAAGATTGCGACATGGTATATAAGAACATCTCTGACATATATAAATCTGGGGAGTTTAAGACATACGACAACTTTGTTTCATTAGTTGCTGAATGTGTATGGCAGATAAGAGATAAAGATAAAAGATGTAAAATATGGAATGGACAAATAAAACCAACAACTTTTGAGTTAAAGAAAACCATTGACGCCTTAGTTGTTCTAGCAGGTCAAATTTCAATGTATAACGCAAAAATGAATCCGCAATGTTCAAAATGTAAAGCAGCAATGAGGAAATATAACTACTCCGTCAAAGAGATAGAACGTATGAGAAACGACTATGCTGACTTAAAGAAAGAAGTAGAGAAACCAGCAGAAGATAAAATGGACATGTTAGCATTTCTGAACAAAAACTATCCAACTGCTGACGATTTCCTATTATCTGATGTCAAGAAGAAATATAAAGAAACCTTCGGCATAGTTAAAATTTTTGATATCCTTCGTGAAGAAATAGAAGCTACAAAACTGTTTAAAGTCATGAACCATCGCAATATATACCATGTAAAACGCTTGTAAATAGTTTTCTTCGATGTTAGAAAAGTGGTTAGAAAACGTGTTAGATCTAACATGCTAACATAAACATTATTTTTTCTATCTTAAGGAAATTCACGAAAATTCATGAGTTTTGACATTTCCTTAAGATAGAAAAAATAACGCCAATTTTTTTCTAAGAAAAATTTTTATCTTGTATGTAAAGACAGTAATGTCAAACATTGAGTTTGAAACAGTTAGAAAGATAGACAATGACACCAAAGTGGTTAGAATAGGTGATTTAAACGTAAGATACTCAAAGAAATACAACAAATATTCTTTGTCAGACATTATAACACCATCTGGAAAGAAAACAAACGACTGGGTTAGAAATGCTTCAACTCAGAAAATTTTGACAAGAAATCCTGAGCTTATGATATCAGTAGCATTTCATGGAACAAGAGCATATCTTATAGACAAAAGTCTTATACCAATAGTTTTGTTATGGTTAGACCCAGTTGTTGGATATAACTTCATAACTTATGGTTCATTCGATACGGAACGTTGCAGTGAAGGCTTACTTTACATCGTTCAGAAACCGAAGGACTTCAATACAAAGAGATATAAGATAGGAAGAACATATAATATAACTCAAAGATATGACAGTACAGTCAATAGAGTCAAGGTTGTGTTCGTTAATGATATGAGAGCTGCAGAAACAGAACTACTTGAAAAGTTTGAGAAAATGTATGGTGCTCCCATGAAAGGTAAAGAAACGTTTGAAGTAGATGAGATAGATAAAGCTATAAAATTATTTGACGAAGTTGCTGAAAAATACATGTAAAGCGTTTATTTTTGGTCTTTTGTGAAAGTCAGAAAATAACGCTAATTTTATTTTTATTTATTTTTTTATTTTGTATGTAAAGACAGTAATGACAACATCAGAGAACACAACAACAGTTATAGTCCATGAAGCTATAAATGAAGAATACGAATACATACAGTATAACAAACAGTTACGTCTCATTCGTTCAGTCAAAGATGACATGTACCAAATGCAAAGTATAATGAATGCTCTTCGTTCTACAAAGCAAGCATATCATTGGTTTGAAAACCAACAGACAAAAGAACTTTTAGAAGAATTTCCTCATATGATTGCTTCCCTCGGAAAACCGAGAGAAGAGATTCCGTACGAAAATCGCAAGAATTTGGCACCTGGTTTGAAAGGTTATTATGTTCATAGACTTTTAGTAAACGCTGTAGCAATGTGGGCTTCACCTCGTTATGCTTGTTATTTTCATGATGTTAGATGAACTATATAAAGCAGAACGTGGAGAGATGGAAAAGAAACTTCAAGCAAAAGATGAAGTCATTGAATCCAAAGACAAAAGCATACAGAAAAGAATACCACGTTCAGTACCAAAAGGAAAGGAAAAAAGCTATAAGTATATGATTTACGCTGAAGAGATGGAGAAAGAAGAAGATAGAGATATGGTTATGTTGCATTTAGTGAGAAGAAACAACAAGAGCTTTTATGACCTCGCTAAAATATATAAATCTGACAGAAACTGGTTCTATCGTGAAAACTTACCGATTTCAATGACACCGAATGAGCAAATAAAGGAAATTGTCAAAAGTACTCTTCCTCAAACACACTATGATATTAAAGGTTGTACAATTCTTACCTTCAAAGAAGACTTACCATTACTGAAGGAAAAAATAACAGAATATTTCGATAACTTCAAAGAGGAAGAATAAAAAAATCTAAGCTAATTTTATTTTTTATAAAATTTTATCTCATATGAAAGAACATGAATTTAGAATATTCGGAACTCATGACAGAAGAAGAGAACGAACAACATGTAAAAGATTATGCAAAATTTCTGAAGGTATATAAAGCTTATGAAAAAGCGTATGAAAAGTTTATACATTGGGGAATTGTTGTAAAATATCGATATGAAGACTAACCAAAAATATATTTTTGTTCAAATAACGTCAGGGTCAATTTCTTCAACCATTTCACTTCCTTCGTCAATGTCAATTGAAGCTTCTTCAACCTTTGGTAAGAATTTCTGTATAACATCTTTGTTCGTTATTGTCTTCAGAGATGAAGGATAATATTTCACATTTGTTTCACCCTTCTTATATTCTTTCTGTTCGGAAAGATTCATAGCAATACTGAAGAAGTCAATGTTAGAGTTCTTTATGACAGTATAATGAGTATCTTTGACATTCACGAAGAAACCCTTTTGTTTCAAAACTACTGCTAACTCTTGTGAAGTATAACGTTTGCGGTCAATGACAATAGCTAATGGTCTGACATACTGACCAAACTTAGATTCTTTCACAAACTTCTTGTTAAAGATAACATTAACGTTTGAAGCACCATTGAACTCATTCTTGATGACAGTAGCGAGAGCATTGTATGAAAAGAACTTGCAATCTTGCATGTGTTTCATTAAAATAAAAATATTAAATTATTTTGAAAAATAACTTAAAAAATCTAATCTAATTTTTTCAAAAAATATTTTTTTATTTCCTACTAAAGATGTATCGGAAGTTGTCTAAGTTAGAACACTCGGAAATAAAACAACTTCTTACAGAAGCTAACATAGATGTTGCAAAACATTACGCGACAAACAAAAAAGCACTCGCTGACATCCTCAATGACTATAATGGTGCAATAAGTTATGATAGAATTCATGAGTTCATAAAGCCGCAACGCGGCGAGGACGAAGTCCATGCAAGAACTTTTCCTTTAAATGACGTTGCTATTGACTTATATCATAGACGTTCAGTACCTCATGAAGTAAGAAGAGAAATGTTTGACATAACAAATGCAAACGTTGGTGAAACAAGAAGAAGAGACGACACACTGAAACAACAGAGAAGAGAGATGTTTAAAAGTGCTATAGAACAAGTTCGCAAAGCTAACGATGTCATTCGTTCCATTGACGACAAACCAAAAGAAGGTGAGAGATGGTTAAAGAAAGATGAAGAGAATAGGAAGAGAAATGTGAAGTCAGGCAATAGACTCATTGACTTTAACATCGAAGCTTTAGATGAACCAAACAGAGAATATTTACACAAACATTTCGGTAAGGTTTTCATGAGACTCTTAGAGAAGATTAAAATAAACTCACAACAGAGATGGATGGTATGTTATAAACTTGGTGGAAAGTATGAATGTTCTACGTTAAACCTCAATAATATTGGAACATTACTACATCAGCTCTTGAAGGAGAACTTTATATCAGAGATAGAAGCAAATGCCGCAGGTATTGTTGAAATGCACTATGACTTCTTCTTGACAAACATAAAGAATCTTACTGAAATAAAGATGTATGATTTAAGAATATGAAGGCTTAACGATGTCAGATGTAAAGAAAGGCAAACCAAAAAAGAGACCATATAGAGATGAAAGCACACTGACAAATGACCAGAAAGCCATTTTGGAAGCTCTTAAGCAAACAGGAAACCCAGCACTTATAGAAAGCTTTTGGAAAGATAATGGTGAAAAGAAGTTTTATAAGAAGAGAAGCGGTCAATTCTGGAAGTATCTTTGCACATTACCTATAAATCTTGAACGCTACCAAATCTTCAATGAACTGAACAAAAGAACTGCAACACTTATGACAGAAGACAATTGTTTCGTTTATGCTTGCATTCAGGCTGGAGTAAATGAAGAAACTATTGACCACATGAGAGAAGTCATTCGTGTTAGAGACTTTCCTCAAAGTAAAGTACAAGAAATTTCTGACGCAACAGGTATAGCATTTAATGTTACCATTGGTTACTTCAATGACTCAAGATATAATGAAATAAAGAGATACATACCAAAAGAATGTGAAACTGTTCGAACTATTGACCTACTTCTTGTTGAAGACCACTACATGCTAAACGAAAGACTTCCAATGACAACATACTTCGTCAGAAATTACAAAGAAATTTGAAGGAGTGTGGTGGAATGAACATTGAGAAACAGATGAAAATATATACAAAGAGAGAGAACAAATATGTAGTTCGTTATGATAGAACTACACCGCTATGGGATGTTATGAAAACATTGTGGGAGTGCAAATATTTCGAACTATTTCTTATGGAGAACTTTTCACATATACGACTGACTTATATAAACAGAACCTTGCACCATTTAAAGATTTGACATATGCTCCAAAGTATTGTGTACAACTGAAGAAGAAAGCAGAGTCAAAAGAAGTAAATAAAAATAAGTGCAAGTTCATTCCTGAGCACGTTTTCTTTGCTGACTTTGAGTGTAGTACCGATGGCTTTCATAAAGCTTTTAACATATGTTACGACAGTGAAGATGGTTCAGTGAGTGAAAGCATTTGGGGTCAGAACTGTGCAACAGAATTTTTGGAACGACTTCCTGACAAGAGTTTAATATATTTCCATAACCTCAGCTATGATATAAACTTCATCTTAAGACACATGACAGAAGTGAAAGGAACTCCCATCATTAAAGGTTCACGAACAATGCAAATAACTGGCTTATATAAAGGAAGGGCAATTATTATAAAAGACTCTTACAGTGTTATAAATAAGAAGCTTAAACTATTTCCTGCTATGTTTAACTTACAAACAGGACCGAAAGAAGTATTTCCATATAACTACTACAGCAGTACTTTGTTAGCAAATGACAACAGAACTGGTGTCATTTCTGAAGCATGTAAGTTTATCCAGGATGCAGATACATTTATGAAAAACATAGATTCCATCAAAGGTTGCAGAATAGATGAAAACCACTTCGACTTAGAAAAATATAGCACATTTTATTGCAAACAAGATGTAAGAATTTTAAGAGAAGGTTTTGTAAAGTTCCGCAATGACTTATTGAAAGAGTTTGATTTAAACGTTTATGACTACGTTAGTATTTGTTCAATTGCTAACAAATTATTTGAGAACAGAGTGTACTTCCCGAATGGAAATTTATATGACCTCTCAAATAAACCAAGAGAATTTATTTCGAGATGCATTCAAGGTGGAAGATGTATGTTGTCAGATAACATGAAACAAAAGAGTGAAAAGAAACTCATTGCTGACTTCGACGCTGTTTCATTATATCCATCAGCTATAGCAAGACTTTATACTTTAGAAGGAATTCCAAAGGTTATGAAGGATGAGATGCTAAGCACAGAGTATCTCATGAGACATTTATTCGATGACGACCAAAAGGAACCCATTGGTGAAAAGTTTATGTCTGGCTTCTTTGTTCTCATTAAGATAACAGAGATTGGAATACATAGACACTTTCCTTTAATAGTTTGTGACCCTGAACTAAATCCAGAACTTAACGTTCCCAGAAGTTCAAACACTTGCTGTTTAATGTATGTTGACCATATAACATTACAAGACCTCATAAAATATCAAGGTGTCAAATGTGATGTGTTGCAAGGATACTATTACGATGGAAACAGAGATATTAGAATAAGAGATGAAGTAAAGAAGTTGTTTGAGTTAAGGTTAAAGTATAAGAAAGAAGGAAATCCTTTGCAAGAAAATATAAAGCTCATTCTGAACAGTATTTATGGCAAAACTATTCTATCTCCTATTGAGTCAAAAATAACCATAGTAAATGACAAAGATGCTATAAGATATGCCATCAGAAACTACAACCATATAGTGAAGTTCGAAGGTTTGGATGGTTCAGATAAAACTATTTTCAAGCTAACGAAAAGCATTTGCAGACACTTTAACTTCTGTCCACTTGGTGTAAATATTCTATCAATGTCGAAGAGAATAATGTGTGAAGTATTCTGTACTGCTGAAGACTTAGGAATGGACATCTTTATAGCGATACGGAAGTATGCATCTCTACAATGAAGATATCCCTCGTTTAGCTGAAGAGTTTGAGAAACGTTATGGAAGAGTTTCTCATTGGTAAAAACCTTGGTCAGTTTCATAGTGACTTCGCAGAAATAACACCTGGAAAACAAAGTTTAGCATACAAGTCAATATTTGTGGAAAGAAGACCTACATAGACTTACTCACTAACGATTTAAATGAAGTTGCATTTCACTGCAGAATGAAAGGCGTGAAGCAAGATGTTATTGCTTTAACCGCTAATGAAATGTTTCCTGACTCTGTTCAGTGTTTCTATGATGAAGATAAAAGGTTTAATGGTTCCGCAAGGAAAATTTGACAAAGACTCTGAGTTCAGTGTTATGAAGTTATATAAAGCACTTTATGACGGTCAAGAGATTGGATTTGACTTATGTAAGTCTTCTAGTCCTTGCTTTGCTGAAAAGTTTAACTTCTCAATAACGACTAAAACAAGCTTTATTCGTAAGTTGAAGTTCTGAGGTCATTTATTTTTGTCAGCAATGAGGTCATGAATGAGGTCATTTATTTTTGTCAGAAATGAGGTCATTCGTGATAAAAATAAAGCTAGCGTAGATTTTACAATACTGCGATGGTAGAGTTTAAGAGTTGTGCTTCAATGTAGAGACAGTCCTTATGGTCTGGAGGTAAGAACACTGGGCAGTTATGGTCATGAGTGGAGAACATGTCTATCCAAAACTCACGATTGAAGCCAGTTAATTTATAGTATTTAGGGTTAGGAAGTGGTGAAGTTCTTGTATGACCAATGAACTCATTTTCAACTCCCTTACTTTAAGTTTGAATATAATATAGCTTGCTTTCTATCCCAAATGCCAGGTGTTACAATCTTTGAAAATTCATTTTTCCTCGGAAGCATTGCATCATAATTGAAAACATTCTTGAAATCATCACTTGGTTCAGAGATTTGAAATCTTATACGTAATGGATTTTCTTTCTCTTTAGCTACTTCATTGAATGGTGAATATATAACAAAACTGACAATCATGTGTTCCATCTTCATTTTCATTAAATTCATAATGAAAGTCTATAAGTTGTGGCTGACTACCTTCTTCTTTCAGTTGTGCAAAAACTCACGTAAAGGCTGTAAAGTTTTGTACTTCAATGTTGAACTTTTTCTCGAACATTTCATTGAAGGAAATCATACATTCTTGTAAAGTTGTATCGTCTTTAAAGTATTTGTATATGTGAATGTTTTGGACACTTAAAGACTGTTCGTCATTTTCTATCTCGACTTGAAGTATAAAGTCAACTTTCCTAAATGCACGTGTTATATACATAGATGTTATGCCAATGTACTTCTCTTCATTTATGTTCACAATCCAGTCTGTTGGAAACTTAAACGTTACTCTGTTCCCCTTTATTTTAACGTCAGGGTTTTCACTACTGAACGCAACAGATAAAGGTATTTGTCTATACATTTAATTCGGATAAAAATAAACCATTTACTCTTTCTTTGCTTCAGCTTCTTTAGCTTTTGCTTCAGCTTCTTCTCTAGCTTTCTTCGCCAGCAAACGTGGGTTCTTTTGTCTTCCAGCAGCTAATGCAGCAAGTTGTTTTTCACTAAGTTTTCTCTTTGGTCTCTCTGGCTTTTGTTCTTGTTTTTGTTCCTTCAGTTCGGATAAAATTTGCTCGCGAATTTCTTTCTTCAATGCTTCAACATCTATGACCCCTTGGGTCTTGTCCATATGACTTGTCTGAGTTATTTGACTGCAGATAAAAAATAAAATTAAAACTTTAACCGATGTAAAATGAGCTTGTCAAAAATCAGAGCGAGAGTCTATTATATTAAATGACGCAAGAGGAATACAACATCCTTTCTATTATGTAAGTCAGAGTAAAGATGGTAAAATATACGTAAGAAAAAGAAAGGTTCCATTAGCGAATGCAGAGAGCGACAACATTAAGGTGTATGGCACCGAGGGCGAAGCCCATATAAAACCTTCTATTCAAACTGAAAAGTCAATAGAACAAGAAGAAAGAAGCCAGATGTTCTTTCAATAACGAACCAAGAGCTTATTGCAAAGTTCGTGAATTTCATTGAAAAGCAAACCGAGTCAAAGAACCCTGACCCACCAGTGAAAGAAGTTGAGACAAAAGAGAATGTACAGTTCATTGAAAATGTCAAGAAACAACTTCCCCCGAATGCCAAGAAGAAGAGTGAGAATAATGAAGTAAATAGATATTTTTATCCGAAGTAATACATGCAGAACGAACAGTTAAACGAATTTACTCCAGCAGAGCATATTCATCAGATTCGCTCATATTTCGATATCATAGACAATGCAGTTCAAATTGGTGACACTAATAGAAAATATTCTGACGCAAGATTCCATCACAACCTGGAACTGCTAAAGATAACACATGGGTAACATTCAATCTCGCACCTCCTGGTGAAAATATGTTGGACCTTTACAATACATTCATTACGTATAAAATGGAAGGTCAATTTATTGCAGATAAAGAAATTGGTTCAGGTTCCAATAAAAAAACCACCAGGATTTTGGATTGGTTTCGATGACGCTTTCTATGCAGTTGCTGGATATCAAATCCTTGCAAATGGTCGTATCGTATATTCTCAAGACAACGCAAGAGAAGAAGCATATATAACTTCAAACTCACAAACTACCGAACAAATAAAGAAAGTAGATGTTTTCTCAAAGACTCGACATGAAGATGTATGGAGTCATTCGGAACATGCAGAACAGGACAATTGTAGTGGTCCAATTACAGCAGGAAAATCATTTGATTTTAAGCTTCGTTTAAGAATTCCTGTTAGAAAGTTTTTACCATTAGAAGCTATAAGATTTATTCCTGCATTTGCTGGTAACATTCAGCTTAAAGTAAAGTTCAGTAGCGACGCATTACAATGCACATCTATATCTGTAAATGATATCATTGCTTTCAATCCAACTCTTAAAGTTGCATTTGCTTCAGATTCAAATCCACGACAAATAAATTTGTTCCATGGAATGAACCATTCACTATGATAACGAAGGCAATAGAAGCTAGTGGAACAGTTGCTATTACAACTGTAACCAGCAACTATTTCGAACAAAGATGGATTTTAATGAATGTTTCATTCATCCAAAGTCATTCTCTTTAGACCCTAACATTTATACAGAACTTGTAGAACATTATACAAACGAGGCTTTATGTTTTCCTGTTAAAGTTATGGATTGGATTCATATGGACGGTTCATTCTCAAAGAATACAGATAGTTCAAGTGCAACATTTACAGCAGCTTATACGCCTATTAATGTTAAAAGTATTTGGGCACTATTTAGAAAGAAAGACAACTATTATGTTAATTTTGAGAACCCTAAGTTTAAATATCTTCAGCTTTCCATGGGAGCTTATGGAAATATGCCTGCAGAACCTGAAAAATCATATGGACCTGTATTTTATGAAATGGTTGCGAACGCTTGCAATACAAACAATGATATGATTGGATTTAATGAAGATGTTATGAGGTCATTGGTGGATGATGGTAGTGTGGAACATAAATGGGATAGCTATGACAACACACATTTCTTATGTGGTTTTCCAACAGAAGTGGACTTTTGCTTCCAGCAAGGTCAAACATCTACTGCTCCAATAACATACAAATTGTCTGTTAAAGGACCTATTGAACTAGCAACTGAAAATGTACCAAAGCCACTTATTGGATTTATGAGGGATTGTTGCTTTGCCATTCAGGTAAGACAGTCAGGCATCCCATAATAAGATTAGATGACTATAACTTAGCTGCGGACGACAGTGAGGAATAAAGGATGAACGTTTATTTTTAAAGCTTATAAATGAGTTCTTCATCAAGCTCTCGTGAACCTTCACCATCTATGAAACAAACTTTACCAAACGATTATGGAGCACCTATTGAATATTTCTTACGAGCTGTACAATGGCAAAGAGCAGTCTCACCAAGGTTAGGTGTTCCACCAGCTCCTGTCAAAAATAGCATTTGGTCAAGTCCTTATATAAGATATGGTCTCCCACTAGGTTTGCTAGTTACAGCAGGAGCAGTAATGATGTTGAAAAGAAATAAAGCAAATGTTGTAAATAATACTGAAGTAGCTGAAGTTAAACAAACTCCGACACCATCGCCAAAACCAACGCCTTCACAAACAACACCTTCAATGACTCCTGAACCTATGGAATTACAAACTCCTGTTCAAAAGTCAACTCCAAAACCGACTCCAACATTTAAACCAGAACCTACACCACAAATAAATCGTAAAACTCCTGCGTTTCCTTACTGAAAAAATAACGTTATTTTTATTTAATATTAAAATTTTTATTTGATTGAAATGACGACTAAAGTCACTGAAGCAATGAAACAAAAGTTTTTGGTAGAATACATTAAATCAGGAATTATTCCAGAAGGTTTTTACATTCATACTATGAAGGATGGTAGAGTTCAGTTTAGAAAGATAAAGCAAACCATTAGATAAAGAAGGAATTTTGAGAAAGATTAAACTTCATGAGGACAACATTGCTGAACTTAAGAAGAAGTTAGAAGAGTTGGAGAAAGCAGACGACAGTGAGGAATAAAGCAATGAATTCAACAGGGTAGAAATGAGGTTAGAAATCGGGTTAGAAATCGGGTTAGATCTCACCACTTCACCTAAATTTATTTTTGTGCTATGTTTTCATACGTGTGAGGGTGGTGATATCATTTATTTTTTATTTTATTTTTTAAAATTATTTTTATTTTATTTGGATGTAATGACAGAACAAAAGCAACTCATACAAATCAAAACATATAACAAACATACATTTAAACATTTATTCTTCCTTCCTGAGCATAACATGTTCTTTCAAATACATCCGAGACCAGTTGACTTTTCATTGACTGTTTATAAAGATAGAAATAGTTATATCATTAAACCATACGATGACGAAGGTAAGTTATGTAAATTGTACGTTAAGAAGTTAGAGAAAGTTTATGGCTTCAAGTATGACTACAATAGGGTTAACACTGATGATGAAGATATTGAGGAAAATTTATGAGAACATTAGTGAAGTTGTTAGTGAGAACGATAGTGAGGTGAAATTGTTGGCGGCTTTGTAAAGTGTCAAATTCACAAGTATTGGGTAAGGTGGAACGCAGTGCCACCATACCCAAGACTTGTATACTAACTGGTGATACCTTGGTACATTTATTGAGCTCGCATAGATATTTAGAGAATAGTTGATATTGATGATGTATTGTGCAGGACATGATGTATAAATTTATTAAGATTATTTAGTTAAACATTGTCATCTACTTTTGATGTGTTGGAGATTTCTAACATGTTTATAGATTTTTGGTTTTTTAGTAAGGGTTCCACATGCAAATGGATTTTACGTGAGAAATGTGGAAGTATTTCAATTTTTGATTTTCAATCATCTCATATCTCGACTTTGGCCCTGGGGATTTCCATAAGATTCCATATATTATTAGAGTATATGATGTTATTAATTTGTGCAAATTTGCAGGAAAATTTGTGTAAATTTGGTCAACTTTACTGCACAACAAGAAAACGCTGCACGCCTGTAATTCTCAATAAAGTTTTCGTTCTTTATCATTTGGGAAATCCCTTGCTTTAGTTTTGAACGTTTGTATTGTAATAAGTTTTATTCTGTTTGAGCAGACTATTGTATGTATTATTTCAATAAAAGTTAAAAAAAATGAAATATCAAATTTCAAATCAACCAAATTTAACAAATAGATTATATGCGATTTGATTGAAATACATTTTTGAGCTATACTATTTAAGTTAAAATCAGGTTTTTACTAAAATAAAAATGAGAATAATATTATATAAATGATAGGAATATTTGTCATAGATATAGCTTAAAGAATAATAATAAATCGATTTGGCTGATTTAAAAATGCATGAAAAGGTTTATTTGACTGTAAAAGATATTTTTTTTTGAAATTTTTGAAAATTTTCGTTTTTGAAATAAAAAATTAAGTGAAAAAGTATTCAATTTTCACTGATTCTCTTATTTTTGAAATTTGCACAGTTTTTCTCCTAAGTCTCAAGTTAAGCTTCTTATGATCTATTCTATCTATACCATAAATATGAGTCCTTTTCTCAGGCTAGAAATGGTGAAGGTATACTTATATATTATATAAGCATATTGAAACATCCCTATTATTGACTTTGCCAATTTAGGTCCATGAAAATTCAATATAGCACAGTAAAGCCGTAATACCCATTCAAAATCACTGACAGTAAATTCACATACGATAAATATATCGTCAAAAATAAAAAATCATATACACATGATATAAGGTCGATGAAAAAAATTTGCGTTTTTAAAAAACCGCCGTTTGAGAGGAAAATTGAGAGCCCCGATGTATACTTTTTGACATTGTCAAAAACTTTGAAAGGACAAAAAAAATTTAGTGTCAGAAAGTTTACAAATGTATACTTTCTGACAAACAGACTCTCAGAAAGTACTCAAACTGCGGTTTTTAATTTCCGCACTTTTTTTGGCGACCTTATAATCTAAATTTTTAATTTTTAACTCTCGAAAAATTATTGTATGCCCCAAAATTTTCGATTAAAATTTGCATCAGAATTTTTTTAATTTTGATATTGTAGCAATGAGTCTTTGTACTCGTTGCCCATGTAAAACATATCGGATCCTTAAGAAGTTTTCATAGCGATGATGATACAACATACTTCTGGTCTCAATATTACGGGAAACTCCTCCCTCCACCTGTTATTACAGGTATTAACCAGAATGTCATTGCAACAAACAGCAAATGCTTCACATACGTCTGCAAGTTCATTGAAATTCAAGATCGTGCAGTTAAATTCGAAAGCGTTCAAGATTTTTCTATCTTACTTTGCGAAAACGTTTTTACAGAAGGTCCTGGCACTATTTACGTTAAAAGTGATTACGAAAATGATATTGTTATTGATAAATTCTGTTCATCCGAAAATATTTCTCCAGCAGAAGGCCAATTTTTGTATTTCTTTGGCAAAATCAACAGTACAATCCTCCAAGGATCAATTATTAATGGAGGAGATAGTTCAGTAGATGAAATGATTTACCAAAGTCAAGGTTTTTCTTCTCTTTCAAAAACAAACATTTCTAACCGCATATCAAAACAAGAACCAGCTTTTTATTATTACTTTCTACAATCAACAACAAATGTTTCATTTTGTAATTTTGAGAATTTAAAAGCTTCTGATTGGATAATCACGCGGTTCATTTATAGTGCAGGAGTATTTGAACGAAGTAACTATATAAACAATTCACAGACAAACACAGGATATGGATTGTTTACTGCTGGAAGTAACACAAAAGTTGAAGTTTTTGATTCAGTTTTCAAAAACAATCGACAAAATACGAAAAGAAAGTTATTTCGCACAGATTCTGGAGGACAAATTTATGATGATGATTCCATTGGAGGAACTGTTTTTAGCTCATCAAAGACAACATCATCATTTGATAATAACTTAAAGTTCATTGGATTAAGTTCATGCGAAGGAAATTTAGTACAAACCAAAGAAAAGAATATCTGCTCAAATCAACCAAATTATTTCTTTTTAGGTAGATATTTTATTCCTTTTTTGCTAAACATTATCTATATATCTTAATAAATATAATATTTTATCGACAATTTTCAGAGATATCGAATCAAAATTATAATAATATGATATCCATCATTTGCATAAGTTGCAATGAATGTGTAATCAAAATTACATCATTTTAATATTCATCTGTGAAATTTTTTAAAGATGAATATTATGAAATTTTTAAATTTGCTATTCTGAGAGATATCAAGACGTAATTTGAAGAAATTTTGAAATATATCTGTCCAGTGCAAACCAAAAAGCTGAACCAATTAGATTTATCTAAATTTTGAGATGAATGAATTTGAAACTGAGCAAATTTTATTTTTTTTATGAGATTAATAGCAACCAATTTACAATATAGTGCCATAATTTCAATGTCGAAATTTTGAATTTACAAGATTTACAATCAAAGTTTTTCATTTGAATGGGAAGATTTTTTCCCTATAAACAATAAAATTTCATTTATACCTAGATACTTTTAATCAAAAAGAATTCATGTTCAATTTTTTTGAGGGCGAAAACAACGATAGAGAAATTGATAGTTCTTGAATGCTCTTTCGATGTTTGCGATCCTAATCAGACATAGACGCTATTATTGTAATAAACAGAAATTCATCAAAAGTGACAGCTCTCAATTTTTTGACATTTGTAAATTCTAAATTGAATGAGAAAAATGAAATAATACTAAGCATAATACAATATTCTAGATTTAATTATAATTAGGAAAAAGTTAGTTTTGAGAGTACTTTTCATAGGCATATAGAATGAAATCTTCTGAAAAATAATATCACATAAACTCATATTATTTTCTAATATATAACTATTTTATATAAAAATCAAATTCAATGATCTTAAAAGCGAAGGATAAACCTCAAAATTTACGAATATAATGAGTGGGAATATAATGCTTATCTATCATAAAACCATATGAAATATCAATTTTTGCTTTACGCCTAATTTTTGACGACAATTAGCAAAAAATGTTAAATGTTAACACTCAGTCCATTTGAATATGAAAAATAAAATTGACCTTGATTAAATGTTTTTATTTATCATGCAATTCTTCTTGCGACCAAAGATTTGAATAAAATTTCAAAAAATAAGATAGCTTAAAAAATAATATACGGTAGTGTTTACTAATAGATGAATAGTATATAAATTCTATTAAAATGGATTTGATCCAAAAAAATATATAAAATTTGATCATAAATAAAATCGTTTTAAATTACTTCTTCATTTAAATTATAACAATTATTTTTGGTTTTATATTTTTTTGGATCAAATCCATTTTAATAGAATTTATATACTATTCATCTATTAGTAAACACTACCGTATATTATTTTTTAAGCTATCTTATTTTTTGAAATTTTATTCAAATCTTTGGTCGCAAGAAGAATTGCATGATAAATAAAAACATTTAATCAAGGTCAATTTTATTTTTCATATTCAAATGGACTGAGTGTTAACATTTAACATTTTTTGCTAATTGTCGTCAAAAATTAGGCGTAAAGCAAAAATTGATATTTCATATGGTTTTATGATAGATAAGCATTATATTCCACTCATTATATTCGTAAATTTTGAGGTTTATCCTTCGCTTTTAAGATCATTGAATTTGATTTTTATATAAAATAGTTATATATTAGAAAATAATATGAGTTTATGTGATATTATTTTTCAGAAGATTTTGTGTTCTTATTCAAAATTTTATTTTTTTATTAAAAAGAATCTTTACAAAATATACATTTACTTTAATTAATATTTAAAAACGTGCTCTATCAAAAGTTCCAAAAATTCAATATTTTAGCTTTTCTGAGGTGTCACTTTTGATGAATTTCTGTTTACAACATTATCTTGGATAAATTCAATTTTTAAGTACTGAGTGTCAAAAATTAACTTGAATGAAAAGGAAGCACAACAAAGTAATTAGTTCAGTTTATTTTCTAACAAACAGACAGTTTTTCAAATATAGTGAACACAAAGTTCGAACCTATTGTAATTAGCCAATGGGGAAACAAAATATCTTCAAAAAATAAACTTTTGAAGCGTTTTTTTGTTGCCACATCATCAGCATTATATGCCTGTAAGACAGTAGGACTTGGGCAAAATGCAAAAATACTTCACGTTTATCCTTGGGTCGATCTTTCTGGAATATCTTATAAAAACTCATGCAATTTCAAATTTACTTTCTCGAAACAACAAATTTCAATCGCATTAGAAGAAGATGAAGCTTTTTTCAAATCAGTTATGCTATTTTTAAGATCATTTTTACCAGAAAATCATATATTAGCAGGCCAAATTGAAAAACTATCCAATATAAGTAAATACACACCAGAAATATACCAGCCACTTTACATTCTAATTAGCTGTTGTTTATCTTTAGAATGTCGACCTTCAGAGAAACTTATGCTTTCTTTCAAGAATCAATTACATCACGGTCAACGACTTAAAATTACACATGTTCCTTCTAATACTAAAGTCACCGATGCTCTTTGTCGTTGTTTACAACTTATGCGAACAGTTGACGAACTTGTTATCGGTGGATATAATTTCTTTTCATTATACTCTAAATTACCATCTATTCTTAAAGAGAATTCTAAGATCAAAAGTCTTACAATCATCGAATATTCCAAATCAGACGATTTTTCAGAATTTTTGAAGTCAATCCCTAAAGATGGCTTAGAACGACTTAAATTTAAAGATGTTATCTTCCAAGATTCAATGATATCAGGATTTGAAGGTATTAAATTACGATATAAATTTAGCGAACTTGTTTTTTCAGGATGTACATTCACCGAAGAACAATTTACAAGACTTATTGGACTTTCAGATTCAATCTCACAACTTAGTTTGTTTTCATTGTCACATTTGAAATTAGATTTTGAAATTTCTAAAGATATGATCAATAAGATTGTCAAATTACTTTCTAATTCAGGTATATATTCACTTAAACTGAAAGATTTGAATCTTAATCTTTGTGACATTTTTAAGTTTTTATCAGATGACAATTTATACATTGTTGACTTAGATTTATCACAAAATTATTGTTGTTCTAATCTTCCTGATGACTTCTTCCTTCCTTCTACAGTCAACGAACTTACTCTTCGCAATGTTAAATGGCAAGGTGATTCATTATCAAAATTTTTATCTGTCCAACCATTCAGATCAGTTATCCGAGTTGACTGTTCATATGCACGGTTCGATAGTCCTCCTCCGAAAGATCCATTTTCTACATTAGTTGAAGTTCCTCCTTCAACATTCATTGAATCATTTATTTGGCATGAAAATCCTATTTCTTCTAAACTTTTTCGGTTCCTATCTAACTTTTCATACCTTCATGAAGGTGTTTTCCAATCATGTCCTATCTTAAAATCCGATTCATCCACAATATTGGAATCCATGAGCAATTTCATTCTGAAAACAAAGATTGCAAAACTTGCTATCATCTCTACTATCCAAAATTACAAGGATAAAGGTATTGAAGCACTTAAATATTCATTATCACAGAATCAGTTCTTACGTGTTCTTAATATCTCAAACAATCGTATTGGTGATCGCGGTCTTATGATATTATTAGACATTCTTATCCAAAATCAGAACATCACTAAAGTTAATTTCTCAGGATCTGATTTGTGTGATCCATCATTGTTTATTCAGTTTGTTCGTGATATTACACAACTTCCATCATTAGTTCATGTCTCAAAACCACAAAAAGACATCTCATTCCTTTGTTCTAAGTCATCTAAAGGCTACGAAACCGAGTTGAACATGTTGTGGAACAGTTTGACAGAAGCAACTATGCGAAACACTGAAAACAACAAACCAGACAGCGAATCTAACGCTAGTTCAGTTTTCGCATCGCAACCAGTTGACTCGATTTCTACACAGGAATCATTCATTTTCACATATTTGGAAGCATCATGGGAAATTAATGTCGAAGTTGGTTATTTCAACTTCGATGTCGAATGGAACTGTCTTCGAAAGGAATTCGACTACTCAACTATCATGAATGTTGAACTTCCTAACATGGATGCACTTTCCAACCAACACCAAGACAATTTAATTGATTTTGAACCTGTTTAATTTTTTTTTAAATTTTGTTTTTAATATTTTTTATATTAATTTTTTCATGATCATGTCTACATTATTTAACAATAATATTAGAGCATGACAATTTGCACTATGGTTTCATTACTCTTGTTTGGCTGACAAACAGAAGATTGTTCCAGCAGTTGCCACTTTGTATGAACAATACAGAATTTCCTTTTCCTTTTAAATTATAAGTAATTGGTTTTTCAAGTCGGTAAAAGTGAATTTCGACATTATTTCTTGGTAGAAACGGCTCAATTCGCAATTTTGTGAACGTTTATACCCCAAAATAAGGTAAAATATAACTAATGCCACTCATTTAGCTATCATTTTCCATTCAAAAAGAGTGATATATTTCCATACACACATAAAAAAATCGTTTTTCATGGGAAATTAATTTGATTTCCCGACTAAATCTAAATTATATTAAACGATAATTTCAACATTATTCACATGAATCAACACTAAGAAATGCGTATTGAACAAACTCAAACACTTAGAAACTCTCTTTGGAACTTCAACGAAGTTTTTCCGATTATTACGATGCTGATGATCCTACTATTAAAACTGAAAACGAAACTATATCAGGAAGTAATGGCAATTACTACATTAATCATGCGATATTTTCATTCCATTACCAAAAAACAGCAATTTACCTTAATTCCAATAGCAAAGCGTTACTCGAAACATGCACATTTTACAATAACAGCTCCACAGGATATGGTGGATCATTCTATATCAAGGAATCTGACTGCGCCTTAGTTCATCTTTGTTTATCACTTTCATCAACTTCTAATTATGGATGTGCATATCGCATTGAATCAAAATATGGTAGTAACAAAAAAAATTATGCATTTGAATGTTCAGTTTCAGAATGCTACGGAAAAAGTCATTCTCTTCATCATTTCCTAGGAGATATCCAAGTAAGTAACATGAATACATCTTATCACAAAATTACTTCTTATGCTGGATATTTAATTTCTTCACCAACAGGAACAGGAATTATGAATTTCACAACAGCTTCGAATTCGTCATCTACAAAATATGCTGTAATTTCCAATACAGGTAATTTTAAAATTACAAAATGCAATTATTTAAACAATGAATTTAGAGCAAGTAATTGGGCAATAATTTTTTGTTCTACTTCAATTAGATATTCAAATTGTTCATTCATAGGAAACAAAGGAAACTATTTATTTTATAAAAAAACAATTATTGATAATTGTTACTTTGATGAAAACAATTTCACTCAAACTGTAAGTAATAATCCAGTTACTTTTGAATCAATTCAACCATTTGATTTCCATATATCTCATTATTCAACAGAAAAATGTTCTGCTACATATTTTTATAATAATCCTCTAAATTTAGAATTAAATAAAAATAAATCATATAAAAAATATGAAGAAGATGAATTAGATCTCGAAGACATCAAATATATTATTAATAATGTTTATAAAACTTCATTTGTTGAAGCAGTAAATTTATCTTCATTTAAAGAATAATTTATACCAAATCTTAGATAAGACATTAATATTTATGAAATGGTAGTTCTACAATAGAAAGAAAAATACAGTTATCTCCTGTATTTTCGAAATCAATTTCTCTATTTTGTTATTGTTGACCGATATTGAAAGCTTTACAAAATATGTTCTATCAATCTTCTTCAAGAATTACAAAATAGTTCGAAAAATGAAAACAGCTTCACTTATTCGAGATAAATAAACAAAATAATTCGAAAAGTGAAAACAATATTCGCCATATTTTGCTAAATTGCAAATTTTGGAACATTTTTAATATAAGACATATAGTTGACACATTGATTTCACCCATATACACATTATTGTGTTTTAAATTAAAAGCAAATTTACAAATGTATGCAAAGTATTTACTTGGTATTGCAGAGACTTCTGAAGAAGGTTTCAAAAATTATATTTAGATTATATGATTGATGACAATTATATGTTGACAAAAATGCAAGGTGGAACAACATAAATAAAATTTCTTTATTGCTATGGGAATATCTTTCAAAGGCTTTTGACGCATTGCAAAATTAATAAAATGACAAGGAGATAACAATATGAAATTTATTCATAAAAAAATTAAATTGTTTATTTGTCTCGAATTAATGTTAAACCTTTCGATTCATATCCAATTTCACAAAGATTACAGACAGGACAAAGTTTTCCTTTGTATCTTGAAAGGAATGAAGATTTGCAAAGAGGACAAAAAATTGATTTAGTGCCTCGGTAAATAGGTACAAATGAATAACAACAAAGTTCGAATGGAACTTTTTCGTTGTAATCAACTTGAATTGAGTCAACTGCTGAATTACCTGTGACTTGAAGTGTTTGAAGTCCCAATTCGCGAAGTTTGTCATTTCCAAAATCAATCATTCGACGAGAAATACAAATAGCACAGTGATTGCATTTGTGTTTAAGACTCTGTTTGAGTGCACTTCGCAAACAAATACTTTCATGAATTGAAAGCAATTTGCAATGTGTCATGTACATAGAATATTCAACTTGTCGTTTGATATTTGATTCTGTCTTACGTGTGTTCTCTAATAAACAACAAACACAGTATTCTTTACATAGTGAAATAATTTCAATGACTTGTTTCTTTTCATCAAGTGTATGAACACTACAAAAACAACTATACAAAAAAAGTTCTCGACATTTTGAAATGCACTCTGAAATTTTTGCTTTCGTGAATGAATTAAATATATTGTTTTCAATTGAACTCAACAATAAAATATCATTACATTTGCATGGAACAAAAACACCACGGAAAATAGAACTAAGTGGGAAAACTAAATTTCCATATTCTGTACGCAAATATGAATGACATGAAACATAAAATTCAGGTAAAAATTTTCTGATTTCTTCGTAATTTTTAAGACCAATTTGTTCTTTCAACAAAATCAAACAGCCTGAGAAATCACCGCTCTTAGCAAGGTCACCGGCAACATTGCAATTATGAACCCATTGTTTCTCAATATTTTCGCCTTCAACTGGAATTTCAAATATTGATTGTTGATAATCATTTCTATAATCATCTTCAATTTGAATGTCCCATCCTTCTTCTTCAATACTATTATCATTGTTCTTGTTATCTTCGTCTGATGAATTGTTCCAGCCTTCAATGTCTGATGAATAAATTTTACTGTGAATTTCATTTTGTAGTGTATTAGAGTTAGTTTTAGTGAAATAAGTTGGCCAATTAGATTTGATCTCTTTACCATGAAAAATATGAAGTGTAGATGACTTAGATGTATCAAATAACGATGGATTGAATTTGTCAAGAATTTCTTTAAGTTTCTCATCATCGTTGTTCCATAAATATAGCAATGGATTTCTTTCTTGATCTGACAATGAAGAAAGATCTTGTTGACGACCACTGATCATGTAAAAGAATGCAAGTGATTCATTGTCGCATGATTTCTTGTAACATGTTTCTGCAATTTCAAGGTTACCTGAGTTTAATGAGACTTTGGCAAGATTTTTGTAGCATTCTCGGTCATTCAAAAAATTACAAATAGAAAATGCTGTATAAATGTCTCCACAAAGAAGAGACATCTCAAACTTTTCTCGTTCTGTTTTAGATGTAATTTGTGAGATTTCGTACTTATGAAGATTCTTTGATGTATCATGGACGAAATCACCTACAAGAGATGACGCTGATTGTCTGGAAACACTTGAAATGTCATTATTTGTCATGCTCTTGATGATATGAATCTCTTTAGAGTTCAATTTCTTAAGAAATGTTGTTCCATCTCTTGTAACAAACCACATACTGTCAATAGATGGACCAATCAAGTAGTAAACGGTTGGTGTTGTGTTGATGATGCCTGAAACGTGGCCACAAAAGTATTTAAGATGATGTTTCGTAGTATATAAAACAATATCTTCGTAAAAACAACAGCTTTTGATTTTAGTATGTTCTGTGAATGATTCAATATATGAGAAATCTGATTTAGCATAAAATATTGTTGTATCGTTATGTGCACAGATATATTCCTTAGATGAATCAAATTTGACTGATTTAGCACATGGAATATGACATAGAGAAATTTCTTTCCCTTTGATTGCATCGAAAACAATTAAATATTTTTCGGTTGAAATGAATATGTTTCCACCATTGAAGGTGAACAAGTCTTGTGCATTTTCAACTGGATATTTACGAGTGTTTCCTGTTAATGTGTCAATAACTTCTAAAAAATCTCGTGATGTCGACAAAAATGCAATAGTACTTCGGTTAACAAAGATTCCTGAGTTTCCAATAAATCGTTGGCGTGATTTAGCATTAGAAAATGTTGTGAGTTCAATAAAGCCTGTTTGTCGACCTTGAATGTTATATGAAACAACAACTGATGTCTTAGTAGGACACAATGATACTTTAGACACATTATCGTGTAATGAAATCTTTGTCTTGTTAGACTTGTTAGTTGTATCATAAACTAATAAGTGATTCTTTGTAGACCATGCAATAGTTCCGCTAACAAAATCGTTGAATGGACGTTCCTTCCAAAGTTTGATAACATCAATACCGTGACTGTGACCTATTGCTAAAACAGAAGATTTATGATTACAACAAATAGATAAAACTTCGAGAATAGGATTGTCGTATTTAAATAATTTCTTATTTTTAAAAATGTCATAGAATGAAATACAGCCGTTTTTCTCTGAATAAACAACAAGATTAGATGGATAATGGAAAAAGCCGGAAATAATAGGAATCCCGTTATTTGGGATAGTTGAAATTCGAGTAGCAGAGAGTCCGGTGACTTGCCAAACTCCGATTGTAGAATCTAAACTGAATGAAACAAAAATTTCTTCTGATTTATGCCATGAAATGTTAGTAACAGAATCTGTATGTGCATCTTCAACCCAAATAAAGTTGCCAATCTGTTCGAAATTAAGTAATTTAGTTTGAACTTCTTGAGTGTGTGATGAATTGTATAAATTATTTAAATCACTCAATTTCAATGTTCCGTATTGATTTCCTATTGCAACTAATGTAGATTTCGGAGAGAATCTTGCTGTTGTCACTGCACAAGAGGTAGATTCAATAATAGAAACGCAATGTCTGCTTTGCCAGTTATAAATTCTGGCTGTTCCATCACCGGATGATGATAAAAGGAATGGGTATTCGGTATGAAACTCTAATTGATAAATAGAATTTAAATGATCTGAAAACGTAGCGAGTAACATGCATGTTTTGTAATTTATGATATTGATTTTGCCTGATGATGTTCCGTATGCAAAGAATGGCTGTGTTTTATGAAATTCTAGACAGTTGATTTTGTGTTTTGATTGTGTAATTTCAACAATTTGAGAGCCAACTTCGTAATTTATGATTCGAATGAATCCATCTTCTGTTCCATATAATACCCATGGTAGAATTGGATGAAAAGCAACTGCAGTTACGGCTCCAGTAACTTGTTGACAAATTGGATGCATTGCTTCTGTCACTTTTTTATTTTAAAAGTCTTTGCGCATTTATCTCTGCTGGACAGAGAAATAGATTCAATTTGTTTCAATAATCTCAAAATAAAGACAATATAGAAAGATTTTAGCCCATAATTTACATTTAAATCTTAATTACTATCATTTCAAAGAAGCAAATACACGCGGAGCTACAAATGGCAACAGTTTAAATAGATGTGCACTTAAACAGCCTGAGAAAAATAATTTTCATTTATTCTGTTGATGAAGATAAATTTACTGCTTCAACAAATGAAGTTTTATAAACATTATTAATAATACATTTGATATCTTCAAGATCTAATTCATCTTCTTCATATTTTTTATATGATTTACTTTTATTTAATTCTAATTTTTTAGCAGAACAAAAATATGTTGAATAATGAGATATATGGAAATCAAATGGTTGAATTGATTCAAAAGTAACTGGATCATCATTTACAGTTTGAGTGAAATTGTTTTCATCAAAGTAACAATTATCAATAATTGGTTTTTCATAAAATAAATAGTTTCCTTTGTTTCCTATGAATGAACAATTTGAATATCTAATTGAAGTAGAACAAAAAATTATTGCCCAATTACTTGCTCTAAATTCATTGTTTAAATAATTGCATTTTGTAATTTTAAAATTACCTGTATTGGAAATTACAGCATATTTTGTAGATGACGAATTCGAAGCTGTTGTGAAATTCATAATTCCTGTTCCTGTTGGTGAAGAAATTAAATATCCAGCATAAGAAGTAATTTTGTGATAAGATGTATTCATGTTACTTACTTGGATATCTCCTAGGAAATGATGAAGAGAATGACTTTTTCCGTAGCATTCTGAAACTGAACATTCAAATGCATACTTTTTTTTGTTACTACCATATTTTGATTCAATGCGATATGCACATCCATAATTAGAAGTTGATGAAAGTGATAAACAAAGATGAACTAAGGCGCAGTCAGATTCCTTGATACAGAATGATCCACCATCTCCTGTGGAGCTGTTATTGTAAAATGTGCATGTTTCGAGTAACGCTTTGCTATTGGATTCAAGGTAAATTGCTGTTTTTTGGTAATGGAATGAAAATATCGCATGATTAATGTAGTAATTGCCATTACTTCCTGATATAGTTTCGTTTTCAGTTTTAATAGTAGGATCATCAGCATCGTAATAATCTGAAAAACTTCGTTGAAGTTCCAAAGAGAGTTTCTAAGTGTTTGAGTTTGTTCAATACGCATTTCTTAGTGTTGATTCATGTGAATAATGTTGAAATTATCGTTTAATATAATTTAGATTTAGTCGGGAAATCAAATTAATTTCCCATGAAAAACGATTTTTTTTTTGTGTGTGTCCGCTAAAAAAATCTAAGGAGTTATATATCGGTCTTGAACTTTATTCGTGCATAACCATTGAAAAATATATCAATGTAAGGTCTTATAGCACAGCCAAGATCAATCATCATTTATTTCAGGCAGAATTGTAAGATCTGTTTCTCTCATCTTTGAAATTTGCATAGTTTTTCTCCTAAGTCTCAAATTAAGCTTCTTATGACATATTCTATCTATATCTTAAATATGAGTCCTTTTCTCAGTCTAGAAATGGTGATACCAAACATAAAAGTTTTTCAAAATTTTTTTGATTGAAAGACGTTTAAAAATTAATGTCGACCCTTCAAGAGTGCTTATATCAATCATTTTCTAATAGTAAAGACAATCAAATATCAAATAATCCAACAAAAGTAAAACCATATGTATATAATGCAATGCAGATTTTGGATTCAAACATGAAATTAAAGTTAGATAACCAACAAAAGCTTAATAAAATCTACGAAATTTGCGATAAATACAAAAGCATAGGAAATAAGAGAAAATTACCATCTAAATTACCCAATTGTTCAACAAATAATAATGTTAACGAAGATTTATCGCAACATGAAGTAGTATATAATGAAATAATGGAAAGGATTCAGCAGTCAATCTTAATGGGAGTTGATGAATTAGGATTAACAATGAAATTACCTTCAGAATTACAAAAAGAATCCATTAATTTGGAAGAACAAGAAATTCAAGATGAACACGCTCTTTCTAGTGATGATGAAGATCCAACACCTCGTAATGCAGCTAAAATTGCATCAATGATAAAAAATGATGCGAATAATGAAGAAGAAGATCACGAAAATTATTCCCCTAAAGTTAAATTACCGTCTCCTATGCAATATGATACTAATAAAAATGAAGAAGATAAAGATGAAGATTCTTATGACGAAGAAGAGTCTGATGATGATGTATTTGTTGAAGAAACAACCCCAACTAATATTGTTCATAGGAAATAAATCTGTTAATATAAATGATTTGAGAAAAATTAATTATTTTACAAATATTTGAATTTAATTGAAGTATTTATTTCATGATATGTTTCTAATTGAATTCCTATATAGTAGGTATTATAAAATGTGGGGACCAAGTTATTTGCAATGCAAATGTCAATTTTTGATATAAATAAATGTTAGTAGAAGAAGCTACAAACCAAGATACGTTTGTTTCAATCATGGAGTCTAATTTATTAGGAAAACTACAATTTTTTTTCCTCTATTCGTAAATATTTGAGGAAAAATATTCTTAATTAATGAATTTATTTATTAATCCGCTACTATAGAGTCTAAACATACATTAACTGCTTAAGTTTAAATGATATAAAGATATGTAAAAATATCTTTAAAATAATATGGACATCCAGTCCTTCATTTTATTATAATCAGTTTTATAACATGAAAGTAATATATTTATATTAATAAAAAGTTGTGAATTTATAAAATAACAAAACAATTTTATTAATTCATATTAAAGTAAGTAAATTCTGAGGAATTACAGGCACTTTCTTAAGGTATTCTATCTCCTGTTCCTTACCAGGTGTTATAAAATAGTCAGTATCATTCAGTTCTACGAAAACAGGCTTACTTTCGATAGAAGATTCAAGTAATTCTAATTTTTGTCGAAAATAAACTTGTGCTTTAGTAACATCCATTGCTTTTTTATATAACTGCATTGCATCACCTTTCTCTGGCTTCATCTCGAATATTGTACCTATATTTGCCCATGCTTCTATCAAATTCGGTTTAAATAAAATTGATTTCTGAAAAGCATGAAGAGCTTCATCATATTGGGCACCAAATGTATAAATAAGTCCTAAAGTGAACCAAACTTCAGCGTATTGTGGTCGTTTATGCAACAACATTTTGATACATTGCAATGCATCAATTAATCTATTGGCTTTGCACAAAAGACGTATAAGAACGTATTGTAATGATGATGAAAGAGAAGTAAATGATGAAGAAAAGCCAATCTGAATTGCTTTTTCGCATATTTCCATATTATCTGACAAAAGCATGATATAACACTGTTCTGTAATCAAATCTGCGCTTAAACCATTATCAAATTGCGATAAATAGTTGACGGCTTCTTCGTATTCTCCTAATAATAAGTATGATTCTGCAACTTCGATTGCTAACGTAATTTTGGAGGCACCTGATGATATAGATGCAAGTTTTAGAAATAATTCTAGCGATGATTTGTATCTTTTGACATTTCTGAGGCAAATAGAAGTTCTAAAAAGAGCATCGAATTGTATTTCGGCTGGCAATTACTGCAAATTATTTTCTATCAGTTCTAGTGCTGTTTCAAACATGTTGTAGTGAGTTAGGCAAATAAATATTAAATATTTCTGGAAATTTGACAATTCTGCTGAATACTGTAAACAACTACTATATGCTAATAATGCTTGAAAGAAATCTCCTGCTAAAAGACTTAAATTTCCGTATTTTAAATGGTCTTGTAATGAAATTATTCCTTTTTTTAATAATTCGTTCCTTTCTGAAATGAATTTGTTCGTGGAATCATCTTGTGCGTATTTTCTTACTTCTAGATAGTTTGAAATCGCAAAAGTTGTATAGATTGATTCATAACTTTGGCAAAATTCATTTATTTGAGACCAAGCATCAAAAACTGTTGAGTTAACAGTATCAACAATCTTATTTGCTCCTGAATGCAAGAAATGATTTAACCTGCTTGTGGTCAAATCAATTTCTGACATAAATGACAAATTTTGAGCTCAAAATCAATATCAGGCTACAGTATTCGATAACAAAACTATCTGGAAAAGAATGATTAGTGCAAGAAGATAGTAGTATTTCAATTCTTCACTGATTCATTCCATATTCGAATGATATTTTTTCACAATATTTCTCATTAGAGTGTATGTTTTGTGTGGTTGTCTTTATCATTACAACTTGCTTGGTTTTTGTGGGAACTTCAGTGATGAAATTTGAAGTCTCAAATATTTTATCAAACTCTTTATATATTGAAATGCGAGATCCAAATACGATTATATATTTGTAGTCATGGCAAGTTATCCTATTTGCATGATATCATATCGATTTGTGATATGATTCTTATAATTATCGGGTAAGTAATTTGTGTTGAGTAGCATATATAGAGCTATTGATTATAGTTTAAATTTGCCTCATGGACTCAAAATAGAAAGCTACGATTTTTAGCTTAGAAGTCTTTATTAAAAAATTAAACAAGTTTAAAGAACATTTCTTTATTCTAAACTTGTAAATTTGATAATCAAAAAGGAATGAAAGTGGGTATTAGAATATTTTATTTGATTATAAAATTAATAGATAAATGCTGTATTAAGTTGTACAATGCATGCTTAAGGGCACTGTTCAACTTCAATAGCACTTTTTCTCATTAATGCAGCAAATTTTGCATCTTTCATGCACCAAGTTCCTCCACCACGTTCCTTTTGTTTATCCTGGCGATTTATTCCTCCGATGCAGATATAATCGCCTGCAACGGCCCATTTGGAGTGATCGTTCATTCTTGTCCATTGAACGCCGTTTATACTGACTGTAAGGATGTTGTTTGAGTGGTATCTCGAACTGCAGTCGGATGTCATTGTTCCTGGTCCTCTTGCCCATGTTTCTGAAATTACATTTGTTTGGAAGGTTGGTGCAACGAGATCGTGGTACAAGTCTTGTCCCCAGAACCTGCATTTGGAGAATAGCTTGATAGAACGTGTCTTTAAATTGATATCTGTAACTTTCGTTTGAACTTGGCTTTCAATCCATTTTCCATCGATAACTTGTCGTAGATTTGGTATCTTAAGATCAGTAAAAGAAGGTGCATTGTAGGAAACTACGTATCCACGCTCAATTAACATTCCATAGGCCCAATCGTTGATTTGTTGATGAGTTAAAGATGTGCAAAGCATTGCTTGGCCAAAGTTAGTGCCAGTGTCAGGATATGAGTACTCAGTTGTAACTTTTGGATCATTTGGATAGCGTGGAACTGAATGTTCAAGGTAAAGACCATTATCTTTATCGAAAATAAGGACGCCCTTTTTGTGTGCATATGTGTCAGAGGGATTAGATGTTCTGTGTGGTGGTTGGTCCGAAATAATCATGTAGCCGACTTCAGGATTGTTAGAATACATCGGGGCAAGCGTGTTATACAAAGGGTTATTCTTCATAGAGCCGACATCAGATGGCGCCTCGGACAAACTGGTTGATGGATCTGTGTAAAAGAAGGCCATTCCAGTTGCATGGTTCGGGTTTCGATCTTTTAACGTTGGCATTTTAAATAACGCATACCAGTCTACATCATTGCCCTTGTTGTTCTTGCACTGTAAAGAAGAATATGAAGTGGTGAGTAGGAAATGTAGCATTTTAAAAAATGATAAAAATATCCAAAAGTGACAATACGGTATCTGAAATTGATGTGTTTTAAAATTAAAAAATATTAAAATAATATATGTGATAAAGAAAAAGTATATTTTCAATTGGCGGGTTAAATACCCGCACTTTTCAAAAAATTAACCTCTATCATATAATTAAATATTGTTCCAAATTTTAATGAATTTTTCATGAATAAAATATTTGAATTACATTGAAAATTAATAGCTTGTGATTTTAGATTCAATGAAGAATGACATGTAAATCTAACAAATATCTATCAAAACAAAACTCTAAAATATGTTTAGACAATAAAAATATACAATATATAAATTGAAAGGTTTAACTTTATTTGTCAAAAATTAATAAGACGTGAAAATCTATGAGCTTATACTTTCCTACGAAAATTGCACGATATAAAAAGTTCTTTGAAACGATCGCAAGCGATGATTACAAATGGAATATTAATGACACTATTTTCAATATATTTGGAGATCGAAATACAACAAAATATATTATAGATGCAATTAACTTTTTACATAACTTTCCTTCAGATGGTATTGATAAGGCAATGTATTTGATTCCAGAAAATATAGATCCAAGCAAGTATTTAATTTATTGCGTATTTAAAGGAAATATTAAGATTGTGCAGTTTTTTCTTGACTCCCTAAAAGAAAACATAGAATTTGATGATTTATATAGATATTTTCTTTTTGCAAATCAATATGAAGAAGAAATTTTCCAAACATTTATTGATATTAATGAATTATTGATTTATTATGGAAGTATAGAAAGTATGTTATTTTCTTTTCATGAAATTTATGAAAGAGGACAAACTATCATATTGGATGAAATCAAATATAATAATTTAATTAAAGATGTAAACATGAAAAGAGGATCAAAAACATTGTTAATATATGCATGTGAGAATAATTGTACTAATTTGGCAAGAGTATTGCTTGGAATGCATGCGGACTACAACATGAAAGATGATAAAGGAAATACATCAATTTTTTATTGCATCAAGAATGCAAACATTGAATTAGTTCATCATCATTTTCAATACTCTATTAATTTACTAGAAGAAAACAACGATGGAACATTTCCACTTGATATTGCACTCAAATCAAGTAACATTGAACTTAAAGAACTCGTTTGTAAATACTATTTCAAATTCAAAGCAAATTTCCTTGATGACAGAGTCAAAATGAGATTGAACACATATTTTTTAAGAGAAAGCGATACAATCAAAGCTGAAATTATAAGAATGTCATTGAAATATGAATCTCACCAGTTTGCAAAATACTTTTTAGAAATGGTCGAAGATAAATTTATTGATAAATACAATTTAATGGCAATTGCCTATTCAGAAATTGTTACTCCAAATGTTTTTTCTCCATGTAAATATAGTTTGATGCTAAATATGGTGTATAAGAGATCCACTGATAAATCAAAATTAGTTGAATTGGTAATTAAAAGGAAAGACGTTGAATTTTTCGAATTAATTGCATCACAGCAACTCGGAAGAAGTATGAATTTTCCATTGAGCGATGGAAGAACACCAAAAGAAGTCTTAATTGAACTTGCGCCCACAGACAAACGCTATCAAGAAATGCTTGATTATATAACAAAAATTTATAAAGTTAGAATACCAAATTGGGGATTATTAGCTCCTAATGTTCAGAACATGTATTTCAAAATATTGTCTCTTCATAAATTTAGAAACATTCCCAAAGAAAAATTATTAGTTTATCAATTTTTTCAATCCATATTTTTGTCTAATAAGGCAAGAGTTCTAGAATTTATTGAAAATGGCATGGACGTTAACGTAGTTATGGATGGAATTCATCCATTAATGATGTGCAATAATGTATTCATGGCAAGTTTTCTAATTGAGCAGGGATCAAAATTGGATTATAAGATTTGTTTAAACATCAATCCCGCTGAATTTAGACAAATTAATGCCTTTTATGATGCTAAATTTTATAATTCAGATATTATGTATCATACTTGGTACTGTCCAATTCATGCAATTGTTTTTACTGGAAGATTAGAAGTATTGGAGTATTGTGTTTCAACAGGTATTAACCTCAAATTATTAGATTCTCAAGAAAATTCATTAATGCACTATGCTGTAAGTATATCAGATGAAGTTGACCCAAATGCAAGCAAAGCAAGATACCTTTATAAAAAGAAAGTAAGTATTAAATCCAAAAATCTTGATGGATATCAGCCAATTCATTATGCTGTGACTTGGAATTACGGAGCTGTAAAATTCCTGATTGAAAAAAGAGTTGATCTTAACGCAATAGGAGTCGATAAAAGAATTCCACTTCATTTTGCAATTGCACATGGCACTCCTGAAATAGTAAATCTTTTAATGAGTAAAAAGATAAACTATGATATTCAGGATCATTTATTAGATTATCCAATTAACATGATAATGAATCAAAAATTCGATAATAACATTATTAGGATAATTGAGGTATATGCCAAATATGGAGCCTCATTAGACTATCCTTCATTTTCTGATGGTGGTCCCATTTTATTTGACTTTTTGAACAAACATGAAGTATTAAAATGCTTAATCGATAATGGCGCTGACTTAAATAATTTAAATAAAAATAGAGATACAGCCCTTGCGGTTTGTTTGAATAATAAGAATTTTGTAGGAGTCAAAATGCTCTTAGAAGGAGGTGCCGATATTAATGCAAGTAATCATGACACAAAATCAAATTTATATGAATGTCGATATGCATTATTAATGAAATATATTTTAAAATTTCATCCAACTCTTTATCTTGATGCACCAAAATATTATATTCAAATAAGATTTCTCGATGTAGCAAAAGAATTATTTAATGTTTAATGCAGCAATAAGTATTGGATCTTATGAAATGGTTGAATACATGATTGATAATGGATTTGACATAAATTCAAGGAGTATTGAGATGAAAACACCAATCTTTGATGCAATCGCATTGAATCAATTTGATATTCTCCAATTACTCATTAAAAGCGGTGCAAATCTCGAGTTAACAAATATTTATGGAGAAACAGCTCTGATGTTTGCATTATCAGTACTTTCTCGAGACAAGCTTCAAGCTCATTTATTTCAGCCTACTACTATTACAAACATTTTTGACTGCATATCTCACCTAATCGATAGCAATGCGAATATTCATGCCATAAATATAAATGGTAATGATATATTCAAGAATGCCTTACTTAATGGAAATATGTATTTCAAAAGGGGAAGAAAGTATGCTAGTTTATCAGGCAAAATAAATTTCGATGATTTGGAAACACTTCGCAAAAGGGCGAGAGAAAGTGGCGAAACTTTATTTACTTTCATCGTCAAGCATGATGAAGAAGTATTTATCAACTTTTTCGTGAGTGTTATTGGAAATGATCAAAGATTTCCTGATACCAATCAAGCAAATAAGTTCGGAGAAACACCTATCATGTGTGTTATTAAATATAACAAAAATCCTGCATATTTAACATTGTTGATCAGAGGAGGCGCAGATGCAGATCAGGAATATCAAGGAAAGACACCTTTACAAATTTGCATCGAGAACGAATACACAGACAAAATAAGAGCATTTCTCCAAAACGAATGTTGTGATCTCAACAAGAAGTTTGACAATGAAATGAGTTATTTCCATCTCGCAATTAAGATGAATAAGAAACTTTCTATGCGAGCACTTGCATCATATGTATTTCCAGATTTTGTTGACAAAGACGGAAATTCATATCTTCACTATGCTGCATTGTCTAATGATCGTGAAATTACATACATTTGTCTTCATGTTCAAGAGAAATACATTGTTTACAACAATGAAAACATGAGTCCATTGATGCTTGCATCATCAATCAACTCATTCCGATACATTGATCAATTCATTGATTTTTGCGATAAACACTGGATTCCTATCAAAGACAAATATCGATCATTAGTTCTTTCAGCAATTCATCATAATCCAGAATCATTTAATTCCATCATGACAATTATTCAACGTGAAATTACTTCTAGAACTTAACAAATTAATATTATTTTATAAATTTTATTCTTTATTTTTGAATCTCATTTTTTTTTCAAATTATTTAATAGATATTCAAATAACATTATTCAAAGGTACATTCACTAGGCGATAACAGTAAAATGGGATGAAAATAGGATAAATAGCATCCCTATATAGTGCCTAACAATATTTATACGGGCAAAAAAAATTTGGCTAGAGATTTGGCGAGTTATAAAAGTTAGAAAATTGAGAGGGATTTTTATTTTTGAATTTTTTTGGAAAGTTAAAATTGCGATTAAAAATCGATTTCCAGGAGAACTAAGCATCTCATCATATATTTAAATCGATAAAAATATTAAATAATAGTTGAATAGTATAACAACGTGAAATTATGGCCGAATCTACAGAAAAAATGAACATATTTGACATTTTTGAAAATTCATACGTTAGATGGTGACAGACTCATAAACTATACTTTAGCTAAGATTGATATATGGTTTCAACAACACATGGTTAAAATCGTAAAAATATTTTAGATTTCAAAAAGATATATATGGTAATATAATGGAACAAAGTCAACAAATAGCATGTTAAATATGTTATAATTAACTTTTTATTAGATCCAATAGTAGATATCGAATGGTTTCCAGCTTTATGGTTAAATATTTTCTTTTCGAGCTTCTCTTTAACTGTTGTATTAAGGTTGTAAATTTTTGATGCTAGAAACTATGGAATCTTCTTTGCTGCAGCATTTTTCTTGAGAGTTCTTGCAATTTCGAATAGATCTGCGCATTGTATGAAATGGGGGCTTTAAAATATCTTGAAAACAGAATAGGACTGCTTTTCCAAAGGAATGCTTACTTGTAAATCAGAGAGTTTCAAAATTGACAGCAAGATTATCATCATAACTTTCGATTTTGCTGCGAAAAAGGAAGACAAGTAATTAACAAATTATTTACTGTTGTTCATCAAAAGAAGAAAACTTTGATAACAACTAATGATGATAAAATCAAGCTATCTTTTAATATTTTAAATTGATAAGACATTCAAAATATTTGAATGGTTTAAAATATTTTCTTTTAATTTCTATAAGATATTATCATGATTATATAATAAAATTTAAATTTTTATTCAAAAAGGCAATATTTCAAACTTTTAATTTCAAAAATCTTAATTCTGCAATAAGTGTATTTAATTGTAGCAAATTTAATGATCTTTCGTCATGGTTAGCAATTTGGAACTCATAAATTAATGATTTCTTCAAGTAAAATTCTGCATTATTTCAAAAGTCAATAATTCTCTAGTAACTTTTCTTCAAACCCTAACCATTATATTATATGTATAATGGAGAATAATTGCAAAGAAAGATAGCCGAATTTACTGGGTAGTTCTTGTGATGCGAAATAATTGCAAATTAACACCTAGTTTTAACAGCATCAATCTCTTTTTGCTCTCATTTAAATGCATTCGCACACTTTAATTTTGAAATATAAGAGTTTTGGAAATTATCAAATTTATCTGCTCAAATACTATAGATCTTCATAAGTGTTAATAGAATCATTAGCCTTACATATAGTGTTTAATATAATGATGCACATTATACTGGGATTCATTCCTTATTCATCTAGTTATTATAAGATTTACAACCCCATGAAAATTTAAAATTTTGTCAAAAATAGTGAATGTACCTTTCATTATTCAAATCTATTTGAACTTTTAAGGGGACACTTACCATTTTCTGACATTCTCTCAATTTTTTGACACATAAGCTTTCTATCCCAATATTCTAAGTTTAAGAGTTAATATTTTTGGTCAGGAGAAACTAATTATAAATCACTATATAATACCTAATATGTCTGCTATACTTTTCTACTATTAAAATAAAGATACCAGAAAGTGGTAAGTGCACCCTTAAATTATCGTCGACAATAAGAAAAATGCATACTTTCTGACAAAAACAGTCTCGGAAAGTGCTCAAATAGTGGTTTTAAATTTCTGACAAGTTCCTGTCTTAAAATCCAATCATGGTTTGCCGTGAATTAAAAATCTTAAAAATATTGATTGAAAAAGGATCAAAATTTGACCACATAATATCAGTTACATTAAATCCTTCAGATTTTAGAAAAATTTCAATTGAAGAAGGAGTTGATTGGTATAATTCGGATAAAAAATATTATACAGAATACTGTCCAATCCATGCAATAGTTTATCAATGGAGAGTTGATCTTGTAGAATATTGTATCAAATGTGGATTGAATCTTAATATATTAGACTCACAAGGAAATACATTGATGCATTATGCTGCATATAGATCAGAAAACTTCAATAAATATCAAATTGCTGCGATGATTAATCAATATGCTTTAAATCATTTACCAAACTATCAAAATTCGATTGAGAATATTCTCAAAAAATTAGATTATGTTGACACAAGCAGCATAATTAATTCTTATGGAAGTAAGTTTGGTATCTTCGATCAAAATGCAAGTATGTTGAAATTTCTTTATAAAAAGAAACTAAGCATAAAAGCGAAAAATATTGATGGATTTCAACCAATTCATTATGCAGTGATGAAGAATTTCGAAGCTGTGAAGTTCCTTATTGAAAAAAGAGCTGATCTTGGAGCAATTGGAAATGATCGAAGAATTCCACTCCATCATGCTATTGCACATGGAACACCAGAAATTGTCAATCTTTTATTAAGCAAAAAATTGAATTATGATATTCAAGATTTTAAATTAGATTATCCAATCAACATGATTGTTAATCAGAAATATAACGGCATCATTATTTGAATCCTTCAGGTACTTGTAAAATATGGAGTTTCATTAGATTCCCCTTCATTTAGCGATGGCGGTCCAATATTATTTGATTATCTGAAAAACTATAATGTGTTAAAGTTCTTAATTGATAATGGGGCTGACTTGAATAAGAAAGATTTGAAACAAGATACAGCTCTTTCTCATTGCCTTTCTCAAAATAATTATATTGGGGCGAAAATGCTTCTTGATGGCGGAGCCAATGTCAATGAAAGTAATCATGACACAAAATCTAACTTATTTGAATGTTTCAATCCTAAATTTATGAAACTGGTTCTTGAATATCATCCAATACTTTTCTTTGATGCACCAAAATTTTATATTTTAAACAGAAGACTTGATGTTGCTAAAGAATTGATTAGATATTATCCGAAAGAAGACCATTATTTAATATATAATGCTGCAATATCCCTTTGTTCTTATGATATGGTTAAATATCTGATTGATCATAATTTTGATTTTGACTCTCGAAGTATTGATGGGATGACACCAATTTTTGATGCAATACGATTTAACCAAATTGATATTCCCAAACTACTTATTAATAGTGGTGCCAATCTTGAAAATACAGATATTAATGGAGAAACAGCTATATTGTATGCAACATCATTTCTTTCAAGAGGAAAATTTGGAAATAATCATTTGAATATGCCAAACATCAACAATATGAACGATCTTATTAAGTTTCTAATTGATTGTGATGCAAATATTAATACCGAAAATAAATCTCATAATAACTTACTCCAAAACTCAATTGTTAATGGGAATATTTTACTATATAACAAATTAAAATATCTAGGTATCAAAACTCAGCTCATCAACAACGAATCTCTAGACTCGTTACGCAAAAAGATAAAAGTTACTGGAGAAACATTATTTACGTATATTGTTAAGAATGACAATATAATATTCCTTGAATTATACAATTCTATCATTGTTGAAGAGAAAAAGATTCCTGACATAAATGTCCAAAATGTATCAGGAGAAACACCTATCATGTGTGTTATTAAATATAACAAAAATCCTGCATATTTAACATTGTTGATCAGAGGAGGCGCAGATGCAGATCAGGAATATCAAGGAAAGACACCTTTACAAATTTGCATCGAGAACGAATACACAGACAAAATAAGAGCATTTCTTCAAAACGAATGTTGTGATCTCAACAAGAAGTTTGATAATAGAATGAGTTATTTCCATCTCGCAATCAAGATGAATAAGAAACTTTCTATGCGAGCACTTGCATCATATGTATTTCCAGATTTTGTTGACAAAGACGGAAATTCATATCTTCACTATGCTGCATTGTCTAATGATCGTGAAATTACATACATTTGTCTTCATGTTCAAGAGAAATACATTGTTTACAACAATGAAAACATGAGTCCATTGATGCTTGCATCATCAATCAACTCATTCCGATACATTGATCAATTCATTGATTTTTGCGATAAACACTGGATTCCTATCAAAGACAAATATCGATCATTATTTCTTGCAGTAATGAATAGAAGTTTTGATTCTTATTATTCAATCTTGAAAATAATTTTATGTTCTGTTGACCCAAATTCAGAAAATACGAAATAGTACATGAAAGTATTGCGTTTTTATAGTTCTTTCAGCAATTCATCATCATTCAGAATCATTTAATTCCATCATGACAATTATTCAATATGAAATAATTTCTAACGCTAAGTCAAAGAATGAGAACAAACAATGAATTGTGTTTTTTATTTTTTATAAAATTTTATTATTTTATTGTTATAAAAAATTTTTTTAAGTGGAGTAATGATATCTAATAATTATATCATAAAAATCTCAAACATTTCTTAATGATTCATTTACCTGTTTCATGCATTTTCTAATTTTTTGCAATATC
Organism: Trichomonas vaginalis G3; assembly: GCF_026262505.1. NCBI lineage: Eukaryota > Parabasalia > Trichomonadida > Trichomonadidae > Trichomonas > Trichomonas vaginalis. The sequence continues at coordinate 19,673,731 of NC_067205.1, forward strand.
TATGTCAGTTAACCGTTTGAGCTTAAAATTGAGGGGAAAAAATGAAATAAAATGTTTATTTACAAGCTTTACATAAGGTTAATGTTAATGAAAAAATGTTTTTTGGAATTGAAAAGATGTTATTATGTTTGTCATCTTTTATACTGTTGGGAACTAGAAAAAACATTAATGGTTGATGTGAAGATGATTTGTTGTCATCATCAACAACATAGATATCAAATGAATGAAGACCACATGAAACAGAATCAAGAGGAACATATTCTGAGAACGGACGAGAATTACTGTCATAAATACTAAAAGATGCCAAATCTTTATATATATCTTCATCAAGTTTGTACTTTATTGTTAATGTTCCAATCTCATCAAGATCTTCAACAACACCATAAATATAAAACTTTTTATTGACATCTTTGATGAGTGTTTGATTATCTCTCGTTGTTAATGATATTGATGGTGAATTATAATAATATTCAAATGTCGATAGAAAAGTATTGGATGATTTATTTGATTCATCAACTGCAATGACTTTAAAATAATGTAATGATTCATTAAGTTCTGAAGGGAATTCTAAATCAATGGTAAATGGATGCTCATTAACATTTAAGATTTCAATAGATTTAATATAAATGATGTTGTTGTCAATGTAAAAGTTGATTGTTACATTACCAAAACCATCAAGATCGATAACTTTACCTTCAAGATGAATACTACTGTTCAAACCTCGATGATATATACCATTATCGAATTCGTCCACAACTATTTCTGGTGGATTGTATTCGTAATATAGAGTAACGTGTTCTTCGTTTGATTTCTTGTTACGCTCATCACAACAATAAATTGTGATCTTGTGAAGAGATTCAGATAATGTTGATGGAAATTCAATTTGTTTAGAAAAAGGGATAATGCATTCTGAACTCATTTCTTCTGAAGGTAATTCTGGATATAAATCTTCATCAAATTTGTAAAAAATTGAGATGCTACCTGTACAGTCTGAATCTTGAATTGTGCCGATGATATTTATTGATTTGTTTGTAGTTCTGTAGAATGTAATACTATTTTGTGTTGAAACAGAAATAATTGGTATTGAAAACAAATTCAAATGTTTTACTGTAGTTTGATGATAATTTGCCGAAGCTATCTTCAATCCAAATGAAAATCGTGTGATTACTGTCTATATTGTATTGAGCAAAGTATTCCGATGCTGCAATAGAAAATGCAAAATCATGTTCATTTGTGATTATAACATTTTCAATTTCATGTCGATCACTATTGTCGAGGACGTAATAGAAGTTGACATGTTCAGCATTGTTGTCGTTTGTGAATGTTCCTGTGACAGAGATATTTGTATCAACTTTATTGTGGTATACTGATTGCGGTTCTTTGATGACAATGAGAGATAGACTGTTGAATATATATGTGAAATTGATGGTTTTTCATTTGATATCTTAATATCTTCATCCATGCAATAAATCGTGATTTTGTGAATACCTTCACTCAAATATGATGGAATGTTGATGTTTTTAGTGAATTCATGATTTGAGGAATTATAAATTGTTATCGTTTGGAGAGGGAGATCTGAATGAGAATCATCAAAATAGTATTTTATTGAAACTTTATCACTTCCATCAAGATCGGTAACGTTTCCTTTGATTTCAATTTGTTCGTTGACCCCGCGTCGAAGTTCTTGATTGTTATTTGTTGTGATAGAGATAGATGGTCTGTTATGATTGAAAATAAATTCATATTGTAGATGCTCTGATTCTATTAGAGTAGAATCAACTGCCCATATATATATTTTGTGAGATCCTTCTTGGAATGATGATGGAATTTGAATTGTGAAATTAAATGAATAATTTCCATTTTGATCAATGATTTCGATTGGTTCTGATGTCATTTTAATTTCACTTTCATTATCAAACTTGCAATATATATCAATTTGATCTTCACCACCACGATCCGAAACAGTTCCATTAACTGTGATGTTGTTATCTGTATTCTTCAAATATGATGGCTTAGGAATTGTAACAATACTGATGTTAGGATGTATATAAATGTACTCAAATGAAATATTATATAATCTGCTCTTTAAAGTATCTTTTTCTAAATATAAATGAATTGTATTAGTGAATTCTGGTAAATCATTAGGAAGATTGATTGAATTAGAGAAATTTTTACCACTTGAATCCACTTCAACACTGAATGAATTTGATTTTTTGGAATTTTCGTTGAAGTAGTATACAATTGTGGCATTGTTTTCTCCATTTGAATATATTGCAGTTCCTGATAATGTAAATGTTTGATTACTCATCTTTATAATTTCGGTTGTATTTATACTTAAATTAGATAGATTAAGTTTATCTGTATATCCAATTGAAAATTCAAAAGAATTATTCATAGAATACTGACTATGGCACTTAGCTTGCAAAGTTATTGTGTGATCACCATAACCTAAATCCCAAATGTCAATCGTTTTATATTTAAAACTTGGTTCACTGCCATATTGAAAATATACATATTTAACCTTTTGTTCTGAATCAATATAAATGAATAACTCTACTGGATCAATTGGAACATAATATATAATATATCCAACAAGCAAATTCATTGGCGGTGGAAAAGAATACATTTTGCTAATATATTCAAATGAAACGGAAATTTCAACTGGAAATCCTATAATATCAAAACCAATACTATATGTTCTACTATTAAAATCATCTATTATTAAATAAAAATTAATTGTATTTCTGGTTTGTGGTAAATCATCTGGAATATGGATTATTTTTTCGAAATTTTTACCATATTTATCCACTTCAACCGTGAATGTATTTGAATTTTCAAAATTATTGTTGAAACAATATATAATTGTAGCTGTTGATTATCCAATTGAATATCTAGCTCTTCCTGATAATGTAAAATCTTTATCAACGTCCTTTGTGATTTCTCTTTGGCTAATATCAAAACTTGGTAGATCGAGTTTATCTGTAAATCCATATGAAAATTCAGAAGTTACATTATCAGAATATTGATTTGAACCCTTAGCTTGCAATTTTAATATGTGATCACCATAATCTAATCCATGAAAATCAATCGATGCGTAATCATTATAGTTTGAACAATTTAATGTTTCATATTGTTTCGTAGTTTTTAGTAATGAATCAAAATAAAAGTATATTTCCACAGAATCAACAGGAATATTATATAGTTCAAAACTAACATTCAAACCTTCTGTTGATTGATATGAATAGAATTCTTTCGGTGGTACGATGATTTTAATTGAAATTCTTGTAATATTGAACGAAATATGATAAATTCTGCTTATTGAATAATTTTTTTCTAAATAAAAATAAATTGTATTTGTGGTTTCTGGTAAATCACTGGGAATTTTGATTGAGATGGAGAAATTTGTACCATTAGAGTCAACTTCGACATTGGTTGAATTAGGATTTTCATCATTTTTGTTGAAATAATACATAATTGTAGCTGTTGAATTTCCTTTTGAATAACTGGCAATTCCTGATAATGTCAATTCTTGATCAATATTTTTCCTTAGTTCAGTTGAATTTATATTTAAGTTTGATAGATTAAGTTTATTTGTATATCCAAATGAAAATTCATAAGATATATTATTAGATTGTTGATCATCACATTTGGCTTGTAAAGTTAATATGTGGTCACCATAATCTAAACCGTAAATATAAATATAATCAGATTCATTTAATTGTGTTTTGCCATTTGTGTAATAGTACTCATAATCTTTTTGTAATGAATCAACATAAAAATATAAATACATATAATTACCTGGAATGTTATAAAAAGTAATATTATATTCAAATCTCCATGAATATGAATAGGTTTTCTCAGGAATATAAGATAATTCAATCCTAAATCCATTATTTTCAAGTAAATTTTTATTGTTGTTAAGTTTATGATTATGATTTAATTCGATTTCGTTTTCCGAAAAATTATCTTCCGAAATTTCAACAAAGTTGTTCGGTTTTCCAGCATCATTTTGAAATTCTGATTTACTTTCACTTAATAATGTATTATGAAACATTCCTTTTTCGTTAATTCGTTCATTTATCTTGATTTCGGAAATATTTTTGCTTCATGGTTATAGTGTAGTGATAATATGTAATGTTAAGAATTATCATATTTTGTAGATGTAACAGAACAAATGTAATTTCTTGTTTCAAAATTATTTGTATTAAATTTAAAAGTTTTTGGATAGCTGTCGTTCATTTTCATTCATTTATTGCTGTTATTCGTAATAGATTGTTTCTTTGTGAATGAAATTTGACTCTATGCCTTCAAATTAATGAAAGCATTCATCAAATTTCGGATTAAAAAAATATTGATAATTTTGTTTGTTTTCTACGGGCACTTTATGACCCAAAAAGTATATAAAATTGGAATTATCTTGATTATGATTATTTTTATTTCTGAGGCATAACAGTATTTGAATTAAAAATAATCGTAGTTGCGAAATGACACTTTTTTGGTTGATGGAGTGGAGCTTACATGCAAAATTCATCAAGAACGCTGCATATTTAAATCATTTGGATGAAATTTATAAACAATTTTCAAAGCATTTAGACATTTTACAAAGGATTAATTTTTTTTATTACAAATCTGATCCAACTATCAAAAGATATGAATTAGATTCAAATGAACTCCCAGAATTCTTAAGATTATTCCCGGAAAAAGAGGATCCTCAAGCTTATATTAATTATTGTCAAGAAAATGGAATTATTCATAGCTTTGACATTTATAATTATTCTTCATCTAAAAAAATTGTAGTTAGTCGTATGAAATTACATATTGATTTATCTGATCTCGATATAAAAGAAAGTTTTAATTCATTTGTTGTAATTCATACTATTTTTCTTTATTACGGCAGTATAAAGAATGCATTATTTTCATTTCACGAAATTGATGTTAAATATCAGCCAATTATCATTGATGAAATTAAAAACAATAATTTAATCAAAGATGCCAATTTGAAAAAGGGATCAAAAACACTCTTGATATATGCATGTGAAAATAACTTTACAGAATTGGCAATGGCGTTACTTGAATTACCTGCTGATTACAAAATAAAAGATGAACTTGGAAACACATCTATTTATTATTGTATTAAGAATTCTAATTCTTTATTAGTTCAAAATCATTTTCAATATAGTATTTACTTACTTGATCAAAACAATAGTGTATCATTTCCACTTGACTTAGCTCTTAAATCATCTGATGAATTGATTAAAACACAAGTCTGTAAATATTTCTTTCATCATAAATGGAATATTAATGATGAAGGTGAAAAAATGAAACAATACTTTAAAAAAGCCAGCGATGAAATCAAAGTTGAGTTAATACACAAATCAATTGAAATTTTCAATTCTCAGTATTATTCATTCTTTTTCGAAAATGTTGATGATCAATTTATTGACAAATATGATTTACTTACTTATGCATATGTAAATATCGTAAAACCAAATGAATCAGAAGGTCAAATTTATGCTTTATTGTATCAATTGTTGATAAGAAATGTAAGTATATCGAAATTGACAGAAGCAATTATTGAAAGAAAAGATGTTTCATTCTTCAAGTTCTTATTCTCAAATAATGATAAAAGTAAAAGAAAAATTAGCGATATTATTTTCAGTAATGGAAAAACTTTAAGAGCAGTTTTGAGCGACCTTGCGTCAGAAGACAAATGTTACAAAGAAATGCTTGATAGCATTACTTCTAATTTCAAAATAACAGTCAGTACATGGGAAATTATTGAATATCAAATGGCGACGTTTAGAACTCTTTTTGAAGGTGATCAAAATCTAATATATCAAGAGTTTATCTCCGAACCAATGTTATTTGTGATTTTCAATTTTTTAAAATCAATTTATGATGGAAACACATCTCAAGTCCTATATTGTATTAATAATGGTATGGATGTTAATATTGTTTTTGATGGTATTCATCCAATAATGCTTTGTAATGACCTAGAAATGCTAAAATTATTGATAGAAAAAGGCTCAAATTTTGCTCAAAAAATTTCCTTAACTGTTAGTCCATCCACAGTTTTGGGAATGGAATGGTTTAATCCAGAACACATTATTGATTCAGAGTCAAATTATTATGTCGAATATTATCCAGTTCATGCTATTGTTCGATATTGTAATCATGAAATGTTGAATTACTGTGTTTCTTGTGGATTGAAACTCAATATTCTTGATTCTCAAAATAACACTTTAATGCATCATGCAGCTGTTAGAGATTCGAAAATCGATCCAAATGCAAGTATGATCAAATACCTTTTTAAAAAGAAATTAAGTATTAAAACAGAAAATATTGATGGCATTCTCCCCATCCACTTTGCTCTGATAAAAAACCCTGCAGCTGCAAAATTCTTAATCGAAAATAGAGCTGATCTTGGGGCAAAAGATAGATATGGAGAGATCCCTCTTCATTATGCAGTTGCATACAGTACACCAGAAATTGTTGACCTTTATTAAGCAAAAAAAGAAATTATGATATTTGTAATAATAATTTACAATATCCAATCAACGCGATTAAATATCAAACAAATACAAGAACGATTATTCAAATCCTTCAAGTATTCGTTAACCATGGTGCCTCATTAGATCTTCCATCATATTATGATGGAGATACAATAATATTTAAATATTTAAAGAATTACGAAGTTTTAAGGTTCTTAATCGATAATGGTGCCGATCTAAATCATACTAATTATAAAGTTGGAACACCATTGTCAGAATGCATAATTACCGATAATTACGTTGGAGCCAAAATGCTTCTGGAAGGTGGTGCTGATGTAAATCAAAGCAACCACATGGCTAAATCGGTATTGTTCATGTGCAAAAATACAGAATTCATGAAGTTAATCTTACAATTTCACCCCATTCTTTATATGGATTCTGTCAAGCTCTATATAAGACGGAGGTATATTGAAATTGTAAAGGAATTAATCAAGTATTACCCAAAGGAAGATCACTATTCAATCTTTGCTGAAGCAATTAGTATTGGTTCTTATGAACTTGTAGAATATATGATTTATCATGGTTTCGACTTTCATTCAGCAAGTATTGATGGTAAAACTCCTATCTTTGATGCAATTTTGTATAATCAGGTTGATATTCTCCAACTCCTCATTAAAAGTGGTGCTGAGCTTGAATTCACTAATATTTATGGAGAAACTGCTCTTATGGCAGCAACATCTATGCTCTCTCAAACATTGGAAATGAATGATTATATGAAGCTAATAATATCCTATAACCCATCTGATTCATTAAAACTTCTTATTAATCAAGGCGTAAATTACCATGCATTAAATAAAAATGGCCATAATGTAACACAAAATGCAATTATTAATGGACTTATTTCAGCTTGGAATGTATTGAGTCCATTATCTCTTCCTCCTTTGACAATAAATCAAGAAGAAATAAGAGAACTCCGAGAAAAATTAAAAGACAGTGATGAGACTTTATTTACATATATTTCAAAGCACGATGACGAATGGTTTTATGCGGTGCACAATAGTATCTTTGAGAACAATGACAAGTACCCTGATGTAAATGAAGCGAATAAATATGGAGAAACTCCTGTTATGTGCGTTATTAAATATAATAAAAATCCGGCTCTTTTGGCATTACTTATCACTGCAGGTGCAGATGCTGATTTGGAATATAACGGAAAGACGCCATTGCAGATCTGTATCGAGAATGAATACACAGACAAAATAAGAGCATTTCTCCAAAACGAATGTTGTGATCTCAACAAGAAGTTTGACAATGAAATGAGTTATTTCCATCTCGCAATCAAGATGAATAAGAAACTTTCTATGCGAGCACTTGCATCATATGTATTTCCAGATTTTGTTGACAAAGACGGAAATTCATATCTTCACTATGCTGCATTGTCTAATGATCGTGAAATTACATACATTTGTCTTCATGTTCAAGAGAAATACATTGTTTACAACAATGAAAACATGAGTCCATTGATGCTTGCATCATCAATCAACTCATTCCGATACATTGATCAATTCATTGATTTTTGCGATAAACACTGGATTCCTATCAAAGACAAATATCGATCATTATTTCTTGCAGTAATGAATAGAAGTTTTGATTCTTATTATTCAATCTTGAAAATAATTTTATGTTCTGTTGACCCAAATTCAGAAAATACGAAATAGTACATGAAAGTATTGTGTTTTATAGTTCTTTCAGCAATTCATCATCATTCAGAATCATTTAATTCCATCATGACAATTATTCAATATGAAATAATTTCTAACGCTAAGTCAAAGAATGAGAACAAACAATGAATTGTGTTTTTTATTTTTTATAAAATTTTATTATTTTATTGTTATAAAAAATTTTTTTTAAGTGGAGTAATGATATCTAATAATTATATCATAAAAATCTCAAACATTTCTTAATGATTCATTTACCTGTTTCATGCATTTTCTAATTTTTTGCAATATCTATGTCAGTTAACCGTTTGAGCTTAAAATTGAGGGGAAAAATGAAATAAAATGTTTATTTACAAGCTTTACATAAGGTTAATGTTAATGAAAAAATGTTTTTTGGAATTGAAAAGATGTTATTATGTTTGTCATCTTTTATACTGTTGGGAACTAGAAAAAACATTAATGGTTGATGTGAAGATGATTTGTTGTCATCATCAACAACATAGATATCAAATGAATGAAGACCACATGAAACAGAATCAAGAGGAACATATTCTGAGAACGGACGAGAATTACTGTCATAAATACTAAAAGATGCCAAATCTTTATATATATCTTCATCAAGTTTGTACTTTATTGTTAATGTTCCAATCTCATCAAGATCTTCAACAACACCATAAATATAAAACTTTTTATTGACATCTTTGATGAGTGTTTGATTATCTCTCGTTGTTAATGATATTGATGGTGAATTATAATAATATTCAAATGTCGATAGAAAAGTATTGGATGATTTATTTGATTCATCAACTGCAATGACTTTAAAATAATGTAATGATTCATTAAGTTCTGAAGGGAATTCTAAATCAATGGTAAATGGATGCTCATTAACATTTAAGATTTCAATAGATTTAATATAAATGATGTTGTTGTCAATGTAAAAGTTGATTGTTACATTACCAAAACCATCAAGATCGATAACTTTACCTTCAAGATGAATACTACTGTTCAAACCTCGATGATATATACCATTATCGAATTCGTCCACAACTATTTCTGGTGGATTGTATTCGTAATATAGAGTAACGTGTTCTTCGTTTGATTTCTTGTTACGCTCATCACAACAATAAATTGTGATCTTGTGAAGAGATTCAGATAATGTTGATGGAAATTCAATTTGTTTAGAAAAAGGGATAATGCATTCTGAACTCATTTCTTCTGAAGGTAATTCTGGATATAAATCTTCATCAAATTTGTAAAAAATTGAGATGCTACCTGTACAGTCTGAATCTTGAATTGTGCCGATGATATTTATTGATTTGTTTGTAGTTCTGTAGAATGTAATACTATTTTGTGTTGAAACAGAAATAATTGGTGTATTGAAAACAAATTCAAATGTTTTACTGTAGTTTGATGATAATTTGCCGAAGCTATCTTCAATCCAAATGAAAATCGTGTGATTACTGTCTATATTGTATTGAGCAAAGTATTCCGATGCTGCAATAGAAAATGCAAAATCATGTTCATTTGTGATTATAACATTTTCAATTTCATGTCGATCACTATTGTCGAGGACGTAATAGAAGTTGACATGTTCAGCATTGTTGTCGTTTGTGAATGTTCCTGTGACAGAGATATTTGTATCAACTTTATTGTGGTATACTGATTGCGGTTCTTTGATGACAATGAGAGATAGACTGTTGAATATATATGTGAAATTGATGGTTTCTTCATTTGATATCTTAATATCTTCATCCATGCAATAAATCGTGATTTTGTGAATACCTTCACTCAAATATGATGGAATGTTGATGTTTTTAGTGAATTCATGATTTGAGGAATTATAAATTGTTATCGTTTGGAGAGGGAGATCTGAATGAGAATCATCAAAATAGTATTTTATTGAAACTTTATCACTTCCATCAAGATCGGTAACGTTTCCTTTGATTTCAATTTGTTCGTTGACCCCGCGTCGAAGTTCTTGATTGTTATTTGTTGTGATAGAGATAGATGGTCTGTTATGATTGAAAATAAATTCATATTGTAGATGCTCTGATTCTATTAGAGTAGAATCAACTGCCCATATATATATTTTGTGAGATCCTTCTTGGAATGATGATGGAATTTGAATTGTGAAATTAAATGAATAATTTCCATTTTGATCAATGATTTCGATTGGTTCTGATGTCATTTTAATTTCACTTTCATTATCAAACTTGCAATATATATCAATTTGATCTTCACCACCACGATCCGAAACAGTTCCATTAACTGTGATGTTGTTATCTGTATTCTTCAAATATGATGGCTTAGGAATTGTAACAATACTGATGTTAGGATGTATATAAATGTACTCAAATGAAATATTATATAATCTGCTCTTTAAAGTATCTTTTTCTAAATATAAATGAATTGTATTAGTGAATTCTGGTAAATCATTAGGAAGATTGATTGAATTAGAGAAATTTTTACCACTTGAATCCACTTCAACACTGAATGAATTTGATTTTTTGGAATTTTCGTTGAAGTAGTATACAATTGTGGCATTGTTTTCTCCATTTGAATATATTGCAGTTCCTGATAATGTAAATGTTTGATTACTCATCTTTATAATTTCGGTTGTATTTATACTTAAATTAGATAGATTAAGTTTATCTGTATATCCAATTGAAAATTCAAAAGAATTATTCATAGAATACTGACTATGGCACTTAGCTTGCAAAGTTATTGTGTGATCACCATAACCTAAATCCCAAATGTCAATCGTTTTATATTTAAAACTTGGTTCACTGCCATATTGAAAATATACATATTTAACCTTTTGTTCTGAATCAATATAAATGAATAACTCTACTGGATCAATTGGAACATAATATATAATATATCCAACAAGCAAATTCATTGGCGGTGGAAAAGAATACATTTTGCTAATATATTCAAATGAAACGGAAATTTCAACTGGAAATCCTATAATATCAAAACCAATACTATATGTTCTACTATTAAAATCATCTATTATTAAATAAAAATTAATTGTATTTCTGGTTTGTGGTAAATCATCTGGAATATGGATTATTTTTTCGAAATTTTTACCATATTTATCCACTTCAACCGTGAATGTATTTGAATTTTCAAAATTATTGTTGAAACAATATATAATTGTAGCTGTTGATTATCCAATTGAATATCTAGCTCTTCCTGATAATGTAAAATCTTTATCAACGTCCTTTGTGATTTCTCTTTGGCTAATATCAAAACTTGGTAGATCGAGTTTATCTGTAAATCCATATGAAAATTCAGAAGTTACATTATCAGAATATTGATTTGAACCCTTAGCTTGCAATTTTAATATGTGATCACCATAATCTAATCCATGAAAATCAATCGATGCGTAATCATTATAGTTTGAACAATTTAATGTTTCATATTGTTTCGTAGTTTTTAGTAATGAATCAAAATAAAAGTATATTTCCACAGAATCAACAGGAATATTATATAGTTCAAAACTAACATTCAAACCTTCTGTTGATTGATATGAATAGAATTCTTTCGGTGGTACGATGATTTTAATTGAAATTCTTGTAATATTGAACGAAATATGATAAATTCTGCTTATTGAATAATTTTTTTCTAAATAAAAATAAATTGTATTTGTGGTTTCTGGTAAATCACTGGGAATTTTGATTGAGATGGAGAAATTTGTACCATTAGAGTCAACTTCGACATTGGTTGAATTAGGATTTTCATCATTTTTGTTGAAATAATACATAATTGTAGCTGTTGAATTTCCTTTTGAATAACTGGCAATTCCTGATAATGTCAATTCTTGATCAATATTTTTCCTTAGTTCAGTTGAATTTATATTTAAGTTTGATAGATTAAGTTTATTTGTATATCCAAATGAAAATTCATAAGATATATTATTAGATTGTTGATCATCACATTTGGCTTGTAAAGTTAATATGTGGTCACCATAATCTAAACCGTAAATATAAATATAATCAGATTCATTTAATTGTGTTTTGCCATTTGTGTAATAGTACTCATAATCTTTTTGTAATGAATCAACATAAAAATATAAATACATATAATTACCTGGAATGTTATAAAAAGTAATATTATATTCAAATCTCCATGAATATGAATAGGTTTTCTCAGGAATATAAGATAATTCAATCCTAAATCCATTATTTTCAAGTAAATTTTTATTGTTGTTAAGTTTATGATTATGATTTAATTCGATTTCGTTTTCCGAAAAATTATCTTCCGAAATTTCAACAAAGTTGTTCGGTTTTCCAGCATCATTTTGAAATTCTGATTTACTTTCACTTAATAATGTATTATGAAACATTCCTTTTTCGTTAATTCGTTCATTTATCTTGATTTCGGAAATATTTTTGCTTCATGGTTATAGTGTAGTGATAATATGTAATGTTAAGAATTATCATATTTTGTAGATGTAACAGAACAAATGTAATTTCTTGTTTCAAAATTATTTGTATTAAATTTAAAAGTTTTTGGATAGCTGTCGTTCATTTTCATTCATTTATTGCTGTTATTCGTAATAGATTGTTTCTTTGTGAATGAAATTTGACTCTATGCCTTCAAATTAATGAAAGCATTCATCAAATTTCGGATTAAAAAAATATTGATAATTTTGTTTGTTTTCTACGGGCACTTTATGACCCAAAAAGTATATAAAATTGGAATTATCTTGATTATGATTATTTTTATTTCTGAGGCATAACAGTATTTGAATTAAAAATAATCGTAGTTGCGAAATGACACTTTTTTGGTTGATGGAGTGGAGCTTACATGCAAAATTCATCAAGAACGCTGCATATTTAAATCATTTGGATGAAATTTATAAACAATTTTCAAAGCATTTAGACATTTTACAAAGGATTAATTTTTTTTATTACAAATCTGATCCAACTATCAAAAGATATGAATTAGATTCAAATGAACTCCCAGAATTCTTAAGATTATTCCGGAAAAAGAGGATCCTCAAGCTTATATTAATTATTGTCAAGAAAATGGAATTATTCATAGCTTTGACATTTATAATTATTCTTCATCTAAAAAAATTGTAGTTAGTCGTATGAAATTACATATTGATTTATCTGATCTCGATATAAAAGAAAGTTTTAATTCATTTGTTGTAATTCATACTATTTTTCTTTATTACGGCAGTATAAAGAATGCATTATTTTCATTTCACGAAATTGATGTTAAATATCAGCCAATTATCATTGATGAAATTAAAAACAATAATTTAATCAAAGATGCCAATTTGAAAAAGGGATCAAAAAACACTCTTGATATATGCATGTGAAAATAACTTTACAGAATTGGCAATGGCGTTACTTGAATTACCTGCTGATTACAAAATAAAAGATGAACTTGGAAACACATCTATTTATTATTGTATTAAGAATTCTAATTCTTTATTAGTTCAAAATCATTTTCAATATAGTATTTACTTACTTGATCAAAACAATAGTGTATCATTTCCACTTGACTTAGCTCTTAAATCATCTGATGAATTGATTAAAACACAAGTCTGTAAATATTTCTTTCATCATAAATGGAATATTAATGATGAAGGTGAAAAAATGAAACAATACTTTAAAAAAGCCAGCGATGAAATCAAAGTTGAGTTAATACACAAATCAATTGAAATTTTCAATTCTCAGTATTATTCATTCTTTTTCGAAAATGTTGATGATCAATTTATTGACAAATATGATTTACTTACTTATGCATATGTAAATATCGTAAAACCAAATGAATCAGAAGGTCAAATTTATGCTTTATTGTATCAATTGTTGATAAGAAATGTAAGTATATCGAAATTGACAGAAGCAATTATTGAAAGAAAAGATGTTTCATTCTTCAAGTTCTTATTCTTCAAATAATGATAAAAGTAAAAGAAAAATTAGCGATATTATTTTCAGTAATGGAAAAACTTTAAGAGCAGTTTTGAGCGACCTTGCGTCAGAAGACAAATGTTACAAAGAAATGCTTGATAGCATTACTTCTAATTTCAAAATAACAGTCAGTACATGGGAAATTATTGAATATCAAATGGCGACGTTTAGAACTCTTTTTGAAGGTGATCAAAATCTAATATATCAAGAGTTTATCTCCGAACCAATGTTATTTGTGATTTTCAATTTTTTAAAATCAATTTATGATGGAAACACATCTCAAGTCCTATATTGTATTAATAATGGTATGGATGTTAATATTGTTTTTGATGGTATTCATCCAATAATGCTTTGTAATGACCTAGAAATGCTAAAATTATTGATAGAAAAAGGCTCAAATTTTGCTCAAAAAATTTCCTTAACTGTTAGTCCATCCACAGTTTTGGGAATGGAATGGTTTAATCCAGAACACATTATTGATTCAGAGTCAAATTATTATGTCGAATATTATCCAGTTCATGCTATTGTTCGATATTGTAATCATGAAATGTTGAATTACTGTGTTTCTTGTGGATTGAAACTCAATATTCTTGATTCTCAAAATAACACTTTAATGCATCATGCAGCTGTTAGAGATTCGAAAATCGATCCAAATGCAAGTATGATCAAATACCTTTTTAAAAAGAAATTAAGTATTAAAACAGAAAATATTGATGGCATTCTCCCCATCCACTTTGCTCTGATAAAAAACCCTGCAGCTGCAAAATTCTTAATCGAAAATAGAGCTGATCTTGGGGCAAAAGATAGATATGGAGAGATCCCTCTTCATTATGCAGTTGCATACAGTACACCAGAAATTGTTGACCTTTTATTAAGCAAAAAAAGAAATTATGATATTTGTAATAATAATTTACAATATCCAATCAACGCGATTAAATATCAAACAAATACAAGAACGATTATTCAAATCCTTCAAGTATTCGTTAACCATGGTGCCTCATTAGATCTTCCATCATATTATGATGGAGATACAATAATATTTAAATATTTAAAGAATTACGAAGTTTTAAGGTTCTTAATCGATAATGGTGCCGATCTAAATCATACTAATTATAAAGTTGGAACACCATTGTCAGAATGCATAATTACCGATAATTACGTTGGAGCCAAAATGCTTCTGGAAGGTGGTGCTGATGTAAATCAAAGCAACCACATGGCTAAATCGGTATTGTTCATGTGCAAAAATACAGAATTCATGAAGTTAATCTTACAATTTCACCCCATTCTTTATATGGATTCTGTCAAGCTCTATATAAGACGGAGGTATATTGAAATTGTAAAGGAATTAATCAAGTATTACCCAAAGGAAGATCACTATTCAATCTTTGCTGAAGCAATTAGTATTGGTTCTTATGAACTTGTAGAATATATGATTTATCATGGTTTCGACTTTCATTCAGCAAGTATTGATGGTAAAACTCCTATCTTTGATGCAATTTTGTATAATCAGGTTGATATTCTCCAACTCCTCATTAAAAGTGGTGCTGAGCTTGAATTCACTAATATTTATGGAGAAACTGCTCTTATGGCAGCAACATCTATGCTCTCTCAAACATTGGAAATGAATGATTATATGAAGCTAATAATATCCTATAACCCATCTGATTCATTAAAACTTCTTATTAATCAAGGCGTAAATTACCATGCATTAAATAAAAATGGCCATAATGTAACACAAAATGCAATTATTAATGGACTTATTTCAGCTTGGAATGTATTGAGTCCATTATCTCTTCCTCCTTTGACAATAAATCAAGAAGAAATAAGAGAACTCCGAGAAAAATTAAAAGACAGTGATGAGACTTTATTTACATATATTTCAAAGCACGATGACGAATGGTTTTATGCGGTGCACAATAGTATCTTTGAGAACAATGACAAGTACCCTGATGTAAATGAAGCGAATAAATATGGAGAAACTCCTGTTATGTGCGTTATTAAATATAATAAAAATCCGGCTCTTTTGGCATTACTTATCACTGCAGGTGCAGATGCTGATTTGGAATATAACGGAAAGACGCCATTGCAGATCTGTATCGAGAATGAATACACAGACAAAATAAGAGCATTTCTCCAAAACGAATGTTGTGATCTCAACAAGAAGTTTGACAATGAAATGAGTTATTTCCATCTCGCAATCAAGATGAATAAGAAACTTTCTATGCGAGCACTTGCATCATATGTATTTCCAGATTTTGTTGACAAAGACGGAAATTCATATCTTCACTATGCTGCATTGTCTAATGATCGTGAAATTACATACATTTGTCTTCATGTTCAAGAGAAATACATTGTTTACAACAATGAAAACATGAGTCCATTGATGCTTGCATCATCAATCAACTCATTCCGATACATTGATCAATTCATTGATTTTTGCGATAAACACTGGATTCCTATCAAAGACAAATATCGATCATTATTTCTTGCAGTAATGAATAGAAGTTTTGATTCTTATTATTCAATCTTGAAAATAATTTTATGTTCTGTTGACCCAAATTCAGAAAATACGAAATAGTACATGAAAGTATTGTGTTTTTATAGTTCTTTCAGCAATTCATCATCATTCAGAATCATTTAATTCCATCATGACAATTATTCAATATGAAATAATTTCTAACGCTAAGTCAAAGAATGAGAACAAACAATGAATTGTGTTTTTTATTTTTTATAAAATTTTATTATTTTATTGTTATAAAAAATTTTTTTTAAGTGGAGTAATGATATCTAATAATTATATCATAAAAATCTCAAACATTTCTTAATGATTCATTTACCTGTTTCATGCATTTTCTAATTTTTTGCAATATCTATGTCAGTTAACCGTTTGAGCTTAAAATTGAGGGGAAAAAATGAAATAAAATGTTTATTTACAAGCTTTACATAAGGTTAATGTTAATGAAAAAATGTTTTTTGGAATTGAAAAGATGTTATTATGTTTGTCATCTTTTATACTGTTGGGAACTAGAAAAAACATTAATGGTTGATGTGAAGATGATTTGTTGTCATCATCAACAACATAGATATCAAATGAATGAAGACCACATGAAACAGAATCAAGAGGAACATATTCTGAGAACGGACGAGAATTACTGTCATAAATACTAAAAGATGCCAAATCTTTATATATATCTTCATCAAGTTTGTACTTTATTGTTAATGTTCCAATCTCATCAAGATCTTCAACAACACCATAAATATAAAACTTTTTATTGACATCTTTGATGAGTGTTTGATTATCTCTCGTTGTTAATGATATTGATGGTGAATTATAATAATATTCAAATGTCGATAGAAAAGTATTGGATGATTTATTTGATTCATCAACTGCAATGACTTTAAAATAATGTAATGATTCATTAAGTTCTGAAGGGAATTCTAAATCAATGGTAAATGGATGCTCATTAACATTTAAGATTTCAATAGATTTAATATAAATGATGTTGTTGTCAATGTAAAAGTTGATTGTTACATTACCAAAACCATCAAGATCGATAACTTTACCTTCAAGATGAATACTACTGTTCAAACCTCGATGATATATACCATTATCGAATTCGTCCACAACTATTTCTGGTGGATTGTATTCGTAATATAGAGTAACGTGTTCTTCGTTTGATTTCTTGTTACGCTCATCACAACAATAAATTGTGATCTTGTGAAGAGATTCAGATAATGTTGATGGAAATTCAATTTGTTTAGAAAAAGGGATAATGCATTCTGAACTCATTTCTTCTGAAGGTAATTCTGGATATAAATCTTCATCAAATTTGTAAAAAATTGAGATGCTACCTGTACAGTCTGAATCTTGAATTGTGCCGATGATATTTATTGATTTGTTTGTAGTTCTGTAGAATGTAATACTATTTTGTGTTGAAACAGAAATAATTGGTGTATTGAAAACAAATTCAAAATGTTTTATCTTGTAGTTTTGATGATAATTTGCCGAAGCTATCTTTCAATCCAAATGAAAATCGTGTGATTACTGTCTATATTGTATTGAGCAAAGTATTCCGATGCTGCAATAGAAAATGCAAAATCATGTTCATTTGTGATTATAACATTTTCAATTTCATGTCGATCACTATTGTCGAGGACGTAATAGAAGTTGACATGTTCAGCATTGTTGTCGTTGTGAATGTTCCTGTGACAGAGATATTTGTATCAACTTTATTGTGGTATACTGATTGCGGTTCTTTGATGACAATGAGAGATAGACTGTTGAATATATATGTGAAATGATGGTTTCTTCATTTGATATCTTAATATCTTCATCCATGCAATAAATCGTGATTTTGTGAATACCTTCACTCAAATATGATGGAATGTTGATGTTTTAGTGAATTCATGATTTGAGGAATTATAAATTGTTATCGTTTGGAAGAGGGAGATCTGAATGAGAATCATCAAAATAGTATTTATATTGAAACTTATCACTTCCATCAAGATCGGTAACGTTTCCTTTGATTTCAATTTGTTCGTTGACCCCGCGTCGAAGTTCTTGATTGTTATTTGTTGTGATAGAGATAGATGGTCTGTTATGATTGAAAATAAATTCATATTGTAGATGCTCTGATTCTATTAGAGTAGAATCAACTGCCCATATATATTTTTGTGAGATCCTTCTTGGAATGATGATGGAATTTGAATTGTGAAATTAAATGAATAATTTCCATTTTGATCAATGATTTCGATTGGTTCTGATGTCATTTTAATTTCACTTTCATTATCAAACTTGCAATATATATCAATTTGATCTTCACCACCACGATCCGAAACAGTTCCATTAACTGTGATGTTGTTATCTGTATTCTTCAAATATGATGGCTTAGGAATTGTAACAATACTGATGTTAGGATGTATATAAATGTACTCAAATGAAATATTATATAATCTGCTCTTTAAAGTATCTTTTTCTAAATATAAATGAATTGTATTAGTGAATTCTGGTAAATCATTAGGAAGATTGATTGAATTAGAGAAATTTTTACCACTTGAATCCACTTCAACACTGAATGAATTTGATTTTTTGGAATTTTCGTTGAAGTAGTATACAATTGTGGCATTGTTTTCTCCATTTGAATATATTGCAGTTCCTGATAATGTAAATGTTTGATTACTCATCTTTATAATTTCGGTTGTATTTATACTTAAATTAGATAGATTAAGTTTATCTGTATATCCAATTGAAAATTCAAAAGAATTATTCATAGAATACTGACTATGGCACTTAGCTTGCAAAGTTATTGTGTGATCACCATAACCTAAATCCCAAATGTCAATCGTTTTATATTTAAAACTTGGTTCACTGCCATATTGAAAATATACATATTTAACCTTTTGTTCTGAATCAATATAAATGAATAACTCTACTGGATCAATTGGAACATAATATATAATATATCCAACAAGCAAATTCATTGGCGGTGGAAAAGAATACATTTTGCTAATATATTCAAATGAAACGGAAATTTCAACTGGAAATCCTATAATATCAAAACCAATACTATATGTTCTACTATTAAAATCATCTATTATTAAATAAAAATTAATTGTATTTCTGGTTTGTGGTAAATCATCTGGAATATGGATTATTTTTTCGAAATTTTTACCATATTTATCCACTTCAACCGTGAATGTATTTGAATTTTCAAAATTATTGTTGAAACAATATATAATTGTAGCTGTTGATTATCCAATTGAATATCTAGCTCTTCCTGATAATGTAAAATCTTTATCAACGTCCTTTGTGATTTCTCTTTGGCTAATATCAAAACTTGGTAGATCGAGTTTATCTGTAAATCCATATGAAAATTCAGAAGTTACATTATCAGAATATTGATTTGAACCCTTAGCTTGCAATTTTAATATGTGATCACCATAATCTAATCCATGAAAATCAATCGATGCGTAATCATTATAGTTTGAACAATTTAATGTTTCATATTGTTTCGTAGTTTTTAGTAATGAATCAAAATAAAAGTATATTTCCACAGAATCAACAGGAATATTATATAGTTCAAAACTAACATTCAAACCTTCTGTTGATTGATATGAATAGAATTCTTTCGGTGGTACGATGATTTTAATTGAAATTCTTGTAATATTGAACGAAATATGATAAATTCTGCTTATTGAATAATTTTTTTCTAAATAAAAATAAATTGTATTTGTGGTTTCTGGTAAATCACTGGGAATTTTGATTGAGATGGAGAAATTTGTACCATTAGAGTCAACTTCGACATTGGTTGAATTAGGATTTTCATCATTTTTGTTGAAATAATACATAATTGTAGCTGTTGAATTTCCTTTTGAATAACTGGCAATTCCTGATAATGTCAATTCTTGATCAATATTTTTCCTTAGTTCAGTTGAATTTATATTTAAGTTTGATAGATTAAGTTTATTTGTATATCCAAATGAAAATTCATAAGATATATTATTAGATTGTTGATCATCACATTTGGCTTGTAAAGTTAATATGTGGTCACCATAATCTAAACCGTAAATATAAATATAATCAGATTCATTTAATTGTGTTTTGCCATTTGTGTAATAGTACTCATAATCTTTTTGTAATGAATCAACATAAAAATATAAATACATATAATTACCTGGAATGTTATAAAAAGTAATATTATATTCAAATCTCCATGAATATGAATAGGTTTTCTCAGGAATATAAGATAATTCAATCCTAAATCCATTATTTTCAAGTAAATTTTTATTGTTGTTAAGTTTATGATTATGATTTAATTCGATTTCGTTTTCCGAAAAATTATCTTCCGAAATTTCAACAAAGTTGTTCGGTTTTCCAGCATCATTTTGAAATTCTGATTTACTTTCACTTAATAATGTATTATGAAACATTCCTTTTTCGTTAATTCGTTCATTTATCTTGATTTCGGAAATATTTTTGCTTCATGGTTATAGTGTAGTGATAATATGTAATGTTAAGAATTATCATATTTTGTAGATGTAACAGAACAAATGTAATTTCTTGTTTCAAAATTATTTGTATTAAATTTAAAAGTTTTTGGATAGCTGTCGTTCATTTTCATTCATTTATTGCTGTTATTCGTAATAGATTGTTTCTTTGTGAATGAAATTTGACTCTATGCCTTCAAATTAATGAAAGCATTCATCAAATTTCGGATTAAAAAAATATTGATAATTTTGTTTGTTTTCTACGGGCACTTTATGACCCAAAAAGTATATAAAATTGGAATTATCTTGATTATGATTATTTTTATTTCTGAGGCATAACAGTATTTGAATTAAAAATAATCGTAGTTGCGAAATGACACTTTTTTGGTTGATGGAGTGGAGCTTACATGCAAAATTCATCAAGAACGCTGCATATTTAAATCATTTGGATGAAATTTATAAACAATTTTCAAAGCATTTAGACATTTTACAAAGGATTAATTTTTTTTATTACAAATCTGATCCAACTATCAAAAGATATGAATTAGATTCAAATGAACTCCCAGAATTCTTAAGATTATTCCCGGAAAAAGAGGATCCTCAAGCTTATATTAATTATTGTCAAGAAAATGGAATTATTCATAGCTTTGACATTTATAATTATTCTTCATCTAAAAAAATTGTAGTTAGTCGTATGAAATTACATATTGATTTATCTGATCTCGATATAAAAGAAAGTTTTAATTCATTTGTTGTAATTCATACTATTTTTCTTTATTACGGCAGTATAAAGAATGCATTATTTTCATTTCACGAAATTGATGTTAAATATCAGCCAATTATCATTGATGAAATTAAAAACAATAATTTAATCAAAGATGCCAATTTGAAAAAGGGATCAAAAACACTCTTGATATATGCATGTGAAAATAACTTTACAGAATTGGCAATGGCGTTACTTGAATTACCTGCTGATTACAAAATAAAAGATGAACTTGGAAACACATCTATTTATTATTGTATTAAGAATTCTAATTCTTTATTAGTTCAAAATCATTTTCAATATAGTATTTACTTACTTGATCAAAACAATAGTGTATCATTTCCACTTGACTTAGCTCTTAAATCATCTGATGAATTGATTAAAACACAAGTCTGTAAATATTTCTTTCATCATAAATGGAATATTAATGATGAAGGTGAAAAAATGAAACAATACTTTAAAAAAGCCAGCGATGAAATCAAAGTTGAGTTAATACACAAATCAATTGAAATTTTCAATTCTCAGTATTATTCATTCTTTTTCGAAAATGTTGATGATCAATTTATTGACAAATATGATTTACTTACTTATGCATATGTAAATATCGTAAAACCAAATGAATCAGAAGGTCAAATTTATGCTTTATTGTATCAATTGTTGATAAGAAATGTAAGTATATCGAAATTGACAGAAGCAATTATTGAAAGAAAAGATGTTTCATTCTTCAAGTTCTTATTCTCAAATAATGATAAAAGTAAAAGAAAAATTAGCGATATTATTTTCAGTAATGGAAAAACTTTAAGAGCAGTTTTGAGCGACCTTGCGTCAGAAGACAAATGTTACAAAGAAATGCTTGATAGCATTACTTCTAATTTCAAAATAACAGTCAGTACATGGGAAATTATTGAATATCAAATGGCGACGTTTAGAACTCTTTTTGAAGGTGATCAAAATCTAATATATCAAGAGTTTATCTCCGAACCAATGTTATTTGTGATTTTCAATTTTTTAAAATCAATTTATGATGGAAACACATCTCAAGTCCTATATTGTATTAATAATGGTATGGATGTTAATATTGTTTTTGATGGTATTCATCCAATAATGCTTTGTAATGACCTAGAAATGCTAAAATTATTGATAGAAAAAGGCTCAAATTTTGCTCAAAAAATTTCCTTAACTGTTAGTCCATCCACAGTTTTGGGAATGGAATGGTTTAATCCAGAACACATTATTGATTCAGAGTCAAATTATTATGTCGAATATTATCCAGTTCATGCTATTGTTCGATATTGTAATCATGAAATGTTGAATTACTGTGTTTCTTGTGGATTGAAACTCAATATTCTTGATTCTCAAAATAACACTTTAATGCATCATGCAGCTGTTAGAGATTCGAAAATCGATCCAAATGCAAGTATGATCAAATACCTTTTTAAAAAAAATTAAGTATTAAAACAGAAAATATTGATGGCATTCTCCCCATCCACTTTGCTCTGATAAAAAACCCTGCAGCTGCAAAATTCTTAATCGAAAATAGAGCTGATCTTGGGGCAAAAGATAGATATGGAGAGATCCCTCTTCATTATGCAGTTGCATACAGTACACCAGAAATTGTTGACCTTTTATTAAGCAAAAAAAGAAATTATGATATTTGTAATAATAATTTACAATATCCAATCAACGCGATTAAATATCAAACAAATACAAGAACGATTATTCAAATCCTTCAAGTATTCGTTAACCATGGTGCCTCATTAGATCTTCCATCATATTATGATGGAGATACAATAATATTTAAATATTTAAAGAATTACGAAGTTTTAAGGTTCTTAATCGATAATGGTGCCGATCTAAATCATACTAATTATAAAGTTGGAACACCATTGTCAGAATGCATAATTACCGATAATTACGTTGGAGCCAAAATGCTTCTGGAAGGTGGTGCTGATGTAAATCAAAGCAACCACATGGCTAAATCGGTATTGTTCATGTGCAAAAATACAGAATTCATGAAGTTAATCTTACAATTTCACCCCATTCTTTATATGGATTCTGTCAAGCTCTATATAAGACGGAGGTATATTGAAATTGTAAAGGAATTAATCAAGTATTACCCAAAGGAAGATCACTATTCAATCTTTGCTGAAGCAATTAGTATTGGTTCTTATGAACTTGTAGAATATATGATTTATCATGGTTTCGACTTTCATTCAGCAAGTATTGATGGTAAAACTCCTATCTTTGATGCAATTTTGTATAATCAGGTTGATATTCTCCAACTCCTCATTAAAAGTGGTGCTGAGCTTGAATTCACTAATATTTATGGAGAAACTGCTCTTATGGCAGCAACATCTATGCTCTCTCAAACATTGGAAATGAATGATTATATGAAGCTAATAATATCCTATAACCCATCTGATTCATTAAAACTTCTTATTAATCAAGGCGTAAATTACCATGCATTAAATAAAAATGGCCATAATGTAACACAAAATGCAATTATTAATGGACTTATTTCAGCTTGGAATGTATTGAGTCCATTATCTCTTCCTCCTTTGACAATAAATCAAGAAGAAATAAGAGAACTCCGAGAAAAATTAAAAGACAGTGATGAGACTTTATTTACATATATTTCAAAGCACGATGACGAATGGTTTTATGCGGTGCACAATAGTATCTTTGAGAACAATGACAAGTACCCTGATGTAAATGAAGCGAATAAATATGGAGAAACTCCTGTTATGTGCGTTATTAAATATAATAAAAATCCGGCTCTTTTGGCATTACTTATCACTGCAGGTGCAGATGCTGATTTGGAATATAACGGAAAGACGCCATTGCAGATCTGTATCGAGAATGAATACACAGACAAAATAAGAGCATTTCTCCAAAACGAATGTTGTGATCTCAACAAGAAGTTTGACAATGAAATGAGTTATTTCCATCTCGCAATCAAGATGAATAAGAAACTTTCTATGCGAGCACTTGCATCATATGTATTTCCAGATTTTGTTGACAAAGACGGAAATTCATATCTTCACTATGCTGCATTGTCTAATGATCGTGAAATTACATACATTTGTCTTCATGTTCAAGAGAAATACATTGTTTACAACAATGAAAACATGAGTCCATTGATGCTTGCATCATCAATCAACTCATTCCGATACATTGATCAATTCATTGATTTTTGCGATAAACACTGGATTCCTATCAAAGACAAATATCGATCATTATTTCTTGCAGTAATGAATAGAAGTTTTGATTCTTATTATTCAATCTTGAAAATAATTTTATGTTCTGTTGACCCAAATTCAGAAAATACGAAATAGTACATGAAAGTATTGTGTTTTTATAGTTCTTTCAGCAATTCATCATCATTCAGAATCATTTAATTCCATCATGACAATTATTCAATATGAAATAATTTCTAACGCTAAGTCAAAGAATGAGAACAAACAATGAATTGTGTTTTTTATTTTTTATAAAATTTTATTATTTTATTGTTATAAAAAATTTTTTTTAAGTGGAGTAATGATATCTAATAATTATATCATAAAAATCTCAAACATTTCTTAATGATTCATTTACCTGTTTCATGCATTTTCTAATTTTTTGCAATATCTATGTCAGTTAACCGTTTGAGCTTAAAATTGAGGGGAAAAAATGAAATAAAATGTTTATTTACAAGCTTTACATAAGGTTAATGTTAATGAAAAAATGTTTTTTGGAATTGAAAAGATGTTATTATGTTTGTCATCTTTTATACTGTTGGGAACTAGAAAAAACATTAATGGTTGATGTGAAGATGATTTGTTGTCATCATCAACAACATAGATATCAAATGAATGAAGACCACATGAAACAGAATCAAGAGGAACATATTCTGAGAACGGACGAGAATTACTGTCATAAATACTAAAAGATGCCAAATCTTTATATATATCTTCATCAAGTTTGTACTTTATTGTTAATGTTCCAATCTCATCAAGATCTTCAACAACACCATAAATATAAAACTTTTTATTGACATCTTTGATGAGTGTTTGATTATCTCTCGTTGTTAATGATATTGATGGTGAATTATAATAATATTCAAATGTCGATAGAAAAGTATTGGATGATTTATTTGATTCATCAACTGCAATGACTTTAAAATAATGTAATGATTCATTAAGTTCTGAAGGGAATTCTAAATCAATGGTAAATGGATGCTCATTAACATTTAAGATTTCAATAGATTTAATATAAATGATGTTGTTGTCAATGTAAAAGTTGATTGTTACATTACCAAAACCATCAAGATCGATAACTTTACCTTCAAGATGAATACTACTGTTCAAACCTCGATGATATATACCATTATCGAATTCGTCCACAACTATTTCTGGTGGATTGTATTCGTAATATAGAGTAACGTGTTCTTCGTTTGATTTCTTGTTACGCTCATCACAACAATAAATTGTGATCTTGTGAAGAGATTCAGATAATGTTGATGGAAATTCAATTTGTTTAGAAAAAGGGATAATGCATTCTGAACTCATTTCTTCTGAAGGTAATTCTGGATATAAATCTTCATCAAATTTGTAAAAAATTGAGATGCTACCTGTACAGTCTGAATCTTGAATTGTGCCGATGATATTTATTGATTTGTTTGTAGTTCTGTAGAATGTAATACTATTTTGTGTTGAAACAGAAATAATTGGTGTATTGAAAACAAATTCAAATGTTTTACTGTAGTTTGATGATAATTTGCCGAAGCTATCTTCAATCCAAATGAAAATCGTGTGATTACTGTCTATATTGTATTGAGCAAAGTATTCCGATGCTGCAATAGAAAATGCAAAATCATGTTCATTTGTGATTATAACATTTTCAATTTCATGTCGATCACTATTGTCGAGGACGTAATAGAAGTTGACATGTTCAGCATTGTTGTCGTTTGTGAATGTTCCTGTGACAGAGATATTTGTATCAACTTTATTGTGGTATACTGATTGCGGTTCTTTGATGACAATGAGAGATAGACTGTTGAATATATATGTGAAATTGATGGTTTCTTCATTTGATATCTTAATATCTTCATCCATGCAATAAATCGTGATTTTTGAATACCTTCACTCAAATATGATGGAATGTTGATGTTTTTAGTGAATTCATGATTTGAGGAATTATAAATTGTTATCGTTTGGAGAGGGAGATCTGAATGAGAATCATCAAAATAGTATTTTATTGAAACTTTATCACTTCCATCAAGATCGGTAACGTTTCCTTTGATTTCAATTTGTTCGTTGACCCCGCGTCGAAGTTCTTGATTGTTATTTGTTGTGATAGAGATAGATGGTCTGTTATGATTGAAAATAAATTCATATTGTAGATGCTCTGATTCTATTAGAGTAGAATCAACTGCCCATATATATATTTTGTGAGATCCTTCTTGGAATGATGATGGAATTTGAATTGTGAAATTAAATGAATAATTTCCATTTTGATCAATGATTTCGATTGGTTCTGATGTCATTTTAATTTCACTTTCATTATCAAACTTGCAATATATATCAATTTGATCTTCACCACCACGATCCGAAACAGTTCCATTAACTGTGATGTTGTTATCTGTATTCTTCAAATATGATGGCTTAGGAATTGTAACAATACTGATGTTAGGATGTATATAAATGTACTCAAATGAAATATTATATAATCTGCTCTTTAAAGTATCTTTTTCTAAATATAAATGAATTGTATTAGTGAATTCTGGTAAATCATTAGGAAGATTGATTGAATTAGAGAAATTTTTACCACTTGAATCCACTTCAACACTGAATGAATTTGATTTTTTGGAATTTTCGTTGAAGTAGTATACAATTGTGGCATTGTTTTCTCCATTTGAATATATTGCAGTTCCTGATAATGTAAATGTTTGATTACTCATCTTTATAATTTCGGTTGTATTTATACTTAAATTAGATAGATTAAGTTTATCTGTATATCCAATTGAAAATTCAAAAGAATTATTCATAGAATACTGACTATGGCACTTAGCTTGCAAAGTTATTGTGTGATCACCATAACCTAAATCCCAAATGTCAATCGTTTTATATTTAAAACTTGGTTCACTGCCATATTGAAAATATACATATTTAACCTTTTGTTCTGAATCAATATAAATGAATAACTCTACTGGATCAATTGAACATAATATATAATATATCAACAAGCAAATTCTTGGAAAAGAACATTTTGCTAATATATTCAAATGAAACGGAAATTTCAACTGGAAATCCTATAATATCAAAACCAATCATATGTTCTACTATTAAAATCATCTATTATTAATAAAAATTAATTGTATTTCTGGTTTGTTGGTAAATCATCTGGAATATGGATTATTTTTGAAATTTTACCATATTTATCCACTTCAACCGTGAATGTATTTGAATTTCAAAATTATTGTTGAAACAATATATTAATTGTAGCTGTTGATTATCCAATTGAATATCTAGCTCTTCCTGATAATGTAAAATCTTTATCAACGTCCTTTGTGATTTTCTTTGGCTAATATCAAAACTTGTAAGATCGAGTTTATCTGTAAATCCATAGAAATTCAGAAGTTACATTATCAGAATATTGATTTGAACTTAGCTTGCAATTTTAATATGTGATCACCATAATCTAATCATGAAAATCAATCGATGCGTAATCATTATAGTTTGAACAATTTAATGTTTTATTGTTTCGTAGTTTTAGTAATGAATCAAAATAAAAGTATATATCCACAGAATCAACAGAATATTATATAGTTCAAAACTAAATTCAAACTTCTGTTGATTGATATGAATAGAATTCTTTCGTGGTGTACGATGATTTTAATTGAAATTCTTAATATTGACGAAATATATAAATTCTGCTTATTGAATAATTTTTTTCTAAATAAAAATAAATTGTATTTGTGTTTCTGGTAATCACTGGAATTTTGATTGATGGAGAAATTTGTACCATTAGAGTCAACTTCGACATTGTTGAATTAGATTTCATCATTTTTGTTGAATAATACATAATTGTAGCTGTTGAATTTCCTTTGAATAACTGGCAATTCCTGATAATGTCAATTCTTGATCAATATTTTCCTTAGTTCAGTTGAATTTATATTAAGTTTGATAGATTAAGTTTAAATCCAAATGAAAAATAAATATATATTATTAGATGTTGATCATCACATTTGGCTTGTAAATAATATGTGGTCACCATAATCTAACCGTAAATATAAATAAATCAGATTCATTTAATTGTGGCCATTGTGTAATAACTCATAATCTTTTTTGTAATGAATCAACATAAAAATAAAAACATATAATTACCTGGAATGTTATAAAAAAATATTATATTCAAATCTCCATGAATATGAATAGGTTTTCTCAGGAATATAAGATAATTCAATCCTAAATCCATTATTTTCAAGTAAATTTTTATTGTTGTTAAGTTTATGATTATGATTTAATTCGATTTCGTTTTCCGAAAAATTATCTTCCGAAATTTCAACAAAGTTGTTCGGTTTTCCAGCATCATTTTGAAATTCTGATTTACTTTCACTTAATAATGTATTATGAAACATTCCTTTTTCGTTAATTCGTTCATTTATCTTGATTTCGGAAATATTTTTGCTTCATGGTTATAGTGTAGTGATAATATGTAATGTTAAGAATTATC
The DNA here is from genome assembly GCF_026262505.1 of Trichomonas vaginalis G3. Classification (NCBI taxonomy): domain Eukaryota; phylum Parabasalia; order Trichomonadida; family Trichomonadidae; genus Trichomonas; species Trichomonas vaginalis. Next base: position 19,703,330 of record NC_067205.1, read on the forward strand.
ATATTTTGTAGATGTAACAGAACAAATGTAATTTCTTGTTTCAAAATTATTTGTATTAAATTTAAAAGTTTTTGGATAGCTGTCGTTCATTTTCATTCATTTATTGCTGTTATTCGTAATAGATTGTTTCTTTGTGAATGAAATTTGACTCTATGCCTTCAAATTAATGAAAGCATTCATCAAATTTCGGATTAAAAAAATATTGATAATTTTGTTTGTTTTCTACGGGCACTTTATGACCCAAAAAGTATTAAAATTGGAATTATCTTGATTATGATTATTTTTATTTCTGAGGCATAACAGTATTTGAATTAAAAATAATCGTAGTTGCGAAATGACACTTTTTTGGTTGATGGAGTGGAGCTTACATGCAAAATTCATCAAGAACGCTGCATATTTAAATCATTTGGATGAAATTTATAAACAATTTTCAAAGCATTTAGACATTTTACAAAGGATTAATTTTTTTTATTACAAATCTGATCCAACTATCAAAAGATATGAATTAGATTCAAATGAACTCCCAGAATTCTTAAGATTATTCCCGGAAAAAGAGGATCCTCAAGCTTATATTAATTATTGTCAAGAAAATGGAATTATTCATAGCTTTGACATTTATAATTATTCTTCATCTAAAAAAATTGTAGTTAGTCGTATGAAATTACATATTGATTTATCTGATCTCGATATAAAAGAAAGTTTTAATTCATTTGTTGTAATTCATACTATTTTTCTTTATTACGGCAGTATAAAGAATGCATTATTTTCATTTCACGAAATTGATGTTAAATATCAGCCAATTATCATTGATGAAATTAAAAACAATAATTTAATCAAAGATGCCAATTTGAAAAAGGGATCAAAAACACTCTTGATATATGCATGTGAAAATAACTTTACAGAATTGGCAATGGCGTTACTTGAATTACCTGCTGATTACAAAATAAAAGATGAACTTGGAAACACATCTATTTATTATTGTATTAAGAATTCTAATTCTTTATTAGTTCAAAATCATTTTCAATATAGTATTTACTTACTTGATCAAAACAATAGTGTATCATTTCCACTTGACTTAGCTCTTAAATCATCTGATGAATTGATTAAAACACAAGTCTGTAAATATTTCTTTCATCATAAATGGAATATTAATGATGAAGGTGAAAAAATGAAACAATACTTTAAAAAAGCCAGCGATGAAATCAAAGTTGAGTTAATACACAAATCAATTGAAATTTTCAATTCTCAGTATTATTCATTCTTTTTCGAAAATGTTGATGATCAATTTATTGACAAATATGATTTACTTACTTATGCATATGTAAATATCGTAAAACCAAATGAATCAGAAGGTCAAATTTATGCTTTATTGTATCAATTGTTGATAAGAAATGTAAGTATATCGAAATTGACAGAAGCAATTATTGAAAGAAAAGATGTTTCATTCTTCAAGTTCTTATTCTCAAATAATGATAAAAGTAAAAGAAAAATTAGCGATATTATTTTCAGTAATGGAAAAACTTTAAGAGCAGTTTTGAGCGACCTTGCGTCAGAAGACAAATGTTACAAAGAAATGCTTGATAGCATTACTTCTAATTTCAAAATAACAGTCAGTACATGGGAAATTATTGAATATCAAATGGCGACGTTTAGAACTCTTTTTGAAGGTGATCAAAATCTAATATATCAAGAGTTTATCTCCGAACCAATGTTATTTGTGATTTTCAATTTTTTAAAATCAATTTATGATGGAAACACATCTCAAGTCCTATATTGTATTAATAATGGTATGGATGTTAATATTGTTTTTGATGGTATTCATCCAATAATGCTTTGTAATGACCTAGAAATGCTAAAATTATTGATAGAAAAAGGCTCAAATTTTGCTCAAAAAATTTCCTTAACTGTTAGTCCATCCACAGTTTTGGGAATGGAATGGTTTAATCCAGAACACATTATTGATTCAGAGTCAAATTATTATGTCGAATATTATCCAGTTCATGCTATTGTTCGATATTGTAATCATGAAATGTTGAATTACTGTGTTTCTTGTGGATTGAAACTCAATATTCTTGATTCTCAAAATAACACTTTAATGCATCATGCAGCTGTTAGAGATTCGAAAATCGATCCAAATGCAAGTATGATCAAATACCTTTTTAAAAAGAAATTAAGTATTAAAACAGAAAATATTGATGGCATTCTCCCCATCCACTTTGCTCTGATAAAAAACCCTGCAGCTGCAAAATTCTTAATCGAAAATAGAGCTGATCTTGGGGCAAAAGATAGATATGGAGAGATCCCTCTTCATTATGCAGTTGCATACAGTACACCAGAAATTGTTGACCTTTTATTAAGCAAAAAAAGAAATTATGATATTTGTAATAATAATTTACAATATCCAATCAACGCGATTAAATATCAAACAAATACAAGAACGATTATTCAAATCCTTCAAGTATTCGTTAACCATGGTGCCTCATTAGATCTTCCATCATATTATGATGGAGATACAATAATATTTAAATATTTAAAGAATTACGAAGTTTTAAGGTTCTTAATCGATAATGGTGCCGATCTAAATCATACTAATTATAAAGTTGGAACACCATTGTCAGAATGCATAATTACCGATAATTACGTTGGAGCCAAAATGCTTCTGGAAGGTGGTGCTGATGTAAATCAAAGCAACCACATGGCTAAATCGGTATTGTTCATGTGCAAAAATACAGAATTCATGAAGTTAATCTTACAATTTCACCCCATTCTTTATATGGATTCTGTCAAGCTCTATATAAGACGGAGGTATATTGAAATTGTAAAGGAATTAATCAAGTATTACCCAAAGGAAGATCACTATTCAATCTTTGCTGAAGCAATTAGTATTGGTTCTTATGAACTTGTAGAATATATGATTTATCATGGTTTCGACTTTCATTCAGCAAGTATTGATGGTAAAACTCCTATCTTTGATGCAATTTTGTATAATCAGGTTGATATTCTCCAACTCCTCATTAAAAGTGGTGCTGAGCTTGAATTCACTAATATTTATGGAGAAACTGCTCTTATGGCAGCAACATCTATGCTCTCTCAAACATTGGAAATGAATGATTATATGAAGCTAATAATATCCTATAACCCATCTGATTCATTAAAACTTCTTATTAATCAAGGCGTAAATTACCATGCATTAAATAAAAATGGCCATAATGTAACACAAAATGCAATTATTAATGGACTTATTTCAGCTTGGAATGTATTGAGTCCATTATCTCTTCCTCCTTTGACAATAAATCAAGAAGAAATAAGAGAACTCCGAGAAAAATTAAAAGACAGTGATGAGACTTTATTTACATATATTTCAAAGCACGATGACGAATGGTTTTATGCGGTGCACAATAGTATCTTTGAGAACAATGACAAGTACCCTGATGTAAATGAAGCGAAATAAATATGGAGAACTCCTGTTATGTGCGTTATTAAATATAATAAAAATCCGGCTCTTTTGGCATTACTTATCACTGCAGGTGCAGATGCTGATTTGGAATATAACGGAAAGACGCCATTGCAGATCTGTATCGAGAATGAATACACAGACAAAATAAGAGCATTTCTCCAAAACGAATGTTGTGATCTCAACAAGAAGTTTGACAATGAAATGAGTTATTTCCATCTCGCAATCAAGATGAATAAGAAACTTTCTATGCGAGCACTTGCATCATATGTATTTCCAGATTTTGTTGACAAAGACGGAAATTCATATCTTCACTATGCTGCATTGTCTAATGATCGTGAAATTACATACATTTGTCTTCATGTTCAAGAGAAATACATTGTTTACAACAATGAAAACATGAGTCCATTGATGCTTGCATCATCAATCAACTCATTCCGATACATTGATCAATTCATTGATTTTTGCGATAAACACTGGATCCTATCAAAGAACAATATCGATCATTATTTCTTGCAGTAATGAATAGAAGTTTTGATTCTTATTATTCAATCTTGAAAATAATTTTATGTTCTGTTGACCCAAATTCAGAAAATACGAAATAGTACATGAAAGTATTGTGTTTTTATAGTTCTTTCAGCAATTCATCATCATTCAGAATCATTTAATTCCATCATGACAATTATTCAATATGAAATAATTTCTAACGCTAAGTCAAAGAATGAGAACAAACAATGAATTGTGTTTTTTATTTTTTATAAAATTTTATTATTTTATTGTTATAAAAAATTTTTTTTAAGTGGAGTAATGATATCTAATAATTATATCATAAAAATCTCAAACATTTCTTAATGATTCATTTACCTGTTTCATGCATTTTCTAATTTTTTGCAATATCTATGTCAGTTAACCGTTTGAGCTTAAAATTGAGGGGAAAAAATGAAATAAAATGTTTATTTACAAGCTTTACATAAGGTTAATGTTAATGAAAAAATGTTTTTTGGAATTGAAAAGATGTTATTATGTTTGTCATCTTTTATACTGTTGGGAACTAGAAAAAACATTAATGGTTGATGTGAAGATGATTTGTTGTCATCATCAACAACATAGATATCAAATGAATGAAGACCACATGAAACAGAATCAAGAGGAACATATTCTGAGAACGGACGAGAATTACTGTCATAAATACTAAAAGATGCCAAATCTTTATATATATCTTCATCAAGTTTGTACTTTATTGTTAATGTTCCAATCTCATCAAGATCTTCAACAACACCATAAATATAAAACTTTTTATTGACATCTTTGATGAGTGTTTGATTATCTCTCGTTGTTAATGATATTGATGGTGAATTATAATAATATTCAAATGTCGATAGAAAAGTATTGGATGATTTATTTGATTCATCAACTGCAATGACTTTAAAATAATGTAATGATTCATTAAGTTCTGAAGGGAATTCTAAATCAATGGTAAATGGATGCTCATTAACATTTAAGATTTCAATAGATTTAATATAAATGATGTTGTTGTCAATGTAAAAGTTGATTGTTACATTACCAAAACCATCAAGATCGATAACTTTACCTTCAAGATGAATACTACTGTTCAAACCTCGATGATATATACCATTATCGAATTCGTCCACAACTATTTCTGGTGGATTGTATTCGTAATATAGAGTAACGTGTTCTTCGTTTGATTTCTTGTTACGCTCATCACAACAATAAATTGTGATCTTGTGAAGAGATTCAGATAATGTTGATGGAAATTCAATTTGTTTAGAAAAAGGGATAATGCATTCTGAACTCATTTCTTCTGAAGGTAATTCTGGATATAAATCTTCATCAAATTTGTAAAAAATTGAGATGCTACCTGTACAGTCTGAATCTTGAATTGTGCCGATGATATTTATTGATTTGTTTGTAGTTCTGTAGAATGTAATACTATTTTGTGTTGAAACAGAAATAATTGGTGTATTGAAAACAAATTCAAATGTTTTACTGTAGTTTGATGATAATTTGCCGAAGCTATCTTCAATCCAAATGAAAATCGTGTGATTACTGTCTATATTGTATTGAGCAAAGTATTCCGATGCTGCAATAGAAAATGCAAAATCATGTTCATTTGTGATTATAACATTTTCAATTTCATGTCGATCACTATTGTCGAGGACGTAATAGAAGTTGACATGTTCAGCATTGTTGTCGTTTGTGAATGTTCCTGTGACAGAGATATTTGTATCAACTTTATTGTGGTATACTGATTGCGGTTCTTTGATGACAATGAGAGATAGACTGTTGAATATATATGTGAAATTGATGGTTTCTTCATTTGATATCTTAATATCTTCATCCATGCAATAAATCGTGATTTTGTGAATACCTTCACTCAAATATGATGGAATGTTGATGTTTTTAGTGAATTCATGATTTGAGGAATTATAAATTGTTATCGTTTGGAGAGGGAGATCTGAATGAGAATCATCAAAATAGTATTTTATTGAAACTTTATCACTTCCATCAAGATCGGTAACGTTTCCTTTGATTTCAATTTGTTCGTTGACCCCGCGTCGAAGTTCTTGATTGTTATTTGTTGTGATAGAGATAGATGGTCTGTTATGATTGAAAATAAATTCATATTGTAGATGCTCTGATTCTATTAGAGTAGAATCAACTGCCCATATATATATTTTGTGAGATCCTTCTTGGAATGATGATGGAATTTGAATTGTGAAATTAAATGAATAATTTCCATTTTGATCAATGATTTCGATTGGTTCTGATGTCATTTTAATTTCACTTTCATTATCAAACTTGCAATATATATCAATTTGATCTTCACCACCACGATCCGAAACAGTTCCATTAACTGTGATGTTGTTATCTGTATTCTTCAAATATGATGGCTTAGGAATTGTAACAATACTGATGTTAGGATGTATATAAATGTACTCAAATGAAATATTATATAATCTGCTCTTTAAAGTATCTTTTTCTAAATATAAATGAATTGTATTAGTGAATTCTGGTAAATCATTAGGAAGATTGATTGAATTAGAGAAATTTTTACCACTTGAATCCACTTCAACACTGAATGAATTTGATTTTTTGGAATTTTCGTTGAAGTAGTATACAATTGTGGCATTGTTTTCTCCATTTGAATATATTGCAGTTCCTGATAATGTAAATGTTTGATTACTCATCTTTATAATTTCGGTTGTATTTATACTTAAATTAGATAGATTAAGTTTATCTGTATATCCAATTGAAAATTCAAAAGAATTATTCATAGAATACTGACTATGGCACTTAGCTTGCAAAGTTATTGTGTGATCACCATAACCTAAATCCCAAATGTCAATCGTTTTATATTTAAAACTTGGTTCACTGCCATATTGAAAATATACATATTTAACCTTTTGTTCTGAATCAATATAAATGAATAACTCTACTGGATCAATTGGAACATAATATATAATATATCCAACAAGCAAATTCATTGGCGGTGGAAAAGAATACATTTTGCTAATATATTCAAATGAAACGGAAATTTCAACTGGAAATCCTATAATATCAAAACCAATACTATATGTTCTACTATTAAAATCATCTATTATTAAATAAAAATTAATTGTATTTCTGGTTTGTGGTAAATCATCTGGAATATGGATTATTTTTTCGAAATTTTTACCATATTTATCCACTTCAACCGTGAATGTATTTGAATTTTCAAAATTATTGTTGAAACAATATATAATTGTAGCTGTTGATTATCCAATTGAATATCTAGCTCTTCCTGATAATGTAAAATCTTTATCAACGTCCTTTGTGATTTCTCTTTGGCTAATATCAAAACTTGGTAGATCGAGTTTATCTGTAAATCCATATGAAAATTCAGAAGTTACATTATCAGAATATTGATTTGAACCCTTAGCTTGCAATTTTAATATGTGATCACCATAATCTAATCCATGAAAATCAATCGATGCGTAATCATTATAGTTTGAACAATTTAATGTTTCATATTGTTTCGTAGTTTTTAGTAATGAATCAAAATAAAAGTATATTTCCACAGAATCAACAGGAATATTATATAGTTCAAAACTAACATTCAAACCTTCTGTTGATTGATATGAATAGAATTCTTTCGGTGGTACGATGATTTTAATTGAAATTCTTGTAATATTGAACGAAATATGATAAATTCTGCTTATTGAATAATTTTTTTCTAAATAAAAATAAATTGTATTTGTGGTTTCTGGTAAATCACTGGGAATTTTGATTGAGATGGAGAAATTTGTTACCATTAGAGTCAACTTCGACATTGGTTGAATTAGGATTTTCATCATTTTTGTTGAAATAATACATAATTGTAGCTGTTGAATTTCCTTTTGAATAACTGGCAATTCCTGATAATGTCAATTCTTGATCAATATTTTTCCTTAGTTCAGTTGAATTTATATTTAAGTTTGATAGATTAAGTTTATTTGTATATCCAAATGAAAATTCATAAGATATATTATTAGATTGTTGATCATCACATTTGGCTTGTAAAGTTAATATGTGGTCACCATAATCTAAACCGTAAATATAAATATAATCAGATTCATTTAATTGTGTTTTGCCATTTGTGTAATAGTACTCATAATCTTTTTGTAATGAATCAACATAAAAATATAAATACATATAATTACCTGGAATGTTATAAAAAGTAATATTATATTCAAATCTCCATGAATATGAATAGGTTTTCTCAGGAATATAAGATAATTCAATCCTAAATCCATTATTTTCAAGTAAATTTTTATTGTTGTTAAGTTTATGATTATGATTTAATTCGATTTCGTTTTCCGAAAAATTATCTTCCGAAATTTCAACAAAGTTGTTCGGTTTTCCAGCATCATTTTGAAATTCTGATTTACTTTCACTTAATAATGTATTATGAAACATTCCTTTTTCGTTAATTCGTTCATTTATCTTGATTTCGGAAATATTTTTGCTTCATGGTTATAGTGTAGTGATAATATGTAATGTTAAGAATTATCATATTTTGTAGATGTAACAGAACAAATGTAATTTCTTGTTTCAAAATTATTTGTATTAAATTTAAAAGTTTTTGGATAGCTGTCGTTCATTTTCATTCATTTATTGCTGTTATTCGTAATAGATTGTTTCTTTGTGAATGAAATTTGACTCTATGCCTTCAAATTAATGAAAGCATTCATCAAATTTCGGATTAAAAAAATATTGATAATTTTGTTTGTTTTCTACGGGCACTTTATGACCCAAAAAGTATATAAAATTGGAATTATCTTGATTATGATTATTTTTATTTCTGAGGCATAACAGTATTTGAATTAAAAATAATCGTAGTTGCGAAATGACACTTTTTTGGTTGATGGAGTGGAGCTTACATGCAAAATTCATCAAGAACGCTGCATATTTAAATCATTTGGATGAAATTTATAAACAATTTTCAAAGCATTTAGACATTTTACAAAGGATTAATTTTTTTTATTACAAATCTGATCCAACTATCAAAAGATATGAATTAGATTCAAATGAACTCCCAGAATTCTTAAGATTATTCCGGAAAAAGAGGATCCTCAAGCTTATATTAATTATTGTCAAGAAAATGGAATTATTCATAGCTTTGACATTTATAATTATTCTTCATCTAAAAAAATTGTAGTTAGTCGTATGAAATTACATATTGATTTATCTGATCTCGATATAAAAGAAAGTTTTAATTCATTTGTTGTAATTCATACTATTTTTCTTTATTACGGCAGTATAAAGAATGCATTATTTTCATTTCACGAAATTGATGTTAAATATCAGCCAATTATCATTGATGAAATTAAAAACAATAATTTAATCAAAGATGCCAATTTGAAAAAGGGATCAAAAACACTCTTGATATATGCATGTGAAAATAACTTTACAGAATTGGCAATGGCGTTACTTGAATTACCTGCTGATTACAAAATAAAAGATGAACTTGGAAACACATCTATTTATTATTGTATTAAGAATTCTAATTCTTTATTAGTTCAAAATCATTTTCAATATAGTATTTACTTACTTGATCAAAACAATAGTGTATCATTTCCACTTGACTTAGCTCTTAAATCATCTGATGAATTGATTAAAACACAAGTCTGTAAATATTTCTTTCATCATAAATGGAATATTAATGATGAAGGTGAAAAAATGAAACAATACTTTAAAAAAGCCAGCGATGAAATCAAAGTTGAGTTAATACACAAATCAATTGAAATTTTCAATTCTCAGTATTATTCATTCTTTTTCGAAAATGTTGATGATCAATTTATTGACAAATATGATTTACTTACTTATGCATATGTAAATATCGTAAAACCAAATGAATCAGAAGGTCAAATTTATGCTTTATTGTATCAATTGTTGATAAGAAATGTAAGTATATCGAAATTGACAGAAGCAATTATTGAAAGAAAAGATGTTTCATTCTTCAAGTTCTTATTCTCAAATAATGATAAAAGTAAAAGAAAAATTAGCGATATTATTTTCAGTAATGGAAAAACTTTAAGAGCAGTTTTGAGCGACCTTGCGTCAGAAGACAAATGTTACAAAGAAATGCTTGATAGCATTACTTCTAATTTCAAAATAACAGTCAGTACATGGGAAATTATTGAATATAAAATGGCGACGTTTAGAACTCTTTTGAAGGTGATCAAAATCTAATATATCAAGAGTTTATCTCCGAACCAATGTTATTTGTGATTTTCAATTTTTTAAAATCAATTTATGATGGAAACACATCTCAAGTCCTATATTGTATTAATAATGGTATGGATGTTAATATTGTTTTTGATGGTATTCATCCAATAATGCTTTGTAATGACCTAGAAATGCTAAAATTATTGATAGAAAAAGGCTCAAATTTTGCTCAAAAAATTTCCTTAACTGTTAGTCCATCCACAGTTTTGGGAATGGAATGGTTTAATCCAGAACACATTATTGATTCAGAGTCAAATTATTATGTCGAATATTATCCAGTTCATGCTATTGTTCGATATTGTAATCATGAAATGTTGAATTACTGTGTTTCTTGTGGATTGAAACTCAATATTCTTGATTCTCAAAATAACACTTTAATGCATCATGCAGCTGTTAGAGATTCGAAAATCGATCCAAATGCAAGTATGATCAAATACCTTTTTAAAAAGAAATTAAGTATTAAAACAGAAAATATTGATGGCATTCTCCCCATCCACTTTGCTCTGATAAAAAACCCTGCAGCTGCAAAATTCTTAATCGAAAATAGAGCTGATCTTGGGGCAAAAGATAGATATGGAGAGATCCCTCTTCATTATGCAGTTGCATACAGTACACCAGAAATTGTTGACCTTTTATTAAGCAAAAAAAGAAATTATGATATTTGTAATAATAATTTACAATATCCAATCAACGCGATTAAATATCAAACAAATACAAGAACGATTATTCAAATCCTTCAAGTATTCGTTAACCATGGTGCCTCATTAGATCTTCCATCATATTATGATGGAGATACAATAATATTTAAATATTTAAAGAATTACGAAGTTTTAAGGTTCTTAATCGATAATGGTGCCGATCTAAATCATACTAATTATAAAGTTGGAACACCATTGTCAGAATGCATAATTACCGATAATTACGTTGGAGCCAAAATGCTTCTGGAAGGTGGTGCTGATGTAAATCAAAGCAACCACATGGCTAAATCGGTATTGTTCATGTGCAAAAATACAGAATTCATGAAGTTAATCTTACAATTTCACCCCATTCTTTATATGGATTCTGTCAAGCTCTATATAAGACGGAGGTATATTGAAATTGTAAAGGAATTAATCAAGTATTACCCAAAGGAAGATCACTATTCAATCTTTGCTGAAGCAATTAGTATTGGTTCTTATGAACTTGTAGAATATATGATTTATCATGGTTTCGACTTTCATTCAGCAAGTATTGATGGTAAAACTCCTATCTTTGATGCAATTTTGTATAATCAGGTTGATATTCTCCAACTCCTCATTAAAAGTGGTGCTGAGCTTGAATTCACTAATATTTATGGAGAAACTGCTCTTATGGCAGCAACATCTATGCTCTCTCAAACATTGGAAATGAATGATTATATGAAGCTAATAATATCCTATAACCCATCTGATTCATTAAAACTTCTTATTAATCAAGGCGTAAATTACCATGCATTAAATAAAAATGGCCATAATGTAACACAAAATGCAATTATTAATGGACTTATTTCAGCTTGGAATGTATTGAGTCCATTATCTCTTCCTCCTTTGACAATAAATCAAGAAGAAATAAGAGAACTCCGAGAAAAATTAAAAGACAGTGATGAGACTTTATTTACATATATTTCAAAGCACGATGACGAATGGTTTTATGCGGTGCACAATAGTATCTTTGAGAACAATGACAAGTACCCTGATGTAAATGAAGCGAATAAATATGGAGAAACTCCTGTTATGTGCGTTATTAAATATAATAAAAATCCGGCTCTTTTGGCATTACTTATCACTGCAGGTGCAGATGCTGATTTGGAATATAACGGAAAGACGCCATTGCAGATCTGTATCGAGAATGAATACACAGACAAAATTAGAACTTTGTTGCATCTAAATAGCTGTGACCTCAACAAGAAGTTTGATAATAGAATGAGTTATTTCCATCTCGCAATTAAGATGAATAAGAAACTTTCTATGCGAGCACTTGCATCATATGTATTTCCAGATTTTGTTGACAAAGACGGAAATTCATATCTTCACTATGCTGCATTGTCTAATGATCGTGAAATTACATACATTTGTCTTCATGTTCAAGAGAAATACATTGTTTACAACAATGAAAACATGAGTCCATTGATGCTTGCATCATCAATCAACTCATTCCGATACATTGATCAATTCATTGATTTTTGCGATAAACACTGGATTCCTATCAAAGACAAATATCGATCATTATTTCTTGCAGTAATGAATAGAAGTTTTGATTCTTATTATTCAATCTTGAAAATAATTTTATGTTCTGTTGACCCAAACTCAGAAAATATGAAATAGACCATGAAAATATTCCGTTTCTAATATAAAACTTATTAAATGTAATATTCAATTTTATCAATATCTTCTTGGATTTGTTAAATGAATCAACGATCCCTTATATGGGCATCTAATAAAATTATTGTACTTTATTGATGCATTCTACAAATCCACTAATTTTTCGATCAAAATTATCCCAGATGAAGAAAAAGTGGAAGTCGTCACTTTTTTGAACAACAGTATCCATAATTATGCTGTAAATAAACCAACAAACTGTATAAAATTATCAGTGATAAAGATATGATCTTAAACTCGATCATATGATCGAAAAAGCATAAATAAACCCTTTTTTGAAAAATTTTCAATTCAAAAGTTCAAATATTTATGTTAAATAAAATGCAACAAAATTTCAAAAAAATTAAGATCATAAAAATAGTAAATTGAATGTGATCGCAAAATTTGAATAGAAATAGCGTGCTTTTAAGGTTTAATAATAGCATTAATTATTATTTCTACGATCAATCTTAAAAGAAAAAAAAATTTATTGATTGAAAAGAGCCGAACATTCGAATAAATGACGAAAATCACAGGTTCCTGCTCAAACAGTTTCCTGAGACTTATGGTAACCCCAGATGTTTACCATGCTGAAATATTAACATGTGTCCCTGTGAGAAGGCCATTGGATGTTCCTTCCGCCCTTCCAAAATTAGGAAAAGTTTTATCACACTCCGGATGCGTCTGTAAAACAACAAAAGGATACGTATTAATTGAATATATGTCAGCCAACCAAGTCTTCGTTTCCAAAGTGTACAATTTTATGAACGGTATGAAGGAATTTGATTTTAAGAAGTATCATTTTAAATTAGACATCGTAGAACCACAAGTTCCAAATACAAAAGTAACAGTTAAGGAGTTTACTGAGAAAATGATCGAATTTACCAAAGATAAACAATTTGATACTTTTAGCCATAACTGCCACCATGCTAGATATGATACAATGCGTTTTTATGGCATGCAATCAGATAATCCCGATGCTGGCAAATATAATTTATTCTATCAAGGTTTTGTTGACTATTTCAAGAAAGAATATAGAATTTAAGTAATCATAGAAAATCTTTTGTAAAATCCTCTTTTTCATGTCTTCTAAACTTACGAAATTTTTTTTCCCAAATTTGTCTAATACAAATCGCAGTATGGTAAAATAAAATGAATATTAAAACAAAAAATACAAACAAATATTTATGAAAAAAGAAACAAAATTAAATGTGGCGAAATTTCAATAATCAACAGTATCATTTTTGCTAGTTTCAGTATTAACATTTTCAATATTTTCCTCTTCCTCATTAGACTCTGATGGAAATTTGATCTCTGCTGGCTTATAAGGAGAACCAAAACCAGGTAATCTTTTGAGATAGCATAAAAAATGTGATAACGATATAGAATAAAGGAATCTTCCTATCCTTTCACCTCTTACAACCCAATAAGGATAATTCTGCATATTGTTTTCACCAACCAAAAGTTTACAGAGTTCTAAGGTAAAATGGTTGCAATTATGATATAATATATTATAAAAATCGCTGAGCCATTCAGGTGATTGCTTTAGCTGTCTGCAAATTTCACGACATTCCATCCGTGTTAATGAAGTTTCACCGATTTCATAGGATGAATTAAAAGATCCATTCATAACTGATGGAAGATGATTTACCTTTTCTGGACTATCTATTCCTGTGCACCCATACATTGAAAATCCATAATAATATTCGATCTTATTATCGATTACAAGGCTTGTATGAAATACTCCTATCTTGCAGCATGCAAACACTTTATTTAATGGCGTAAGATTAAATACATTGATCTTAATCTTTGCCATGAAAATCTTGCAAATCCCCTAATTTTAAACGTGCATCTCCCTGCAATTATTAAAATTACAGTCTATACAATATCTTGTGTAATTATGCATAGAAGAGTCAGTAAAATGGAATAATAACAATTAAAATCATGCAAATAATAATCGAGAGATTTGTAAAGAAGAATGATTGCCATGAAATGCGGTATTTAATCAATCTATCCTATGACTATTTAAGTTACAAAAGCTAACCTGGTTTTTTAATAATAATACTAATAATTAACAAGAGTTTATTCGTATAAAACCGAAAACAAACAAAATTTAGTAAAATAATTTCCTTGTCTGGCGGCATTCTTCGCCATGGTCTTTAACTATAGGCCTTACATCATCGGAAATTGCGCAAGTTTCAAGAAGTGGAAGTAATTTGTCAAGAAGAGTAGTATCATATGGAGTTCCAGTCCATTTGTCTATATAAATAGTATTTTGTGGATACAAATCTCTCATATGATAATTATCATCAACCATAATTACATGAGAAAGTGGTCTTCCGAACTTGCTAAGGTCCTTCTTGCATTTGTTTCCTCTAATTTTGCAAGAATCTCTATAAAATCTATGAAAATGATCAATTTGAGGGCAAAGTAGATCAAGAATTCGCTCTGCATAGTTCTGAGTACCAGCCGTAAATATGAATACTTCAAATAGTTCTGAAACTTTGTCAAGAAATATTCTGACATTTGGTCGTAAGAAAACGTAATCTGGAGAATCATCGAATTTGAGTGATTCAACATCTGAATGTGGTGGAAAGGTTGATGTGTGTATCAACGTTTCATCAAGATCAAGAACTAAAGCTTTACGAGAGTCGGTTACGATTGTTCTACGAGGGCTTGTTGGTAATGAATGAGCAATTTGTCCTGCATCTATAACAGGTAACTCAAACATTGGAAAACTAGTATCGAGAAATGTTGTTAGCCCAAAGCTGCCAGATAGTGCATACATTATGAAATATTGAAGTGATCTCAAAAATAATTTCCTTACTTCAGAAATATTTCATTTGAAAGGTACATTCACTGGGCGATAACAGTAAAATGGGATGAAAATAGGATAAATAGCATCCCTATATAGTGCCTAACAATATTTATACGGGCCAAAAAAAATTGGCTAGAGATTTGGCGAGTTAGGAAACTTAGAAAATTGTGAGGAATTTTTATTTTCGAATTTTTTTTGGAAAGTTAAAATTGTGATTAAAAATCGATTGCCGGGAGAACTAAGCATCTCATCATATATTTAAATCGATATAATTATTAAATAATAGTTGAATAGTACAACTACATGAAATTGTGGCTGAATATACAGAAAAAATGAACATATTTGACATTTTTGAAAATTCATATAGTTAGATGGTGACAGACTCATAAACTATACTTTAGCTAAGAATGGTATATGATTTCAACAACACATGGTTAAAATCGTAAAAATTTTTTAGATTTCAAACAGATATATGGTAATCTAATGGAACAGAGTCAGCAAAGAGCATGTAAAATATGTTACAATTAACTTTTTATTATATCCAATAGTAAATATCGAATGGTATCCAGCTTTATGGTTAAATATTTTCTTATCGAGCTTCTCTTGAACTGTTGTATTAAGGTTGTAAATTTTTGATGCTAGAAACTTTGGAATCTTCTTTACTGCAGCATTTTTCTTGAGAGTTCTTGCAATTTCGAATAGATCTGCGCATTGTATGAAATGGGGGCTTTAAAATATCTTGAAAACAGAATAGGACTGCTTTTCCAAAGGAATGCTTACTTGTAAATCAGAGAGTTTCAAAATTGACAGCAAGATTATCATCATACTTTTTGATTTTGCTGCGTAAAAGGAAGACAAGGTATTAACAAATCATTTACTGTTGTTCATCAAAAGAAGAAAACTTTGATAACAACTAATGATGATAAAATCAAGCTATCTTTTAATATTTTAAATTGATAAGACATTCAAAATATTTGAATGGTTTAAAATATTTTCTTCTAATTTCTCTAATATATTATCATGATTATATAATCAAATTTAAATTTTTATTCAAAAAGGCAATAGTTCAAATTTTTAATTTCAATAATCTTAATTCTGCAATAAATGTATTTAATTGTAGCAAATTTAATGATCTTTCGTCATGGTTAGCAATTTGGAACTCATAAATTAATGATTTCTTCAAGTAAAATTCTGCATTATTTCAAAAGTCAATAATTCTCTAGTAACTTTTCCCCAAACCCTAACCATTATATTATATGTGTAATAGAGAATAATTGCAAAAAAAGATGGCCGAATTTACTGGGTAGTTCTTGTGATGCGAAATAATTGGAATTTAACACCTAGTTTTAGCAGCATCAATCTCTTTTTGCTCTCATTTAAATGCTTTTGCACACTTTAATTTTGAAATATAAGAGTTTTGGAAATTATCAAATTTATCTGCTCAAATACTATAGATCTTCATAAGTGTTAATAGAATCACCAGCCTTACATATAGTGTTTAATATAATGATGCACATCATACTGGGATTTATTCCTTATTCATCTAGTTATTATAAGATTTACAACCCCATGAAAATTTAAAATTTTGTCAAAAATAGTGAATGTACCTTTTTCATTTGATATTTGTAAATAAATATAATCGGCCTTTATTTTTAAAAGATCATGGATCATTCGTTCAATTTTTTAATTAAGCGTGATATAAGTAAATTGCCTGCATTTGGATGCATCATTAGATTTTTGACATTCTGTTTTCTATTGGTCAATAGGTTCACAAAAATCATAAAAATTGAGAACTTAAGAGATCATGATCGGCCGAACCCTCGAATCATAAAGATATGTTTATAAAATCGTTCTTCAAGCTTACTAATGATTAATTTGTATTCGAATATAAAGCTTCAAAGAATTGATACAGGTAAAAAAAGGGATTATACATTAAATGAAAGACATTTGCTTTTAAAAGGAAAGTTTATGGTTGTTTGAATCGGGATAACAATTCAATCTCAGTTATTTACTAGTAAAATTTACAAAATTCTTTGGGTTTCATGTTTATTAAATAGAACATATCATATTTTCATATAGGAAATATGTTAGAAGCATCATATTAGCAGCAGTCACAACCACATTTGTGATGGTGATGATGACCTGAACATGCTGCGTCTCCATGATGAGAATGATGGAATTCTGAACCTTGAGGGATATTTACTTTAAAATAAGATGAGAAATCGTCTTGCGCATAATCTAATTCAGCATCTTTAAGATATTGAAATGTTTTGCTATCAAGAACAACAGAAGCGCTATCTTGTTCAAATAGTTTATCTCCGTCTTTTAATGCAGATTCCAAAGTAAAATTATATATATTGTCACCACAATCTTCCAATTTTAACTTTAACCTTAGCATTTTATTCTCATTATCAAGTCTTAGGAGATCCTTTATCTGTTTAACAGCATTTGATGTGATTTTAAACGTAAAGCTCTTGCTGGAAACGGTATTTAGATAATGAGAAATCATAATTGACACTTTTTACAACAATAATAAATGAATCTATTTTATGGAATTGGAATGATGTATATGTCAAATAAAAGAAGTAATCATATCTGAAGCTTGTTATATTTTGGTATATTAACTTGGAAGCACAGAGTAATAATGTTTGCTGAGTTTGAAATTTTAAATTATTCTCTACAATTAAATAATTTTATAAATAATGTAAATCGGTCATAGTGTAATGGTTATCATGTAAGATTGTCGTTCTTTTGATCCGGGTTCGATTCCCGGTGACCGAGCTTTTTTCTATTTTATTTTTACAGATAAAACAATTGGCACTTTTATTTTATATTAAAATGAGCAAATGGAAATCTTTGACACCTGAGTTTCAGGAGTTAGTTATGACAACTGAAATGGTTTGGAATATCAGTGAACCTTTAATTGATATGATTGTTTCTAATTTTCAATCAATAATTAATAATAATATTTTTTCTCCATATGCAATTCTTGATTTATTTGATTGTATATCAAGTAAATCACTAAAGAATCTCTTACCTTATGTAAAACTTGTATCTTCTTTCTTGAAAAGTCAAAACTTGCTAAAAATCGAATATCCATTTTCCCAAAATCCAGCGCTTCAAGCAGCTCTTATAAAATCTGATGTAATTTCAGGAGAAATTCCAGAAGAATATACTAACATGTCCCTTGAAGATATCTATAAAATCTATCCAAAAGATTCTTTGAAAAACATAATTTTTTATGACGATATCGAAAAATTCAGAGGTTTGCAAGATCTTAACATCATGATTGATGAAACCTATAGCCTTATTGACTATTGTGCAAGATGTGGTGCAGTCAAATGCTTCGATTATTTATTAGAAAAAGGCCAAAAATTCACAGATGAAACAATGGAAAACGCATTTATCGGAAATAATACGGAGATTATCCATAAATGTGAAACAAAATGCTTTGTTTCTACAAGATGTCTGATGAATTGCATCGAAAACCATCATAATATAACAGCCAAATATGTTCAAGAAAAGTATGCTCTCGATTTTCCTTGGGAATCAACTTTGATGTACTATAACTTCCAGTCTTTCTTTGCTAAATTAAGCTCATCTAAAACAATTGATGATAGAGATGAATATGGAAAGACAGCATTGATGGCAGCATGCGAATACGGATTCTTCCCAATTGTATCTTTCCTTGTTGAAAATGGAAGTGAAGTAAATTTGAAAGATGAAAGAGGTTGCTCGCCACTTACATTTGCTGCTGCAAATAATAGGCCAGAAATAGTTACATTCCTATTGTCAAAAGGTGCTGACATAGAATCAAAAACGAAAATTGGTTTCACTCCTTTAATCATCGCAAGCCAACAAAATTCAATTGAATCAATTGTTGTTTTATTCAACAATGAAGTAAATTTGAATAATACTGATGAAACTGGAGCAACGGCACTCATGATTGCTATACAAGAAGGAAGCTCCGATGTCATTCAATTCTTAGTTGAAAATGGATGTGACTTGAATATCCAGGATTCAAACGGAAATTCTGCTTTGATTCTTGCAGCAAACTATGGAAACGCAGGTGTTGTCCAATATCTAGTCGAAAATGGTGCTAAGAAAGATCTCGCAAATGGCAAAGGTTTCACTGCAATGCAGATAGCTCATGAGCTCGGATTTACTGATATTGAAGAAATTTTGAATTAATTTCGAAATTTCTATATAATGAAGTATAATAAAGCTCAATCATAGCTACTGATTCAGAATATATGCCAACTCTTTTATCAATGTTGAATGATCCGATTTAATTTGGATAGTAAAAAATTGGGATTATCAAGAAATCACAAACTTTTTTCGTGAAAATATATTCATTAACTCAACTTTAATTCATTGCTACAGTGTTATCGTTGGACCCAATCCAACTTAAAGAAATATGACAAAATCAAATTTGTTGATATATCAACTTGAGTCAAAGATAGAATATCCTCTCCAAATATGGAATATAGATATTTTCATGCTCAATAATTGCCTTTGGATTTAAATATTTCATCATTTCAAAAAAAATAAAAATAATTTGGCTCGTATCTAATTTTAGGATGCTTATAGCATTTTGATCATTTGCAGAAAATATCCAATATAAACTGAGACAGAGGAAGCAATATCAATAACGAAATGGGAATGAATGCTATTTTGAGGCATTTTCTATTTTTGAATTAAATAAAATTCCTTGTACGTTTATAACCCAATATTAAAAATTAATGGTACAAATTCGTTTTTTTTTTTGAAGGTCTTTATACTTTTGAATTGCATATTGTTTTCAATACATCGTAGTTAAGAGTTTATTCAAAGGGATGCTTTGCATATTGATAATATTGATTTTCAAATTGCTATGAATTTAGTTCATAAAATTTCAACTATGCTTAGTTGCCAATGTCTGTTTTATTCATGCATGAATTTATTCATAATTGTTGGATTGAGTCAATATATTGAAAAATTTTATCCAAAACAAATAAAAGATGTAATTGTCATTTTTCTATTTATTTATCAAGAAGTTATATAAAGTTATAAATTTTGAATGAAACGATATTGCGATCAAAATGGATATGATAAATTATTCGAAATGGTAAAATATATTATTTCGATAATCCCGATGCTAATGATGGCTTTTCTTAACAAAAATTGTGAGCCATAGAAATAACTATTTTATTTCATTATTTGAGAAGAAGGACAATGGACTTTGATGACTTGAACCTCTCAAGAACCAAATTCTCTGCAGCTGAAGATGAACTTCTTAGGAAAACAGTCCAGAAGTACGGAGCTAAAAAATGGAACACCATTGCCCAGCATTTGCCGGGAAGAACTGCTCGTCAATGCCGTGATAGATTTCAGAACTACCTTAGTCCAGATCTGACTAACGGACCTTGGTCTCATGAAGAAGATCTCTTATTACTTGAAAAAGTTGACGAATATGGATCATGCTGGTCAAAAATAAATAAATTCTTTGATGGAAGATCCCCAAACAATATAAAGAACAGATACAATACCCACTTGGCAAAAAGTAAATATCACAGCAAAAAGCACCTCAAAAAAGTTGCCCCGAGCATTAAAAAAGAAGAGGAGAATGAATGTGATGTTATAAAATTCGATGCTGTTGTTACAGCAAAGCTATGGGAAGCATTTAACTCTCAAGATTATTTTTCAAATAATTTAGACTTGTTATTTATTTTTGATTGACGATGATTTTACTTCGGAGATAAATAACTGTAAAATCGAATTCAGATACATATCTAGATAAATTCATCATATTTTTCAAGATTAAGAATTAATTTTATGAATATGACGTTTTTAGGTCAAAATTGACCTAGCTCAGAATTTTGAAATAAGTTCAAATAATTTCATGATATAAATTCCAAAATAATAGCATATATCATATATTACATAAATGGTTCAATATGAATTTTCTGACACATAATCTTGTAAAAAAAGAATACTCACAAAATCGATAGATATTTTTAATGGTTATTTCAAAAAATAATGGGGTAGTTATATTGATATTTCAAGAGATCGTTCATACAGCTGTTCTCAAACGTATTTAATTGATCGATTAAAAAGAAATTAGTCGCCCAAATTTCATCAAATAAAATACAATTAAAAAAATATATTGCAAATTGTATAAATCTTCATCAATTCTTGATTACTATTTATTGCTCATTACCTAACAAATCTTTCCGATATTTAAAAATATTTTTCCATCTATTCAAACTATTAAACAATATTGTATTACCTTTTATGTTCGATTCATAGAATAATAGCTTGATATTCAATTTTCAATAAAATTACTTTTTCAAATTAAATAATATTCCTTAATCTAAATATTAATTGAGAATTTTGGCCTTTTTGTAACTAATGTCATAAAAGATAGAGAAATGTAAATTATTCTCTATTCTGAAATTCAAAAATTATATTTCAAATTTTTTATGACTTCTTTAAGCTCAAATTGAATATAAGGCATTTTTATGAAAAGGTAAGTGAATGTAATTCCTAACTCTTGCAAATAAAATTTTATAAAATTTTTAATTTTATGAAACAAATATATTTGGATACATTATACGTACTTATACAATAGTATAATTGCTCTAAGAGCGATGCAGAATCATCTCAAAAAATTAGAAAAATAATATCACTCATTTTTTCCCTGATATAATGATAGTTATACTAACTGCAGTATATCTGTATGAACAAACCAGTTCTAAACTAATTTGGCTTTTCATAATTCGTTAATGCGTAATGTTGCAATAATAACTCAACCTGTAATACAACAATTTGTTCCACCCCCAATACAAGAGGTATCTCCATTTTCATCAATTGACTGGAGTCTAATAAAAGAACTTGATCCTGATGTAATTCGTCGAAATAAAGATTCATCAAAAGTTAAAGACTTTATCTCTGCTTTCCAAACTTTCACCATTAATCAATCTGATACTAAATCTTTTAATAATCCACTCTCTGCAAGACTATTTTGCTTACTTCAAGTTAGTATTGATTATCTGTTTCATCAACATCATCAGCTGATCAAAATGGTAGAGAAAAAGAATGCAAAATACAATAGGCTTTCCAAGAAATACAAAATTTTAGAAGAATCATATCAAAAATCCAAAGAATTAATCGAATCTTTAAGAGGATCCCACGAAACATGTCCTGTCTGCCAACGTAGATTTAAAGGTACTGTGTATCTTGATAATCATTTTAGGAGAAAACATCCTGATTTAGTCCCTGCTTGGAATTCAATTCGAACTCAAACGCCAATACAAACACCAAACGTAGAAGAGTTACTTAAAGAAATCAAAAAACTCAAAGAAGCTCAAATAACTCAGCAAAATACCCCATATATTGTTCAAAATACTCAACCAATAAAACAAGCGCCTCAAATCATTACTTACAATCAAATTCAGCCAAAGCAAGAGATACAACAGCAAAAGGTACAAACTCAGCCAATTTCTTCAACTCCAAGTGAAGAAAAATTAAATCCATTTGCTTTATTTGCTCCAAGTGACACTTCTACGAGTAGTGGAGAGCAACATGTTACTAAGAAACGTGATCCGCTCAACCAGAGGCAAGATATTCCAAAAGAAGAGCCTCCAAAAGAAAAGCCAAAGATAGAAATCACAAAACCGGCCACGGTTGTCAATACTAAGCCCGAAAGTGACTCGGATGAATTGTCCCTCCCTGAAATTGAAGACAAAAAAGAAAATATCATCCATCCTATTACAAATCTCGTTCCCCCTCCTCAAGAACAGGATGATATTGTTCCTCCATCATTTGTTCCTGCTAATAAGCCAAAGAATCAGATAGCAACTCTAAATAAAGCAAGAGTTTTTGTAGATAAAGAAAAATCTGCAAAAGCTAATATGGGAACATCAGAGTTTGAACGCGAAATCGATGTTGTCAGTGAACAAATCAGACGAAAAGTTGCTGAAAGGCTTCAAAAAGAGAAGGAATCAATGCAATTTCAGAAGAAACCTCAAGATTTACCTCCTAAAGATGAATCTCCAAAGAAACAACCACCTAAACCGACCATATATGTCCAACCTGATGAGGATATCCATAGAAACAGCTCTTCTGAAGAAGGGGAATTTTCATATGAATCAAATCCATTTGAAACTGACTATGATCAGCAAGAAAACAGTTTCGCTATTGAAGACTTCGTAACAGAAGAAGAGGAGCCAGGAGAAATCCCAGAAAGTGACCATGATGAAGAAGATAATCCGTTTGTCGTTGATAAATCAGGAACATCTGTTAATGAAAGTAATCCATTCATGGTAGAGAGTTCATCAGAAGCAATTCCACCAACAATCAACAATCCACCACCTCAAATTCGAAATAATTATTCCAGACCTAAACAATCTCCACCAAAGCCAGAGGTTAATAGTAATTACAGAGGATTGGAAGTATCGAGTAGTTTGTTTGATGACGAATCTTCAACATTCCTTGCAGAAAAAGCGAAACTTCTTCCTCCACAAAAAATGCAAATGGCACCACCTCCAAAACGTCGTCTTTTGCAACTAGACATACCTGACGAAGACAAGGATGACGACAGCACTCCTCCTCCACCTCCTCCTGCTGGATTAATGCCAAGACCAGCTGGAATTGCAAGAGCTGAAGCAGCAAGAAAAGATAATCCGAAATTGAAAGGTTTCTTTACAGAAAATGACTTTTTAGATGACTAATATATGTTTTTTTTGTTATTGTTTTATGAATAAATGTTTGAAATATATTAACAAACTATTCATATTTTTTTCCTCTTTCTTTTTCTTAAGCGATATCTTAAACAAAATCTTTAATTTCTAATGTCTCTTATTCTATAGAATATTTCATGGAATTTATTTAATGCATACATTATATTGTAATTGTATGATATGCATGAACCTTCAAATCTCAATTAAGTTATACCATTCATTTTTTGGTGTTCCAATTTTTCTTTAGGATTTATTCGATATAAAATTAGTTTGGAAATGAAAGTACTTTAAATTGATGCGAATTCTGTTTAAGCATTAATACATGAATATGCTTTTTTTCCCTACTATTCCTTCTTTTCTCCTGACACTTTGTTGTCGATGAATTACGAATAAGATTGTAGGAAAAACAATTTAAGACAACAGATGTCTTTCATATATAAAGGTCGTTTTTTTTAACATTTCGTAATTTTATATATATTTAACTCTAGCTAGCTCTTTTTGAAGATTATAGATGTCTATAATTATAATGCACCGAGAAATAGTGAGTTATGAATGCTAACGAACTAGGAATTAGTGAGAACTGTCACTTTTTGGTTATCGGTTTTTTAAGGTCACTGAATTACAATTTCTTTAATAAAAATTAAGAACTTAAATGTTCATTTCTATTTTACTATCTATCTGCTTGCCTATATTTCTTCACTCTTGACATAAATTTTTTCAAAAATTTTAATGGCAGATTACAATTGATTACCTGATAGCTTTCACTCAAGTATGCAGATTCTTCTCAATGCATTCGCGCCATCTACAAAATTATTTATAGTGCCACTTACATCTTGTCAACAGAGGTTTGATTTTTTTGAACTATTCTCCAACTGTTTATAAAGTTAATGAAAAAGTTATGGAACTTTTAAACTTAATTTATTCAATTAATGTAGACGAATTACCAGAAGAGTCTCTTTCAATATTATCAATTGAAAGATCAAACTGAATTCCAATTTGGAAATTTTATACAATATCTAAATAAGTACTTATATTGGATTAATAAAGAATGGCCTGGTTTACTTAAATCGTTAGATTCTATTGCAATCAAGTATCGAACTTATCTCAACCTAAATTTCATACAAAGATTTTCATACAAATCGAAAGAAATATATCCAATAATAAAAAAATTTTGTCGTGAACTAAGAGTTGATTTTAATGAGTTTTCTAATGGTGTTGATGAGGTCTATTGTGATTTACTCGATTTTGGTGTATCAGTTCTTAAAACAATTTCCAGTGTAAAGAAATTGATTTCAATTGTCAAAGAAAATCGAAAGCAACAAATCTTTCAAACTTACAATGATCAAGATAATCCAAAGGAAGAATTTAAATACCTGGAGAATCGATCTTATCTTAAGTCACTTCAATTTGAAACATTTCATAAAAGACCATATTCTGGTATTCCTAATATATTCTAGATTTCATTTTTTAAATTTTTAAAAATCTTTAAAATTTTATTCGACGAATTTATAATGTTCAAGAATATACAGAATTATAAAGTATTTTCATCCTTTTTAAGGCACATTTTATTAAAAAGTTTGCGTTATTTCCATCTCAATTTCTTTCAATCTCCCTCAATTTTTGTTGGGGTATCTCTTTATAAAAATGGTGTTTCTTGAACCTTTTGACTTTTATTTTTAGGTGACAATTTTGTTCTCAATAATTTTACAACATCTTTTACAACATCTTTTTCCGCATTTTTTACATCTTTAAAAAATGTTATATCGATTTATCCCTAAATACAAATAATATGGGAGTGAAAATTTTTGACAAACCAAT
This sequence comes from Trichomonas vaginalis G3, assembly GCF_026262505.1. Lineage (NCBI taxonomy): Eukaryota > Parabasalia > Trichomonadida > Trichomonadidae > Trichomonas > Trichomonas vaginalis. Next base: position 19,729,283 of record NC_067205.1, read on the forward strand.
CATTCACTTCATTTTTCAGATGAAAATTAGTTCTATCTTACAAAATGATCAATCGGATGATGATTTAATTGAAGATGGTGTTAATGGGGTTTCTCAGTCATTCAATAGTGATTATATATGGGATGATTATGATATGGAAGCATATCTTGGAAACCTGACTGTAGATTTTGACTGTGAAACTTATTTTTGTTGTAGCTGTTGTTTTCATCCGCCCAAATGCTGTGAATGCTGTTACATACCACATAGGTTTCTTAATTGCATATCATGCACTCCCACTTGCGGAATTGGCAGAATTTTCGCATGTATTATAATTTTGATTGGCAACATATTCAATACTTTCAATGAACTTCCACTATTGACCGCATATATAAGCCTCAATTGTCAGTTTAGTTATCTCATATTTCGATGAAACTCCAATCATTAGAACCACAACGATTGCCATTTTTTCCTTTCTCTGGTTATTGATTTTTTTACGGATTTTACATCTTTGGCCAACGACTCTTGAACAATATTTGATAACGGGAGATGTTACCACAAGGAAAATTCAGTATTTGAATCATATGATTGTTCATACTCCAATAGGTTCTTCGCTTGAATCTGACTTTCCATCTCTTTGTAACTTACTTAAAAATATCAAACTTCGGGAATGGTTCATGGATGAAGATTTACGTGCAAAATTTACATTGCATTTTAACATATTTAATTATCGAACTTTTGAAGGTGATAATCGAACATTTTTATTGAATGATCTATATAAGAATTGTCCAGAAAAAATCCAGATAAAACCCCCACAAATCAACCAACAAAATTTCTTTCAACCATTAATTCGTGTTTCCATGCAAGGAAATCAACAAAGTCAACCTCTACCCATGCCTTACCAGCAAAGTTCCAATGCTTATTATTCCTATATTCCTAATCTAATTCAATTATCTCCTTATTCACAGAACTCATTTCAAAATTCAGCGTAACAATAAACAAAGTTTTCATATCACAAATTACCAAATCATAGAGTCCCAAAAATGTTGAAGGCATAAATTGACTAGATATTGTATCAAGATCATGAAATTACTCAAATAATCTTATATATTTTCATATCACAACTCGTCTTTTGAGTTATTAGATCTTATTAGTAAACATTTATTTTATATATCAATTACAAATGAATCAATTGAGAGGAGTGTTTATGAAGATTAAGTGCCGAATGGAGCCCTGTGAATTATCGAATAGATTTTATTGAATTGAAAACCAATTGAAATTATAAAGTTGATAATATTAATTATTTCTGATAGTATAATAGTTTAATGCGAACTTGATAAATTTTTAAGATCAGAATTTTTTTGCCAAAAAAAATTTAAGATCATAATTTATAGGTTTAGAAAGTATTAATAAATGATTGTATATATTTTGCAAGTCGCTTAAAATATCATTTGAATGTCGATAATTCAGTAATTGAAAGATTTATCAAAAATTGAAAAGAGTATGACGTTTGAAAGAGAACTTCATTTTCACACAAGTATGACTTGCTGCTCCTGCTGCGCTAGAACAGTTATTGGAATTGTCAACTTCATTGTTCTTCTCATTCTTGGCCTATGTGTCTTCATTGGTTGGGCTGCAATCAAAAAGAATAACCTTGATACTTTAGGCAAAGCAAAAACAGGTGTAATTATGATGATTGTTGTTTTCGTATTTGTTGCAATTGTATGCATTCTTGGCTTCCTTATTATTTGCTTTGGTAACATTAAATGCTACAGAGTCACATACGCAATCCTGTTCATTGTAGTTGTTGTTATTGAAATTGTTATCATTGCCGTAGCAATTGGTATTGTAAAGAAGATTAACACTACTGTTCAAGCTTGGTGGGATGAAAACAAAGGCAAAGATACAATCAAAAGTATCAAAGAAGGCTTAGAATGCTGTGGTTACAAGACACCATATAGCGAAGAAGATATGAAGAACTGTGGTTATCACAACACAACTGCAACAACAATTGAAACTTGCACCCAACAAGTAGATGATCTTATCAAAGCATGGAAGAAGATTCTTCTAGGTGTTGGTATCTTTGTTATTGTAATTCAAGTAATTGTACTTGCTTTCGCTCTTTATCTTGCTTTCTGGTATGAAAAAGAATAAAACTAAATAAACATTTTCCACCTTTAAGAATAAATCAACTTTAAATAAAATTGTTCTTCAGTCTTAGTAAATGATAAGTGGAATAAACTAAATTATAGTACAATGTATGTGCATTCGCTGAATAAATGAGGATATTTTTATATAAATACAAAGTATTGAAATCTTTTTGAATAATTGTTGATTTTAATTGGGAAGATTCAATATCAATTCCTGTGTTTAATTCTTGTTGTTCTTCAATAAATGCGGCATTTGGTTTTCTTTTGACTCTTTTTGAGCCTTTCTTAGGTTTTTCGTAAGGTTGACGAGGTTTGTAATAGTCATATTCTGGATAAAACTCGAAATTATCTTCTTTTTCTTCTTCTTCAAGATATGAATATGAATTTTTTGTATTTGTGGAAATTATTGATGTATTTATTTCAGATTTTTCTTCTGTAATGTCGTCAAGCTGTAATTGGTCTTGTGATGGAATTAATTCAGAAATTTTATTATTAATAGATTTTTTAATTGGTGATTCGTTAAATAATTGATCTTCGACTTCTTCTGATATACTTTCTAATATTAAATTTGAATTAGAATTGTTTTTAACAAAGTTATTTTGAAAATGTAAGATTTCGTTAATTCTTGTACTACTTCGCCGACTTTCTGATGCAGAATCATCGTTTTCGTAAGTTTGGTTTTGCTTTGGATGTGAAATTTGTCGCTTGCCTGCTCGATTTAATATTTCTTTGATAGATTTACCTAATGTTGATCGTGGATTCTTAAGTCTTGTCTTAACCCTCATGTATGGAAATGCTTCTGAAACTTGGCAAATAACTTTTTTTGGACAGTTGTCCCAAGATTCTTATTATATATTTGTCAAAAAAAAATCAGGCGATTAAGGCTGCAACCTATAGAAATAAAGGACAAAACATTAAACAGTTCAAGGATTACTATACACGTATGTGTGATGAGTATGTCAGGAAGTGGAAAGCATGTGTAATTGAAATTTTTATCATTTAATCAATAAACAAAAGTGAAATATAAAATTTACCAAAAAGAAAATTTATAAGTTTAAAAGAAGAACAAATTTTATTTTCTTTCTTTGGAACAAATAATAATACTATTTCAAGATTTCCTTCACATGGACTTAAATCAATGAATTTTAAATTATTCTTAAATGATTCTGTTCCTTGATCTGATACATCAACTGTTCCATCAGTTGATAAATCATCAATACTACATTGATGTATATAAATCTGTCCACCATAATCTGATTGAAATAAAACTCCTTTGTTAATCTGAGGATTGTTTTGGAAAGATGAATTGAAAATATCAAGTCTATATATAGAAATATAAACTAATCCAGAATATTGCTCTTGAGAATTATTTATATAATTACATCGGTCAATTCTTCCTTGACAATGAGAAAACGAAGTAATACCACAACCAGTTGCTTTTAAATTCTCAAAATTACAAAATGAAACATTTACTGTTGATTCACTTTCAACATAACTAAACTTGGACAAATGAGTGATATACAGTTAGAAATGTTTGTTTTTGAAAGTGATGCAAAACCATCTTGCTGGTAATTCATAAAATTTACTGAACTATTTCCTCCATTACAAATTGATCCCTGGAGGATTGTACTGTTAATTTCGCCATATAAATAAGTAAATTGGCCATCTGTAGGAGTTTGACTTTCAAATGAACAGAATTTATCAATAATAATGTTATTTTTACTATAACTTTGAATATAAACTGTACCTGGACCTTTTGAAAAAACGTTTTCGCAAAGTAAAATCGAGTAGCCAACTGTATTTGTGAAATTAACTGCTCTATCTTGAAGATTGATAAACTTGCAGATGTATGCAAAGCATTTGTTAGATGCTGCTGTGACTTTTTCAACTTCACCGGTAAAAACTTCGGAAGGAGGACTAATTCCTTCATAGTAAATGTTCCAAATGCTATCTTGATTAGCATCGCTATGGGGATACTTCTCGAGTACAATTAATTGCACTTAAACAATGAGTTTTTAGATTCATTGCAAAAGTAATAAAAAGGATGGGGGTGACACCAAAAGTGAACTTCCTTCATAAAAAAATGAAATTCACTGGAATATTCATCAAATATTTATTATTTATCTGTTAGTTTGGTTAAATCAAAAGTATAGCTGTTCAGAATTATTCATTTTTTATAAGTCTGGGAAATCTATTGTATACGTGTTACTTCTCATCGAGCTGATAATAACAAATTATATTATCGTATTCAATGTAATGATAACACATTTCTCTGGGTAACTCCAAACTCCATAAATGATGAAACAAATAAATTATTTGTAAGGTACTTTTATAACGACAGATCCTGTTGATGACGATTTATTTTTAACTCGAGAAGACAAAGATAATCCAAGCATTGTATTCAAAGAAAAATATAACTAGATGAATAATATAACAATTTATAAATATAAACAAATAAAACAATTAATCAATTCCTTTAAGGAACTTATTATTATAATTATAGGCTGATTTGGCATTATCTCTTTTGATTCTGGGAGTAGATTTATAAGAGAAAAAAACATAGCACAAATTTGCACACATTTTGACACTTTTTCTGACAAGCATCATTCAAATTTGAAGAAAAACCTCTAAATTTCATTCAAATTTCTGTCAAAATGTGTGCAAAATTGAAATAGGCACACATTTTGACATACGATTATTTATATACGTTATTTTAATGGTTTCAGAGAAATCTTCGTTACACATTATTGAAGATTACTCAATATTTAAGTGAATGACTCACTACCACCTGTTTAGAAAAATGGTAGCATAAAATCCAAATGTCACATATATTATTTCTTATTTCATACAAATAAACTTACAATTATAACCTCAACTTGTTTGCAAAGCAGAAACTCAATATAAGCAATCGATCAGTAGTGTATTTAAAAGTCGAATTTAAATTTAAAAATTTATAATCTTATTTCGGAACCAAATAGTATAAATTTAGGACAAAAAGCTACGTGGTGTTGATAACAACTATTAAAATTCAAATATTACTACCATGAACAATACAATGGCTCATATTGATAATTGATAAACGTGCATATAAATTGCATATATCATCAATGTCATTAAGTAAAATACATGTATATAAATAGATTAGAAATATTTTTCGGTTAGAATTAAAATCTATGTAATAAAAAATAAGTTATAAAAATAAATACCGAATTTTTATTTGTAATATAAACTGCTACAATATGCTAGTGTATACAAATGTATTTGTCGTATTGATTTGAAAGATCTTCAACATGGTTCAGATCTAAATTTGAAACTCGTAAAATAAAGCGAATCTTTATTTATAATATAAACTGCTACAATATGCTAGTGTGTACAAATGTATTTGTCGTATTGATTTGAAAGATCTTCAACATGGTTCAGATCTAAATTTGAAACTCGTAAAATAAAGCGAATCTTTATTTATAATATAAACTGCTACAATATGCTAGTGTGTACAAATGTATTTGTCGTATTGATTTGAAAGATCTTCAACATGGTTCAGATCTAAATTTGAAACTCGTAAAATAAAGCGAATCTTTATTTATAATATAAACTGCTACAATATGCTAGTGTGTACAAATGTGTTTGTACAAATGTATAACTCTTTGTCAATTGTTATGGCACCTTATAACTTAAAAATCATTTTCATTAACAATATAAAAAGTGACAATTAATATTTTCATTAAATGCATATTTAATTATCAAAACAATGTCGATTTAGCTTGAATGTTCATTATAAATGTGTAAGTTTAGGAAAACAAAAAATAATTAATTCTCGCAAAGAAACTTATTTTAAAAGAACCTAAACAAAAGTTCATATAATAATAAATCTAAAAATAGATATTAATTTAAACGAAGATAATGAGAGAATGGGGATGTTGTAAAACAATGAGACTTAATGATCAAATAATTAAAATAATAAAATTAATTAAAGGAAAGCTAAAATAGTTTAATGAATTTTTATAGATTGATTACACAATCAATGTTTCTGTGTCAATGTACATCAATCAACATTGTTTCATTGAATTTTGTCTTTCACCAAGAAGATTCAAGAACAAAGTTTTGTAGTTTCAATAGATTGATTACACAATCAATGTTTCTGTGTCAATGTACATCAATCAACATTGTTTCATTGAATTTTTGTCTTCATATATACTTATATATTACTGTTCCTATTTCCCTTATTATTAATTTTCAAATTCTTATAAAATAATTTTTTATTCTAAATGATTTGTCATAAATTAATTAATCTCATTTCCAAAATATCATCTTCTGTAATTTCGAATTCATTGATATATTATATCATCGGATTCTTCTAATTTAATTGTAACAGAATTTGAAAACTGCTCATCATTTTTATTCAGATATTTTTCAATTTCTATATCTCGATAATCGGCCTCTCCAAATCGAAATGATTTTTTATGTTTTTTGATTATTTCACTTGGTATTTCTGCACGTTCTAATCCAAAATTAGATGTGAATACATCTAACTCTTGTTGAATTCTTGTCAATGGTATAAAATACGATTTTTTATGATCAAAATTGTCATTTTGCTGCCTTGCATATCGATGAAAATATACCTTATCAACTTTCAAAGGATGTAAATCATATGATAAATAGTTGGATGTGGAATGAATATGAGAGTTTAACACTTTGTTAAATGACTCAACTCCATTATTGGAAAAGATCATATCAGATACTTTCAGCTTGTTAATTACATCTACTTTTTACCCCATGTATTTAAGAAATATTTTGCAAAATCATTTATTTCTTTAATCGCATCTAATTTTTTGCAAATTATTTCAAAAACTTCTATTGGAACAAAAGGACATGCACATAATAGTTTTAAAAGTGATTTTGCGCAAACATCGTTTTCATCACATAATTTTTGAAATTTTTAACAAAGCTGCTATATAATGAAATATACAACCAGTGACTGTAGTTTCATCATTGACTTTAGATTTGATTGATTTCATTAATGCATTCTCAAAATCTGATGTAATGATTTTATATTTTCCCAATGATATACTAATAAGAGGACATGTGATCATTAAATTAAAAACTGTATCATAGTTAAGTGATGATCTTCCTGTCATTAGTACATGAAGGAAGGTGAAAAATCATTTAAAAAAGAAAAAGAGGAAAACTTGTTCTTGAATCTTCTTGGTGAAAGACAAAAATTCAATGAAACAATGTTGATTGATGTACATTGACACAGAAACATTGATTGTGTAATCAATCTATTGAAACTACAAAACTTTGTTCTTGAATCTTCTTGGTGAAAGACAAAATTCAATGAAACAATGTTGATTGATGTACATTGACACAGAAACATTGATTGTGTAATCAATCTATAAAAATTCATTAAACTATTTTAGCTTTCCTTTAATTAATTTTATTATTTTTAATTATTTGATCATTAAGTCTCATTGTTTTACAACATCCCCATTCTCTCATTATCTTCGTTTAAATTAATATCTATTTTTAGATTTATTATTATATGAACTTTTGTTTAGGTTTTTTAAAATAAGTTTCTTTGCGAGAATTAATTATTTTTTGTTTTCCTAAACTTACACATTTAAAAACATTCAAGCTAAATCGACATTGTTTTGATAATTAAATATGCATTTAATGAAAATATTAATTGTCACTTTTTATATTTGTTAATGAAAATGATTTTTAAGTTATAAGGTGCCATAACAATTGACAAAGAGTTATACATTTGTACAAACACATTTGTACACACTAGCATATTGTAGCAGTTTATATTATAAATAAAGATTCGCTTTATTTACGAGTTTCAAATTTAGATCTGAACCATGTTGAAGATCTTTCAATCAATACGACAAATACATTTGTACACACTAGCATATTGTAGCAGTTTATATATAAATAAAGATTCGCTTTATTTTACGAGTTTCAAATTTAGATCTGAACCATGTTGAAGATCTTTCAAATCAATACGACAAATACATTTGTATACCCTAGCATATTGTAGCAGTTTATATTACAAATAAAAATTCGGTATTTATTTTTATAACTTATTTTTTATTACATAGATTTTAATTCTCAACCGAAAAATATTTCTAATCTATTTATATACATGTATTTTACTTAATGACATTGATGATATATGCAATTTATATGCACGTTTATCAATTATCAATATGAGCCATTGTATTGTTCATGGTAGTAATATTTGAATTTTAATAGTTGTTATCAACACCACGTAGCTTTTGTCCTAAATTTATACTATTTGGTTCCGAAAATAAGATTATAAATTTTTAAATTTAAATTCGACTTTTAAATACACTACTGATCGATTGCTTATATTGAGTTTCTGCTTTGCAAACAAGTTGAGGTTATAATTGTAAGTTTATTTGTATGAAATAAGAAATAATATATGTGACATTTGGATTTTATGCTACCATTTTTCTAAACAGGTGGTAGTGAGTCATTCACTTAAATATTGAGTAATCTTCAATAATGTGTAACGAAGATTTCTCTGAAACCATTAAAATAACGTATATAAATAATCGTATGTCAAAATGTGTGCCTATTTCAATTTTGCACACATTTTGACAGAAATTTGAATGAAATTTAGAGGTTTTTCTTCAAATTTGAATGATGCTTGTCAGAAAAAGTGTCAAAATGTGTGCAAATTTGTGCATTTTATCCATCTCGATTTATAATTATCTTCATCTGAACTAGAATTATCGAGGAATTTTCGTTTAAAAGGCGAGGTTTTTGAATGGGTTTCTTTATTTGTTGTTGTTTTTGGAGTTGACTGTTGATAATTTTCTTTTTGTGAAATTTTTTTTGTTGATTTGCTAATTTTAGGTGTATTGTAATTATACTTCTTTGGTGTATTGAATTTGTCTTGTTTGAGTCCGGATTCATCATCACTTGATGAAGAGAATATAAATCTTGATCCGTTTTTAAGAGTTAAAGGGGATATTTTATCTGGGTCACTATCGAATATATGGTTGAACTCAAATAGATATGTTTCATTAGACAAAACTGACTCTGAAAGTCGAGATCGATAATTCATTGTAGAAATGACCTGATATTTATCTGGATTTGTTTCGTATCTGTTCAGTTTAGGATATTTACTAACACGAAAGCCACGATGATCGTCATCACTAGCATAAACTCCGTCTTTTGGAATTCCAAGAAACAAAACTTCTTCGTTGTTTTCTTCTTCATATGAATATTCATATTCAATATCAATATCAATTCCTGTGTTTAATTCTTGTTGTTCTTCAATAAATGCAGCATTTGGTTTTCTTTTGACTCTTTTTGAGCCTTTCTTAGGTTTTTCGTAAGGTTGACGAGGTTTGTAATAGTCATATTCTGGATAAAACTCGAAATTATCTTCTTTTTCTTCTTCTTCAAGATATGAATATGAATTTTTTGTATTTGTGGAAATTATTGATGTATTTATTTCGGATTTTTCTTCTGTAATGTCGTCAAGCTGTAATTGGTCTTGTGATGGAATTATTTCAGAAATTTTTATTAATAGATTTTTTAATTGGTGATTCATTAAATAATTGATCTTCGACTTCTTCTGATATACTTTCTAATATGAAATTTGAATTAGAATTGTTTTTAACAAAGTTATTTTGAAAATGTAGGATTTCGTTAATTCTTGTACTACTTCGCCGACTTTCTGATGCAGAATCATCGTTTTCGTAAGTTTGGTTTTGCTTTGGATGTGAAATTTGTCGCTTGCCTGCTCGATTTAATATTTCTTTGATAGATTTACCTAATGTTGATCGTGGATTCTTAAGTCTTGTCTTAACCCTCATGCATGGAAATGCTTCTGAAACTTGGCAAATAACTTTTTTTGGACAGTTGTCCCAAGATTCTTATTATATATTTGTCAAAAAAAAATCAGGCGATTAAGGCTGCAACCTATAGAAATAAAGGACAAAACATTAAACAGTTCAAGGATTACTATACACGTATGTGTGATGAGTATGTCAGGAAGTGGAAAGCATGTGTAATTGAAATTTTTATCATTTAATCAATAAAACAAGTGAAATATCAAATTTACCAAAAAGAAAATTTATAAGTTTAAAAGAAGAACAAATTTTATTTTCTTTCTTTGGAACAAATAATAATACTATTTCAAGATTTCCTTCACATGGACTTAAATCAATGAATTTTAAATTATTCTTAAATGATTCTGTTCCTTTTTCTGATGTATCAACATCTCCATCAGTTGATAAATCATCAATACTACATTGATGTATATAAATCTGCCCATCCATATCTGCTTTAAATAAAAATCCGTTGTTATTCGGTCGATTGTTTTGGAAAGATGAATTGAAAATATCAAGTCTATTCATATAAACAAAAACTAATCCAGAATCTTGCTCTTGAGAATTATTTATATAATTACATCGGTCAATTCTTCCTGAACAAAAAGAAAACCCAGTAATAACATATCCAGTTGCTTTTAAATTCTCAAAATTACAAAATGAAACATTTACTGTTGATTCAATTTGCCAATAACCAAAACCTGGATGATGAAATGAAATACAGTTAGAAATGTTTGTTTTTGAAAGTGATCCAAAACCTTGAAATTGGTAATTCATATAATTTACTGAACTATTTCCTCCATTACAAATTGATCCTTGGAGGAGTGTACTGTTGATTTTGCCATATAAATAAGTAAATTGGCCATCTGTAGGAGTTTTACATTCAAATGAACAGAATTTATCAATAATAATGTTATTTTTACTAGAACTTTGAATATATACTGTACCTGGACCTTCTGAAAAAACGTTTTCGCAAAGTAAAATCGAGTAATCTTTTGTATATTCGAATTTAACTGCTCTATCTTGAAGATTGATAAACTTGCAGATGTATGCAAAGCATTTGCTAGATGTTGCTGTGACTTTTTCAACTTCACCGGTAAAAACTTCGGAAGGAGGACTAATTCCTTCATAGTAAATGTTCCAAATGCTATCTTGATTAGCATCGCTATGGGGATACTTCTCGAGTACAATTAATTGCACTTAAACAATGAGTTTTTAGATTCATTGCAAAAGTAATAAAAAGGATGGGGGTGACACCAAAAGTGAACTTCCTTCATAAAAAAATGAAATTCACTGGAATATTCATCAAATATTTATTATTTATCTGTTAGTTTGGTTAAATCAAAAGTATAGCTGTTCAGAATTATTCATTTTTTATAAGTCTGGGAAATCTATTGTATACGTGTTACTTCTCATCGAGCTGATAATAACAAATTATATTATCGTATTCAATGTAATGATAACACATTTCTCTGGGTAACTCCAAACTCCATAAATGATGAAACAAATAAATTATTTGTAAGGTACTTTTATAACGACAGATCCTGTTGATGATGATTTATTTTTAACTCGAGAAGATAAAGATAATCCAAGCATTGTATTCAAAGAAAAATATAACTAGATGAATAATATAACAATTTATAAATATAAACAAATAAAACAATTAATCAATTCCTTTAAGGAACTTATTATTATAATTATAGGCTGATTTGGCATTATCTCTTTTGATTCTGGGAGTAGATTTATAATTATCATCATCTGAACTAGAATTATCGAGGAATTTTCGTTTAAAAGGCGAGGTTTTTGAATGGGTTTCTTTATTTGTTGTTGTTTTTGGAGTTGATTGTTGATAATTTTCTTTTTGTGAAATTTTTGTTGTTGATTTGCTAATTTTAGGTGTATTGTAATTATACTTCTTTGGTGTATTGAATTTGTCTTGTTTGAGTCCGGATTCATCATCACTTGATGAAGAGAATATAAATCTTGATCCGTTTTTAAGAGTTAAAGGGGATATTTTATCTGGGTCACTATCGAATATATGGTTGAACTCAAATAGATATGTTTCATTAGACAAAACTGACTCTGAAAGTCGAGATCGATAATTCATTGTCGAAATGACCTGATATTTATCTGGATCTGTTTCGTATCTGTTCAGTTTAGGATATTTACTAACACGAAAGCCACGATGATCGTCATCACTAGCATAAACTCCGTCTTTTGGAATTCCAAGAAACAAAACTTCTTCGTTGTTTTCTTCTTCATATGAATATTCATATTCAATATCAATATCAATTCCTGTGTTTAATTCTTGTTGTTCTTCAATAAATGCAGCATTTGGTTTTCTTTTGACTCTTTTTGAGCCTTTCTTAGGTTTTTCGTAAGGTTGACGAGGTTTGTAATAGTCATATTCTGGATAAAACTCGAAATTATCTTCTTTTTCTTCTTCTTCAAGATATGAATATGAATTTTTTGTATTTGTGGAAATTATTGATGTATTTATTTCGGATTTTTCTTCTGTAATGTCGTCAAGCTGTAATTGGTCTTGTGATGGAATTATTTCAGAAATTTTATTATTAATAGATTTTTTAATTGGTGATTCATTAAATAATTGATCTTCGACTTCTTCTGATATACTTTCTAATATGAAATTTGAATTAGAATTGTTTTTAACAAAGTTATTTTGAAAATGTAGGATTTCGTTAATTCTTGTACTACTTCGCCGACTTTCTGATGCAGAATCATCGTTTTCGTAAGTTTGGTTTTGCTTTGGATGTGAAATTTGTCGCTTGCCTGCTCGATTTAATATTTCTTTGATAGATTTACCTAATGTTGATCGTGGATTCTTAAGTTTTGTCTTAACCCTCATGTATGGAAATGCTTCTGAAACTTGGTGAATAATTCTTGGACTTACATTCATAAAAAAATTTTTTTGACAATGGTCAAAAGATTCTTTACATTTGTCAAAAAAAAGTAGGCGTTTAAATATGCAACATATAGATATAAAGGTCAAAAAATTAAACAGTTCAAGGATTACTATTCATGTATCTATGAGAAGTCACATTTAAGCCATAATATATGAGGAAATTTAAAGAAATTTAGGTGCTTTCCTCATATGAACAAAGATTATAATTTCTGTGTCTCATCAAACTTGTATTTTGCATATTGTTAGCATGTCAGGAAGTGGAAAGTGCACACTTGAGAGAACTATATGTGTAAGTGAAATTTTTATCGTTTAATCAATAACAAAATAGAAAAATGAAATTTACCAAAAAGAAAATTTATGGATTTAAAAGAAGAACAAATTTTATTTTCTTTCTTTGGTACAAATAATACTTCATATTCAAAATCTCTTGCACATATACTAAAATCAATGTAGTAAAAACTAATTTTAAATGATTCTGTTCCTTGATCTGATACATCAACTGTTCCATCAGTTGATAAATCATCAATACTACATTGATGTATATAAATCTTTCCGCCATAATTTCCATAAAATAAAAATCCGTTGTTATTCGGTCGATTGTTTTGGAAAGATGAATTGAAAATATCAAGTCTATTCATATAAACATAAACTAATCCAGAATTTTTCTCTTGAGAATTATTTATATAATTACATCGGTCAATTCTTCCTTGACAAGAAAACGAAGTAATAATCCAGAAAGCTGCTTTTAAATTCTCAAAATTACAAAATGAAACATTTACTGTTGATTCAACTTCTTCATAATCAAAACCTGGATCTATTGATGAAATACAGTTAGAAATGTTTGTTTTTGAAAGTGATGCAAAACCATCTTGCTGGTAATTCATATAATTTACTGAACTATTTCCTCCATTACAAATTGATCCTTGGAGGAGTGTACTGTTAATTTCGCCATATAAATAAGTAAATTGGCCATCTGTAGGAGTTTGACTTTCAAATGAACAGAATTTATCAATAATAATGTTATTTTTACTATAACTTTGAATATAAACTGTACCTGGACCTTTTGAAAAAACGTTTTCGCAAAGTAAAATCGAGTAGCCAACTGTATTTGTGAAATTAACTGCTCTATCTTGAAGATTGATAAACTTGCAGATGTATGCAAAGCATTTGCTAGATGCTGCTGTGACTTTTTCAACTTCACCGGTAAAAACTTCGGAAGGAGGACTAATTCCTTCATAATAAAGGTTCCAAACACTATCTTGATTAGCATCGCTATGGGAATACTTCTCGAATGCAATTAATTTGACTTAGACAATGAGTTTTTTGACTCATTGCAAAAGTAATAAAAAGGATGGGGGTAAAACTTTCAGTGAAATTCAATGATACATTCATCAAATATTTAATATTTATGTTTTAATTTTGTTAATTCACAAGTTTAGTTGTTCAGAATTATTCATTTTTTATAATGTCTGGGAAATCTATTGTACGTGTAGTAGTAGGGTATGAAGGGTTTAGTGACTTTTTTTGTTACATCTATATATAGACGATGCATTAAAATATATTTATTTATAAATCATTAAAAAAAATTAACATTAATTTTAAAATAATTTATTTTTTTATCTTTTATAAATGACCCAACAAGGAAAACCAGATAAAATAGATTATCGAATTTTAGAGGATGGTGTTCATATAAAAATAAGAAGTCTGTTTGACCTTAAGAATGATTTATATATAAAAATAAACTTCTTACGAAAAATTAAAACTTAGTTATGTTTATTATTTTATTTTTTTATTTTGTATGAAATGAGCGTCAAAACTAACAACGTTAAAAAATTAGGATTCACAAACGGGGAACTAAAGGATATATTAGAGGAGGTGGTTATGAAGTTAATAAATATTATTTAAGAAATTGTCAAAAATTGGAGTTATTAAATGATTTAGATTATGATGGAAAAATGAATAAAGATGATGTTATAAATTTCTTATATCATACATCTGAAGAAGAAAAACCTAAAGAACCTGATGTTTTCCCTGAATATTATGAAGAACGGATTAAAGATGATGAATACAATGAAATTGAAAGACTGAAAAAATAAGAGATGAAATAGATGAAAAAATTAAGGAATTAAGAGAAGTTGAAAAATATAATGAAAATGAAGTAGAGGGTTTAATGAATATCCCAGCTTCAGAATCAGAAGTTCAGAAATCTCATGAAGAAAGATATAAAAATTATGTCTCAGAATCAACACAAAATTTATTAGATGGTGAAATAGACGAAACACTTTCAGAAGAAGGTACTAAATTTATTCGTAAACATAAGTTACAATTTATTGATAATGAAGAATACCCCTGTATCCTACTTTCACCACCTTTAGATTCCAAAAATTCAAAAAAGCTCTTAAAAACGTGACATATGCAACTAATACGATTAAGAAAGAAGATCATGATATTTACACAAATTATTATTTAAATAAATGCACAGGTGTTGATAAAGTTTTTGATTTATTAGATAAAATATCAAAAGAAACCATTGGAACCTATAAAATTTTGTGTGATTGCGGTTTCATTATTGAAGATACTAATAATGTTTCATATGAAAGAACAGCACCGAAGGAAGACGAAGTTGAAAGGTCTATACCATTCGTTATTAAGAAATAAAAGATATGAAAACTATAAGCATTATATTTATTCATTTATTTCAGAAAAAATGGAAGCAACCCATAAAACATCTTCTCATCATTTTATAGCTATTCATACATTCCTTTTCAAAGTTGTGAAATTAAATAAGACAGGAATTAGATTTAATGTATCAGGGTACGCATTCTTGAGTAAATTAAAATGTATTCGTCACGTCGCAGATGATAAAAATTTATGTGTTCTTAATTCATTTTATGGGCTTTAAAAAATAAACTTTATTTTTATTTATTTTTTAATTTTTTATTCTTACATAAATGAACAAAAACGGAACAGCTAAAATGAATGATAATCAAATTAGAGCAGAAGGTAGAAGGTTATTTAAACGCTTCTATAACATTCCTGATGGTGTTAATCCTAAAACTCGTAGAAGCTATTTAAATGAAGCAATAGATGCATATGAAGGGTTTGACATTTCATCAGAAAGTGAGAGATTAGCGAGAATGTTAAATGTTAATATTGATTTCTATTATTGTGATCCTCAACCAGAAGACGTGGACATAAATAAGGTAGACTTTCCATTAGTGGAATCAATAATGATAGATCCAGAATTTGAAACAGTAAATATTTTATTAACACAGAGTCCATGTGGAAAACTTCACGCTGACAGAATAACAGACGTTGAAGCACTCACCGGCTATAAAGTTTGTCCATATTGTAAAGAAGAAGTTTATTCTATCCGTGATGATCCAGAAAGGAAAAACCAAAGAAGATTTTTAAAGCATTGTGAGAAATGTAAAGAAAATAATGGGAGATTAATTCAAGACGTTCAGTTGCAAAAGACACAGCAACCATATGCACCACATATTACGAAACAGAAGATATATCAGTGGTTATTAGCTCATAATTTGCAGGAATATTATAAACCGACAAGATATTATATTACTTTTGACTTCGAAACATTAGAGACTAAAGAAGAATTACAACTTTCTGAGTGTGCAACTTTGAACGCTTACTTAAAACCATTCATGGTATCATCAACGGTTAAATTAAACGATAAAACATATACGAGGAATTTTTGCTTAACTTCAAGTGATTCTTTTATTTCTGATTGGATTGAGTTTTTATTTTCAACCTGTTCATTAGTTGCTAAATCAAATATTGAACAATATGAAGAATTATTGAAGCCGCAAACGGTGGGGACTTTATCTCATACATTAAATGAAAAACAGAAGGAAGCATTTAAAGAACTTCTAGATGAGGAATTCAATAAAGTGAATATCATAGGTTTTAATTTGGGAAAGTTTGATTTAAATTTAATTCTGCGTGATTTAAACACTGCAAAATGGAAAATAAAATCAATGCTGGGTTCATCTTCACAATTTAAGCAAATCATTGTAAAGAAAACAAACGTTCCATATGAATTGAGATTTATTGACATCAGAAATTATATAGCGGGTGGGACATTAGACCAATTCACTCAAGATTTCGGAAACAATAAATCACGTGTTAAATCCTTTTTCCCTTATCAATTCATCACATGGGAATTACGAAGAAGAATTATATAAAGAGGAACCATTCACGAAAGATTCATTTTATTCAGCATTAACTCAAGAAACTATATCAGATAGTGATTATCAAATATATCTCAATGATGCTAAAAATTTTAAGAATAGATTAGAATATTTTATTCATTATTGCAATAAAGATGTTGAAATTATGATTGACCCAATCGATAAAATTATTGAAGAAACATTTGTTTATAAAATTGATATGCTTCATAATCTTTCTTTATCATCGAATGCTTCAATGATTCGTTACGCTTTAGCATATAAAGACTTTAATCCTAATGAAAAATATCCTGAGGAAGAGATAGAATCAAGTTTTGAATTAACGAAAAAGTATTGGAAATATAAAATTGAATCATATAAGAAACAAGATGAAAAAGCAGAAAGGGATACTAAAAATAATGTTTCAATGGATGATTTTCAATACTATCACGATTTAATCCTTTCATCTAAATGCAAAATGTGTGGTAAAGCGTTTACATATGCAAATAAACCAACATTGATAGAATCGATAATGAAAAACCACATACTAAAGAAAATTGTCAGTTAATGTGTTGTTATTGCAATGTCGTAAAATCAAATAAAGATGAAGATGTTCAACGTTTAAGAATCAATTTAAGAAATTATGCATTAAAAAATAATTTACCAATGACTTTAGATTCAGTTGAAGCTTATCACATTCTCCGTAATGGAATTACTGGTGGTCTATCAAATGTTCAACATAGAGTAAATCTTAAAGGAATCACGCACATTAATAAACTTTCATATAATCCAGAAACTAAAACTGTATCAAATGAGGACACCACCAACATTATGACTCATTTCGTTGGTGTTGATTTTAATTCATTATATCCTTCATCATTTTCATCTAATCCTCATGATTTCATTCAATATACTGACCATAAAATGTATATGCCGGGAAGATTGAATGGTGTTATCATTTGTGATACAGCAACAAAGAAAGCAAAAGCACTGGGAATAATTAAGAAGAAAAATACTTTATTCGTGGCTGAAGTAAAGGGTCACATTGATGAAAAATACATTAATGATTACATAAACTTTTTACCGATAATAAGAAACTTAGATATTATCACAGATGAAAAAACAATTGGCAGTTTTATGTATAATTACATGAAATCAAACAATCTACCAGTTGACCAGAAACAGAGGAAATTAACTCAGTTAGCATCAACACACAACCAATATCAACCATTTTCTTCTTATTATCTTTGGTATCTAATAGACAGATTTCATTTTATCATCGATGATATTCAATCAATTTTAACATTTACTAAAAACACTTGTTTTAATGAATTTGCGAACGAATTTATGAACGAAAGACAAAAGGCTGAATTAGAAGGAAATAAAGGAAAAAGTTTATTTTGCAAGATTTCACTTAATGGATCATATGGTTACGATGCAATGAATACACAAAATTACGCAAAGACTAAAATAATGAATGCACAGAAGGCACGCGTTGCATGTATGTCAAATAAGTTTAAAAACATAAGAGAAATAGGTGAAGATACATATCAAGTGATGCTTAAAGATAGATTTTATAGATGTGATACATGTTTACAAGAGGCATTCTTCACTTTAGATAATGCTAAATACTGGTATTTGGTTTTCATTTATGATTTTATGTATAAATGCATGAATGTTAATCGTTTTCATTTCATTGAAGGTGATACTGATTCATCTTATTGGGCAATCGCTGGCGACCCAAATCTTCCTAACACTCAAGCATTTCAAGCAATTGTTACCGATAAACAATTTTATGATAAAAACATTTTCAAATTCGCACCATTTGATTTCTTCTGTTTTGATGAGAAATTTAAACCTAAATTAAAGAATAAAGCTGAAGAAAAAGCACATGAGAAGAAGTTATTGGGTTTAGCAATTGAGAAACAAGGTGATAACATGGTTGCTTTATGCCCTAAGTGTTATACATCATTCAACGGTTCAATTGATGGAAGTGATTTTAAAAAGATTGCACAAAAAATGAAAGGTGTTAGTTTACGACAAAATAAACAATTAACACCTAAAAATTATTTGGATATAATAAATGATAAAGTGATATTTGATGGTCAGAATATTAATTTACAACTTAAAAACGGGTCAATGACTCGCTTAACAATCGGTAAGACTGCATTAACAGGAGCACACACTAAGGCTGTATGTTGTGAAAATGGATGTTGTATGCCATTTATTTAATACAATTTAAAATTTTATTTTTAATAAAATGCCACAGAAGAGACAAAAGGAACCGTTAATGATGCGATTCAATATGTAAATAATGGTTTTGATACTATGATTCAAAGAGGTGGGCACCCTTAAAACATTTATTTTATTTTTATATAAATGGATAACACAGATTTAAAAAATTTAATTTATGATTTAGTACTTAATCAAAATTTTCTTAATTATTATGAATTAAAATCATATCTCCAAAAACATAATAAAGGGTGATGATATGGATTATTATTATCCATATTATAAAAATGAAATTTTGAAATATCATGATAAAATAATTTCTAAAATTAAAGACAAAATTAAAAATAATGAATATACAAAGGGAAAAACTAAATCACAACTTAAACAGTTGAAAGATTTCAAAAATAAAGTATTAACAGAAGAAGATATTGATGAATTATATAAATTATATAATCCTGAGCCGCAAAAGCCAAAGGAACAAAAACAAAAGGTGCAAAACACCCAGGTCCTTCAGACCATAAATGATGCACAAGCTTTAATTTATGATTCATTAGTTAAACATATTCAGCCCGACTTTTAAATGAAGATCAACTTTTGGAATTCATCCTTCAACATAAACTCGAAGCGGGAAAGTATATCAAACCTTTATATACAGCATATTTAAAACAAATGAATAGAATACATCCAGAATTAATGAAGGAATGAAACAAAACTTCATCATCCAAAATCAAAGCAGATAAAATTAAACCACTTGCAACACCAAAACCTCCAACGAGTACCTCCTCCTCCTTCAGTTAATCCTTCATCATTCACTTTATTATATCCATTTCAAACATTAAAGAAGCAAAAAGATTTTAAAAAGGATTTCAAGATATTAAATAAACCAATTGACCCGAAAATTCAACCGTTAAAGGAAAAATTTAGTCGCCCTTCATTTGCACCATATCCATATTCATACGAAATCGATCATTTAGAATATTCAAAAGGAAACGTTACTTATTTATTTGCCATTAACATTAACACTAGATATTTATATTGCATTCCAGTGAAAGGGAAAACAGAACAGGAAACAAGAAGAGCTATTCAATACTTACTAGATCATGAAAGAGTAGATAATATCAGGGGTGATGGTGATAAAGGATTTCAGGCAGCTATGGCTCATTATTTCCCACAAATTAATTTTTTCTTTTCATCCTCTCCATATACGTTTCATAATAAAATAGTTGATGCGGTAATGAGAACTCTTAGAGATGCGTTAGGGGTTAACGGTCGGATGGGATGGAAATCATGACTCCATCATACAGCAGTTAGTATATTATTACAATAATACATGGCATAGAACTATAAACATGAAACCAGTGGAAATGAAAATGATATTTCAAAAGAATGGGAATATATTAGAAAGCAAATGGAAAGGTTAAATGATGTTAAAACGTGAACAAATTAATTCGGGGCTCATGAATTTTAAACAAGGGGATAAAGTTTTGATTCATCTCGATTATGGAAAAACTGATAAATCAATGACAAAAAGAAGACGAAGATTTGACACAATAGCTGAATTTATTAGATATATTAACGGCAATGCATTAGTTGAGGTTAACAATAAATTAATAGAAATTCCGATTTATTTTATTACTCCATTATATTTAAATAATATTTAATTTTTTTAATTCGTAAGAAATGAGTGACAACGAAGCATCTAAGAGTCCTGATTCAATTAAGATTCAGAGTCCAGACGATGAATATAAAAAGAAACTAAACAGAATTAAATCAAAAATATGCTATTACAAAAAGAAGCTGCAATGCGGCGGGGCTGATGCCCATAAAACTAAAGTAATTGAAAACGATAAAGAGAGGAAAGAAATAATCGAAAAATTAGAAACTTACCGTTCAATCCTTAAACTGAGTGAAGCAAAAATAAAAGAATTTAATAGAATAAATAAATTGATTGGAAGAGATGAATTTAATAAAGATGAATTTTTAAACTCAATCCAAATTTAATTTTTATTCCTCTTCGACAACGTCTCTTCGAGACGCCGAACCCTTCTGGGTTCTTCTTTCCATCATTACTGCATAACCGCATCTTCTCGGTTTTCGTGGTTTGTTGTTTTTAATTAGTTCTTGCATCATTTTTCATTTCCTCCCTTGTTATGATTCGTGGTAAATTTTGAGCTTGTGGGGTATCCATTTATATAAAAATAAAATTTTGTTATCAGTTATTTTATCGTTAATGGTTTTTAGGTTATTCAATAATTAATTATTTTTGAAGAACTGAAGGTGTCACTACGTCACCATGTCACCAGGTTAATTAACTTCTCTTAAAATTACTGACAACATGACATTTAGACATCACAGCAGGATTAATGCAAAAATAAATTCAAATCGTACTTTATAAAGCTTCATTTACAGGTATTTCATTGTCAGTAAATGAATCCTCATTATCGTTTGGTTCAACCTGTTTATATAATCCTTTCATTTCTTCTTTCAAAACATAACACCATGTTTGTTTACCATCTATTCTTCTCTGTTTCCTATCACATTTATCCTTAATGCTCATTTGAAAGTTTTTGTCTTTCATGTCTGATGGTTTGCAGCATAGAGCATTTTTACACGTCATACCTGCACACAATTCATCATAATGTATATTTATCCATACATCTAAAGGATTTGTTGATAATTCTATTAAATCTTGTTTGGCTTCAGTCATCGGTATGATTCGTACATTAAAT